>NC_069126.1:64358168-64958168 GCF_026914265.1 Mya arenaria
TAAAAGTGATTATTATCGGTCTCATACTAGCTCATATTGACAATTAGAGGATTGTTTTGAAGAAATAAAGTATTTTCTGATTTTGGGACCAGCGAATTCTAGTCCATTTAAAGGCGTCGTCACTATAAGTATCATCCATGGCCAAGAGTGTAATAGGTTCATTTCGACCCGAGCGTAGGGTGTTTTGCGGAAACGAGGTTTACCGAGTTTCCGCAAAACACCCTGCGCGAGGGTCGGGATGAAACTATCTTACACGAGCAGCTATGGTAGATGCTTTTTCTCCCACCTCAGTTAAAAATAATTAAGTGAAAATGTGTTTTTTGCTGGAACTCTTTTGTGCTTAGTGAAAATTATTGCGTATGGATATGCGACAATTCGTGGTTGTCATGGATATGCGCTCAGTGATTCCGATTATATTAATAGTCAAACAGGTCTTTAAATAGTCCTAAGGAGAGTGAAGCATTATTTCTTGAATGGTGCTTGAAAACTGTTTTCTGGTGACATTTGAAGCGAGAAATAATTAACTAGCGTTCTAAGTATTGCCACAAGACAAGGTTTCCATGATGCTACAGAAGACAGTCTTCAACAAGGGAGGTAAATACAATGTGGTGACCATAAAAAAGGAGTTCCATACGGGCATTGTATCCTCGCCCGTGGTCTTTTTTTCACAACTCTTCGTCCGCACAGTAACTCGATAACGGTTTATCTTAGGTCTATCGAACTTTAGCGGTAGATTTCCTTTAACGAGTAGGTCAAGGATACGGTCAACAGTCTTATGAAAATTCGTCCTCCTAGAAACTCTAGAACGGGTTGACCTAGAATCGACACTCTCACTAGGTTTCCCTTGACCATTATATGACCCCTGCTAATTTTAAGGACAAAAGTTAAAGGTAAAAAGGTTAACAGTCTCATGAGATCTTTGGCCGCAAAATAACTCGAGAAAGATTTGACCTAGAACCATGGACTTGAATGGTAGATTGCCATCAAACAGTAGATGACCCTTATTGTTTTTGGGGTTGGAAGGTCAATGATCACGACTGACAGTATTAAGAAGTTTGCCTTCGCAATAACTACAGATCAGTTTGATATTCGACCCTGAAACTTCATCATATGTTCATTGTTAGGTTGCCAATAATTTCAAATCACGTGACACAAATATCCTCCCTTGTCGGAGTTACCGGAAGTATTCATCGTTTCGAACAATAAGCTTGCATTTTTGTTCTATTTCCAGTCCTCCGCATTCGGACAGTTCATATCATGTTGTCTGGTTGTTGCGTGTGTTTATTTCTACGTGACGCGTGTAGCACGTGCAGAGACCCGGATGGACAATATTGGAGTCATATGGCTCACGTGGTGTACAGTTCTTCAAATCACGCCATTGTTGGATGTTGTAAGGATTATATATTTGTTTTGTTTTTATTCATCCATTATTTAAATCAATATGATTATATATATAAATAAATAATATATTATTAGGCTCGCTCTGTGGCATTTTTTAGTGATTGGTTTATGCACTGGAGACGGAAATGATTGATTTTAGCCTTTCGATTGTAAGTGAATGCACAGAAAAGTGTCATGGAAAATTAAGAATTAGAGAATGAAACTATTTTGACTACTGTAGAGTGATTTCGATTTATCTTTTGTTATTTTTTTCTTTTACCTAATTGGCAAAAGGTTTAAAAGAAATAATGTAATTTGTCGATTTCGATGCGTATAAACAAAGGCCCGGAGGACAATAACTCCATATGTGTACATGCACTTAGATTTATTATACGCATATGTACAAGTTCCGTGATGACTTCTACATATGTGTGCATGCACCTAGATTTATTATACGCATATGCACGTGTTCTGTGATGACTTCTACATATGTGTGCATGCACTTAGATTTATTATACGCATATGTAAGTGTTCCGCGATTACTTCTACATATGTGTGCATGCACCTAGATTTATTATACTCATATGTCCGTGTTCCGTGATGACTTTTACATATGTGTGTATGCACCTAGATTTATTATACTCATATGTCCGTGTTCCGTGATGACTTCTACATATGTGTGCATGCACTTAGATTTATTATACACATATGTACGTGTTCCGTGATGACTTCTACATATGTGTGTATGCACCTAGATTTATTATACACATATGTCCGTATTCCGTGATGACTTCTACATATGTGTGCATGCACTTAGATTTATTATACACATATGTCCGTGTTCCGTGATGACTTCTACATATGTGTACATGAACCTAGATTTATCATACACATATGTCCGTGTTCCGTGATTACTTCTACATATGTGTGTATGCACCTAGATTTATTATACACATATGTCCGTGTTCCGTGATGACTTCTACATATGTGTACATGAACCTAGATTTATTATACTCATATGTCCGTGTTCCGTGATGACTTCTACATATGTGTGCATGCACCTAGATTTATTATACTCATATGTCCGTGTTCCGTGATGACTTCTACATATGTGTGTATGCACCTAGATTTATTATACTCATATGTCCGTGTTCCGTGATGACTTCTACATATGTGTGCATGCACCTAGATTTATTATACTCATATGTCCGTGTTCCGTGATGACTTCTACATATGTGTGCATGCACCTAGATTTATTATACTCATATGTCCGTGTTCCGTGATGACTTCTACATATGTGTGCATGCACCTAGATTTATTATACTCATATGTCCGTGTTCCGTGATGACTTCTACATATGTGTGCATGCACTTAGATTTATTATACACATATGTAAGTGTTCCGTGATTACTTCTACATATGTGTGTATGCACCTAGATTTATTATACGCATATGTAAGTTTACCGGGTTGACTTCTACACATGTGTACGTGGGTGTACATGTTGTATTTAAGCTTTAACATTTTTCTGACAGTATGACGCTCTCTTGACTTAATTTGTTTTCCCGGGGTATATCAATTCATGTCAACCCTGCTTATTTCCGTCACCTATTACGACGTTTAAACTTATGTATTCCTCCATTCGAATTATGATGAAAATACTTTTTCACTCTTGAACCTATTCAACCGCATCTTTTATGTCTTGCATCAAAGTACGTCTTGTCGCCCCTGTGATGGCTCTAGTTTCAAGTCGGTTATGATAAACATAATAACACTAGCTAATAGCTATTTTCCGACACATAACATGGATTATCCAATAACAAGCAAACAAGTCGTCTAAAAAGAGAGATAAATAAATTTATACATGACATGTTGTAATAAAGTACAAGTATCTATTATAAATGCTTTTCAAAGTTCCAGCTCAAAATCGAGTTTTCAGCGTACATCTGACCATAGCAGAGTTTTCAGCGTACATCTGACCATAGCCGAGTTTTCAGCGTACATCTGACCATAGCCGAGTTTTCAGCGTACATCTGAACAGAGCAATGTGGTTATAATTAGTTACGATTAGAATAGCTATGTTTTGCATAGTGAAAATGGTGACAGTACTACACATTCCAATTTCATTTAAATGGAAGTATTCTTTATCACAGACTATTTGTTTATTACAGGCCCCTAACGTTGTTGGCGTGTTTTCATACGGTTGTCAGATGGCGGCAATTGCGGTTTACGGCAGGCAGCCTATCAAGACACGGATAGACTAATTACTGGCAAAACTCGCTATGTCAAAGTCATTTGGACCTCGGGGAATACTTCGAGAAAACGAACATTCGATGTAACCGAAATATAAAAAAGTGAATTACTTATTCCAAAACATCTAAAAAAGTTCGACATAAACAGAACATCGAGATAACAGAGTTCTACATAGCAAGTTTCCATTGTAGTAATTTTGATTATTCAACGTCCTCAGGGTATCATCCATCTGGCTAGCATTGTTGTTTTATGGTGCTAACATGTTTCTAACATATCAGTTTAAAGGGGCTATACACCGGAATATTCGAATGCAAGAAAAAAGAGAAAATTGTCAAACATTAACATACAATTTATATCGTTGTGTACAACGCATTGGATCTTGCTTACTACCACAGCGCCTTAGACAAATTCATTTTTTCGCAGTTTTTGCGTATTTTCAATTCGAAATCTACAGGGTTTGTATACAACGTAAGTCCCAGTAGGTTTAAAACTAGAGTTCGTTTGTTTATCATCACATTCACCTGCTAAATTGCTTCCTAAAAGGACGAAGAGTCCAAGGAAGCGAAAAACTGCTGCGAAACAACATAGACACAGAGCCCGACAGATCAACATCGGTGATGAAACTATTGATGGAAACTTTTGAAAGAATTACACGCTGCTGAAATTGACAGAAAGTTAGATAAAACGCTTATTGACAGGTTATTGTGTGAAAAGATCACGTGACTTGCAATGTGTTCGGAAATAAAAAAAAATCTGCGCATTTTTACGGAAACCATTTGAATGAGCGCTATTTTTAAACGGGGAAAATCTGCTGTGACTGCATATGAGCGGACACGATTGGTGCGTTTATTCTTGAAATCATGTATAATGGTGTGTTATCGGCCACATAATAGCGCGTTATGACAATTCTAAGCTTGTTTTGAAAAATAGTGTTTGCCGATTTTTTCCGGACCATCTGGTCTAATCCCTGTGAGAAACCAAAATAGTTCCTTTTGCCAGAAAGGTTATTTGGTGTATTGTTTTGTGTTTTAAATTGTACATTTACCGGTATCTCTACTTTTGTTTTTATACAATGGCTAGTTTTATTTTGCTCCGTGCAGGTGTTTTATTAAACAGAAATATTGTTTATAGCGGTTCTCATCAAAGTAATGGTCCTCAAAATGATTAAAAATTGGCATAAAGAGCCTAGATATTTTATTTAGCACTTATCTTAAAAGTATTTTGAGATAAAGAATCATAGACCTTCACAAACGTGTAAGTCTGCATGCGATATCAGTCTGCATGTGAACTCATTCATCTGGGTCAAGGCCAAGGTCACTGATGCTTAAAATTGTAAAAAAAAGTGTTTTACTCCTTATCTCTAGTTTAAATAAAACTAAAGTGATGACTATGGTATGCTGGTCTACTTCGAGTTGATATGTTTCGAGGTAAAAAGTATGTTAGACCACGCTCACTCTAATTCAACCAATCGGCATTCGCTATTTCATTGCTCCTTTTCTCATATACTCATTGTATAATCAGAAGTATATATACAACTCCTAAAACACGATTTCCTCGAGGCAAATTGGATCACATTTGATGAAGTTAAGCATGAAACCTTATTCATAGGCCAAGAAAATAATCTGTATTGTATCACCTATTTATACTTCTGTCATGGTCTAATAATAATCATTGAATATACTTTAATAGCAAACTGGAAACACTATTCCATAGTGGAACAAAACTAAATGAGGTTTAAAGAAACGAATTCAGTGGAACCAGAGTAGCTAAACATTATTTTAGTTGATCTTTCCACTTTTTAAGACGCTTAAATTTAGTTGTTACCTCTTGAGGTTTAGTTACATATTCAAAAAAGGTTCAATGCCATATACTTTTATCAGGAATTACGTTATAGTTTGTACAGGTCTCATTCCTCAATTGTACTGATTTATTATTTATATGCTGATAATGAAAACTTTAGGCATTTTGCACGTTTTATGGTTTGACCGTTCATCAGTAGGTATCTGTTTCATACAGAAAGTCCAAGGATGGCGTTCTCAGCACCGAACGTGGTGTATCGTCCGATGTATAAATATCAAGTCAACTTATCACCAAAAGCCCCTCCCCCCCCCCTCTACTCTACACACTACACAAACCACTGTGCCATATTTAAAGAAATAACTGACTTGTGCATGATGCTGTTGGCATTTTAGATAGTTTTTACGTATCTCTACTTGCGTTGGTAACTAGTTCAATGGCGGTTATTATACGTCCAAACAACAGTTAAAAATATTGAAAAAGCATTACATAACATTACATTTTCAGAGGTTACAAATCAAACATTTATTTGTAAGGCCATACCATGAACAAACAATGACCCTTTTTGATTTAAAAAATACAGATACGGTTCATGTCGATCTCAATATCAATTATATTTATGCAGAAAATGATATTCAATTTAGTTTTTTCGATACAGCAATTTCAGTTCTGGCAAATAGGTTAAAATCCTTGCCTTGCAATGTGTAAGGTAAACATTAATTCTCTAACCATAGAAAATTGAGTGATTGAGCCAAAGCCAAATACGCATTGTCTTCGGTATACAAAGTTAAATGGTATTTGGATTTTATGAGTCTTTATATTGAAGAACAAGAACCAAACCCCTCCTCCCTTGACGTTACGTGGTCTAAGTCGGAGAGACATCTCGTGGACGTATCTATGACAAATAAACCCTCGCTACGCTCGGGTATATATATCTATCATAGATACGTCCACTCGCTGTCTATCCTATACAAATTCACACTGCATTCACTGTCCTCTTGAATTTATACTTGGTGAAAAGGATTTCGTCTAAGACATCAAATTTTATTAAAATATCAGTGTGTTTTTTTATTCCTACTTAAACAATTTTTATACAAGACATTAGTGTTTGCTCAATTTTAGCGATTGGAGTATTTGTGGCGATGTGTTATATAAGTTAATACATAACCTCTGCAATATTAAAATGAATGTCGAAGTTGCCGAAACATATTAAATATCGGAGATTGAAAATTACTTTAAAACTTCTCAGATGCTGCTGAACTAATTACCCTTGAAGACGTATGTACAACGATTCACGAAGCAAACGTTTAGTGATCACAGTAAGTTTTTGACTACCGGAGTGGGGGGCGTGGGGGGGGGGGGGGCGTTTTAGTAAAGGATTTTAGTAGTTTCTTCAATTATCGTAAATCTGTTTTAAAGTCTCAAATGGCAAAACATCGATTTATTTTTAAACTTCGTTTTTATTTTCAATGTTGACAAAGTTTAATTCTCACAAATATGTAGTAAAATAGTGTAACTAAGATGATTTCAATTCACGACTAATTCGACTAAAATATTTATGAAAAAGCCCCTCGGATTAATTCCGATTCCCAAATTCATTTGCACATCTGCCTAAAGCCGACTGTAATTCATTTTCATTTGAAAGGAACTTGCTCATGTTTTTGTAAAATGCACTTCTTTGTGTGATGGAATAAAGTGTGGCAAATAATTAGGAGTGTTAAAACCAAGATATAGACGGCTGGAACCCTTCAACAAATGTTGATATATGCTCAAATATTCTCTTTGAAGACCACGATTTTAAACACCGTTAGTAACGCTTTTCAACAAAAGGCTTAAAGGTTGAGTTATTTTTATGTTTGAGTAGGAGTCCATGTGGGCGTGAGGTTTTGTTGTCAGTTTTCTTATTTTTCCTTGATTGTACCGGCGTGGGTCACACCCCACTAAAACAAGAATATCTTTTATATTTCAAGCACCGTATACTTCAAATTGGGTATCAGAGAGAAAAATAGTTATAATATAAGTGTATTCAGATGCATTAACCGGGGAACAAACGTGAGCGAGTCCCTTTAAGTTACATGCGTGGCTAAATAGTACACTGTGTTTATTGTTGTTGTTTTTGACGACTTCTGGGAAAGGTTGCTCATTTTAATTCTTAAAATCATTTAAAGAATACTAACCTTTTACAAATATCTACATCGATTTATTTTAAGTTTTACAGAAAACAACAACATCATAACTTCAATTTAAATGAGTTCAAGGGTCTCAAGGCATTATTATGATAATACTATGAAAACTACAGGGACAAGCCCAGTTGTCGAAAACCCTGTTTAGATGCACCAGGCAAGTGCTAAAACGACAATGAACTAGAGACACAAACATGTAAACACCACATACACAAATACGAACACTTCAAACAGACCATTCAATATAAGTTCAATACGCATCTAATACGTTAATTTGACAATTATGAAATTAAAACCGTTATCATTTTGAACAATCTATTCCGAACGATTGCAAAGTTATGAGTGGAATTACATGTTGACTCTTATTTCTTTTCTGAAATCGTTAACAATATCATTCAATTGATAGGTCAGCGAAAAGCTAAACTTATTAATTTACATGTATTCTTCAAAATATGTCTGAATAATAGCCACTTTAATAAAAAAAACATAATATTTGGTAGCAAAATCTCGCGAAACCTTGCAAAAATATTTTAATTTGAGAATAAACTAATCCTAAACTATATCCAGTTACTCCATATTTATGTGCACCCTTTGTTCGAGGTATGTGATTTGAATACTTTAGAGGATTGGCTGTTCCCAAAATCCTTAGTATGGAGGCCATAAAATAATGCAGGAAAGGAAGCAGCGCAAAAGGCTTAGCTAAGGAAATCAAAGTAATGAAGGTACTGCTGGATGTGATTTGGCTCATTAATATTACATTTTGACTTTCGTTTTATTCATGCCATAGGGTTATCCAAATACTGTTTTGAATCTTTTTTTAATGCTTCTTAAATAATATGGACGACATTAATATATGAATCATATTATTCATAGTATGTATATATATATTTTTTTTGTTTTTTCAATCACATATGATAACTAAACAATAATTCATGTGAGTTTTTTAAATGGCGGTTTCCCTTTGCGCATTCATATTTAATCCATCTGTAAGTTTTCCATATGCTATACAGCTTTTTGAATATGACATATAATTATAAGTATACTCTTTAGTATCTAATAAAAGCGAAACATTGTATTAAAATGTTAAAAATCTATATTATTGATACTTATATAAGTTTATTCTAAGGCAAAAAGTTGATTTAGTCGGAATAATTATTCAAGACTAAAATGTCTTGATCTATTCAAATTATTTTTTCCCGTAGATTTGTATCGTGGTTTCTATCCTTGATATGCCATTCATCAAATGAATCAGATCTGGGTATTTTGTTTATCCCATATCAACAATAATGTTCTGCATTGATAAGACATTGATGCAAATAGGCATATAATCACACCATTATAATGTGTTTCATCTTTTCATACGAATTAAACAACTTTGTGAAATGAAATGATGTACCAAAATAGAAAATTTCAAATAAGGAATAACGATCTTCAGGTAAATATGAATGCGGACTGTTACATAAGATGTCTTATAATATGCTATTTGGAATACACGTAATTAAGAATGTATTGAGTGGGTATCTAATACAAATGCCATATCAATAATGTAAAAAAGCAGTTATCTCATAATGGAAAAACTATGAACAGTGTATTTAAGAGGATTTTAACGAACGGAATGCGAGTGAACAAACCCCGCGTACAATCAAAAATAAATAAATATTATAATAAAAACTATGCACAGATATAAAACATCAATACAAGATGTGATTAGTGGTCAAGTTCACAATATGCATATATGAGCAATGTATGTATTATTAACTATGTAAGTTGTACAAGTCTAAATAAAATGTCTGTACTGTTCTGGTCTTTTCTGTTTGAATCTAAAACATACAGCTCCCAATCACGGTTAGTTTTGTGATCGCAGTAACAAATATGGAAATGGATTTAAAAAGATATGTCTAAAAGATAACTTCTTTTAAGCTGTTCTTGCCGAAATTGAGAGTGGGAAAAAAGCAACGACTGGGGTAGGCACCTTCTGGCCAGTCCACACCGCAGAGCACGCGGAGAAAGATGGACGAAGAGGTCAGCCCGCGTCAAGAGAGCGAATCGGCTGTCATGGACCCCAATGAAGAGTAAGATCACTTGCAAGAGAAAAGAAAACTATTGTAGTGCATTTTTCCATATTGGAAAATTATATACATAAGTGATATAATTCGATGAAAACTTAAGGGACAAACCCAGTAGTCAAAACTTGACAACATTATACCGGTGATAAAATGAGTTTATTATCATTTTAAAGCCCTTTCATCTTCATTTTTTCAGGGACTTTCCCACAGAAACTAAGGAAAAGGAAAACAAGTCCTCAAAATGCGGTGACACATTTTTGAAAATATGCAGAGTTGTTTTCTTTTTTGTTTTGGCGCTATTGCTGCTTTCATGCGGCATACTGCACAAGCTTTACTTCTTGACCCTTCTTAACAACCTATCACAGGTAAAACTCACCTCATTTGTTGCAATTAAATTTGCTCATTTGCTAGAAGTTTTTAAAAACATTTGATATGAAATCATATTTTTATTATTTATACCATAAAGGATTTAGCAGTTATAAACAGAATATTAAATTAAACTATTTCAAATATGTGTTTGGTGTTACAGTTTGTTGAAAAATCAACGACTGACAAATATCAGTTCTGCAAAAGTATAAAATGTCCACAAGTAGTCATACATGATATTATCATATAGATACGTATACAAATTTTGCGTAGACCAGTATGCAAATTAATGTAAAATGATACTATTGTTGGGGTATAATAAACCAACGACTTCCTTCTTTCAGTTCAGATTTGTTTACATAAAAGGTTTGAAAATTAGGTATCAAATCCATAAGATTAAAGTTCCTTTTTAGTCTAAAATTGAAGACAAGAAGAATCGAGCAATTTCAATTCTCGTGTGCATTGCATTTTTTGAATTCTTGACATCTCTTATAATTCTTTGGAGAGTTGTCTTCCAAGGTCAGAAGACTAAATGGACAAAACGTCACATAGCGGTAAGTCATCCTCCCTAAATCGATTGTTCTGCTGTTATGATTTAAATAATTTAAATGAATAGATATGACGATTGTATTACATGTATATTATTTGTCAGTTTGTTAAAGCTTAATATATAAACAAGTACATGCAATTAAATGATAATAATACATTTAAATATGCAGTTAAAATTCATTTAGACATTCAAGTACATGTTTTATTGACCATTTTAGACAGCTATCCTGCAGGCCGTGAGCACTATTGGAGAGGTCTATTTGATTATCTATGCGCTTCCATTACTGGACAGTTTGAGGGCATGTTTAGTTCTAACAACTCTACCAATTATTCCAAGCATCTGCCAGTTCGTGACTTTAATTTGTCGGCTTAAACAAAAGAGTCGCATCAGAAAGAGTTCTTTCCTCAAACTTTGTGTAGCTGGTTTCCCGGTTTTGGCACTGGCAGGGAGTGTTTTAGTATTCATGAAGTGGTTGATTCCTTTTGATAGCGACCCGCATCTAAAATGGGCGTTGCCAACTTTTTTGATATTGAAGTCATTATGCTATTTGGATAATTTCCTTTGCTTTAGAAGTAGAGCTGCATATGCTACACAACAAACAGCAGGGGAATTGAACTCCCAAGACTCGGAGACAAGCGAATCTAAAATAAAAGAGAAACAGTACAATGCCGAAAATAAACAAGAATTTATACGATTATCTGTTCGTTGGTTAACATGCTTAATGTTTATTATTTTGATAGTGCTGAATTTAGACATGAAACTGATTGAAACAATCACCAACAAAAACAATCTTGCAACTGAAACATTTCTGACAAACGAGAAATTCACACTGAATGGAAACATTTCGTCTAATTCAACAGTTTCGACTCCAGTGCAACCACATGACGGGACATTGATATCGACGAACCATTTCATTTTTAACCACTTAATGAAGTTTTATTTCCGCGTTAAGTTTGAAGTAGAATGATGGCATGTTCACTTGTGATTTCTCAATCGGCTTTGTTGGCTTGTCGATTGTCAATGCAGCAATTTTCATTTGCCTTGCCACTCATTCTTACCCCGCCGTTATCCACAATTGCTGTTGTAAGACTTTCCTGCAATAACTTTCTTGAAAGTATCCAGTACATAGTCGGAACTGATTTGACATGTTCTTTGCCTGTAGACTATCAGTTTTTCATAACGAGTGGTGCTTTGGCTTGGATTGCTGTAATCACGTTAACGTGGTACATCTGGGTTCCTCGGGTCGAGCGAATGGCAAAACAGGAAAGGTACAATAACAGGGGATTTAGTTATAGTAACATTTTAAAGACTTATGTCAGAAAATATGATAAGCAATATGATATATCTACATCTAAAGCTATCCGAAGTCAGATTATGTTCACGGTTTATAAAATAGAGTTCTAATATGGAAATTAAATTCATCTAGCAAATTAATGTATAAAAAGTTTGAATGTGTTAATGAGACTGTCGAATTTTACGTTTTTACGTTGATAGGTTTTTTTCTGGTTGTATTTTCGATTTCATCTTCCCCGATTTGAACATGCTCCTGCGAAGGAGAAATGACCATGAAATTGGAGAGCTCCATACGGACAGGATACAACAGAGGGATGACATTCCGAAAGTCATCATCTGCGTAACAATGTGGCACGAAACCTGTAAAGAAATGTGTCAGCTACTAAAGTCTATTTGCAGGTTTATAAATGTCTTGCTCGTCCCTGTATTGTTCATTGTATTATAGCTTATGAAAATAAGAAACTCGACTCTGGAAATTTTACTGCTTCTTTGAGGTAATATCGTTGCGTTACATCAATAACACAGCATGCTGTTTTTCATGTTTTACGTTTGAGAAAGTGATGAAAATTGTAAAACTATTTTTAAAGATATTTATATATCTTTCATTAAGAAATTACACCAGTGAACAATACTTTTTAATTGCCTGTTAATACCTTATGCCGCGAATAATAGTGTGCATACATTTTAATTCGAAGTATGAATTCCATCTAATTTTCTTATCACATTTTTTCAGATTAGATTTGCACTTATTTACTCGAGGTGAAGCCGACAACGAAGAAGGTGATGGAAAACAAGACACTGAAAAGAAAACACAAGACCCTGATAAAATTGAAGTTGAAGGTAAGTACACTAAGCAGAGTATGTTATGCATGTTTTAGTTTCAAACCAAACATATGTCAATTAACATCTGGTAAAACAATAAGCAATGTCTAAAGATATTGAAGTAAAATCTTCTATATTTCAGTGCAAATAGTATTTGACGACGCATTTTGCTCAACAAAAAACGGTCGAGAGGTTAATGAATATATGCTCCAGTTTATGCCATGTTTGCAAAAGGCCGTTGGGTATGTAGTAAGCTTTATTCCCGTAGTAAAATAGTGTAGAGGTGTATTTAGTTGCACAAACTATAAATTATCGGTAAATGTATTTGTAAGTTTGCAAACAAATCAAATTCATAACGGAATGCTGTTAAAATGTGTTTGAATGTTCCATAAGAAAATTTAAAACTTCGGTTTACCTTGAGCAACCGTATCACAGCGAAGTAAATCATATGTATTTGAATTTTAAGGAGCAGTTCATTGATGAAAAAAGTGGTACAGACACCTTATGGCGGAAAACTTATTCTTAAACTCCCAGGAGGAACACAAATGACGTTGCATTTGAAGGATAAGAAAAAGATAAGGGCCAGAAAACGTTGGTCTCAGGTAAAATATTTATATGAACAATTACAGAAAGCCTTTTAAAACATGAATTGTATATCGATGATGAGTTGGTGTGTGTGTGTGTGTGTGTTGTGTGTGTGGTGTGTGTGCGTGCGCGTGCGCGTGCGTGTGTGTGTGCGCGCGCGTTGTTTATGTCTTGATAGTTCGTTTGTGTCTCATATGTCGTTGGATCGGTATGTTATCACGAGAGCATGCACGGTAAATGGTAAATTGGCTTGTCCCTTTAGTTTGCATTACTTTAATACGTCATTGTAATAGTAGTCGGGCTGTATCAACATGTATCAAAATACCATGACCTTAATATCTACTTTCGTCATTATATCATTTAAGTTAAACAACCTGCATTTTATCACTTTTATTTCATACTGTCTTCTAATTTATTTTTATTTAACGTTTTCTTTTCCAATATAGGTGATGTATATGTACTATTGTCTGGTGTACAAAATGAGGAAGGCCTATCCAATAAAGTTTAAAGACATGGCAAGTTATTTTAATGATTATCAGCCATTTGGGATTTCATTTATATAAATTTATCAAATGAATTTAGTAAAACATTTGCTTACTATATATGTGTGTACTATTATTTCATTTATGACGTGTTTTATAATAAAATTGATTTACTGTACAGCTGAAGAACACATTCATTTTAACCCTTGACGGTGATGTAGACTTTGAGCCGGAGTCAGTCCTACGAATGATGGATCGAATGAAGATGAACAGCCGTGTCGGAGCAGTTTGTGGTAGAATTCACCCCATAGGATCAGGTAGTTCTATGAGCATTTAACTCTTTTTTTTTGATAAAATGATATGCATTTTGTCAATAACTTTATGTTTTTTCATTATTTATCTTTATTCACATCTAACAATTATTCACTTAAGGTCCAATGGTCTGGTACCAACAATTCGAATATGCAGTCGGACACTGGCTTCAAAAAGCAAGCGAACATATCTTTGGTTCTGTGCTCTGTTGTCCTGGATGCTTTTCTTTATTTCGAGCATCTGCCCTAGTTGACGATAACGTCTTGAAAACGTACACCAAAGAGCCAACGGAAGGAATTCACCTTGTGCAGTTTGAACAAGGCGAGGACAGATGGCTTTGCACCCTGCTCCTTAAACGAGGATACAAGATAGACTACTGCGCAGCCTCAGATGCAAAAACGTTTGCACCAGAAAACTTTTGGGATTTTTTTGTTCAAAGACGGCGCTGGTCACCATCAACAATGGCAAATGATGGACTTGGTCCTTTCTTGGAAACAACTAGTCCAAAACAACAGAGAAATCAACCATTTGTTCATGCTTTATCAATTGGTGCTAGTTATAACAAGTGTGTTAGCTCCTGGAACTGTCATTCTTATGATAGCAGGGTCATTCAGTACGGTATTAGGTTTAACGCCATGGTATGCCTTTTTCGTAGCCGTGACTCCGGTAGTTTTGTTCGCAGTGTTATGCCTGACAGTGTCTCAGAAAAAGCAACTCAATGTAGCCGCAATACTAAGCACAGCATATTCACTTGTAATGGTTATTGTTACAATCGGCACAATGGTAAACATCACAAACGAGACAGTTCTTTCTCCTACCGTGATCTTCCTCATATCTATCGGTCTAGTATTACTGATATCTGCGTTGCTTCACCCTAAAGAGTTCACATGCTTGTTTCCTGGCTTGCTTTATTTCGTTTCTGTGCCTTCTACATTTATTTTTCTGACAGTGTTTTACGTGTGCAATCTACATGACATCAGTTGGGGTATTCGAGAATCCAAATCACAATCAACTCAGTCTGAAGTAAAAAGTGGAAAGAAATCGTTTGTGCGTTTGCTTTTTACTCTAGTTCGACATATCCTGCAGGCAAAACTCGCTAAAATCAACTCCAAAGGTTCAACTTCGGACGATATTGAGAGACAACAATGCGAACAAGGTGAGGAAAAAATAGATCATGAGGACGATAGCTACTGGATAAAGGTACAATTAACAGACTCAAAACAAAACTTTGAAACAATTCAGCTCGAGAAGCTGAAGAGGAATTTTGGACAAAATATATAAACAAGTATTTGAAACCACTAGAAAGCAACAGGAAACTTCAAGAAAAATTTAATCGTGAATTAATGGCGTTAAGGAACAACTGTGTGTACGGTTTCTTTATGTTGAACTTAATGCTAGCATTAGCACTGTTGCAATTACAAGTAAGCAAAGAAAGGTTATATGAATCATTATCAATAATGTTTCTGTCAATTTTTGCAATTTTACTTTTGATCCAATTCATCTTTATGCTTTTTTATCGATGGAAAACTTTCTGCCATATTATTTCAAGCACTGAGGTGTTTGGGTGCCGCTGTTTAAAACGAACAAAGACTAAAGCGCAATAATTTGAAGAACACATGAAAGGGCATGGGAAAGGTTAAAAATCAGATAAGCCGCCGCCTGATTATAAAAATAAGCTTGCTGCGTATCATAACGACGGCTATAATAAAACTAATGATGATACGCATCTCCTTCATAAAGTAAACAAGAGTCAAGGACATTTATGGTTCCGCAACATAAAACAAAGCGGAGAACATCAACACCCATGACTTTCAAAAACAAATGAAAGAGTTTGAGCATGATTTGGGGGAAGAGGTAGAATCTGATGAGCCGCCGCCTGATTATTTGCACGAGCCTGATTTTGATCATAACGACAGCGATGATGAACCTTCATTAAGATAACCGAACTCAAGGAAATACGTCTTTACTGGCACAAATACAATGTGTGCGCAATATAAAAAATGCTATTGCTGATGGTTGTTTTGAAGACCTGGAATGAAATACACTAACGCCAATATTCATGGGGGAAAATAATTCATATCAGCGGATACAATAACAATGATAATATATCCCATATTGAAAGCAAAAACTACATCCATGTTAATCAATATTGTATGTTCGTATCTATCTGTTATCTGTTCTTTTTTATTGATGGTTTATTTTTCATTCTTGTGCGGTCAGTTTGTGGTATTTGTATTTATGTATGTGGTGTTTACACGTGTGTGTCCTTTGTTCATTGTCGTTCAGGCCCTTACCATGTGCATCTAAACAAGGTTTATTTAACAAATCATTTCTTGACTACTGGGCTTGTCCCTGTTATTTTCACTGTATTATTTTAATATAGCACTAAAACGTTAGCTAATAAACTCATGTTTAAAACATTTTAATTTTTATTTCGCTTTATACTTATATCTGAATAATATCTCAAAATGTGCATTTGTTTTATTTGATATTCGTTTTAAATTATGTATGGTTCATTAAAGCGTGCAAACATTTCATTTTTGCAGTTTTTGCTTTAAAAAAAACGATGTCGAATGTATAGATTAACACTAACACAAATTGAAGTTTGATTACTTTCCAGCACCAATACGTTTATGCAT
Organism: Mya arenaria; assembly: GCF_026914265.1. NCBI lineage: Eukaryota > Metazoa > Mollusca > Bivalvia > Myida > Myidae > Mya > Mya arenaria. The sequence goes on from NC_069126.1 coordinate 64,374,895, forward strand.
CGTAACGGTAGACACTCTTTGAGTATTTCAATTTAAACAGCTAAAAAGTTATGCGTATTAGAAAAGAGATCGTTCACAAACACACATATTCATTGTATGGATAATAAGAGGGTATCCAGAGTTTCAGATTATTAGCTAATTTCAAGATTATTTTTGCGAATATTCACTACTGCTGAATTATGGCAAGCAGTAGATATAATAGCAATATATATAGGTTAGTGCAATATAGTTGTTGAGGTATGCCGGTATGCCCCAAAGTTGAGTTTGACTCTTTGAATGCAAACAGTTGTCACTGGAATTTATCGCCAATAGCAATGCACATCTTCTGGTCGTCAATAAACGACTTGTAGTATTAGGGTATAAACATGTTGAGTTTGAGGCCTGGATAAGGGGAAGGAACGGAATATTCTCCGGTGTTATCGAGGCTGAAGCCAAACTCCTCATCATGCTGTCTTGTGCGTCTTACGCAACCACTTGGGATTTTCAGAGGATACATTTCATGTCAGTGATGACATACTCATTGGACGTTATATAACATCAAATGTTGACAATGCGCGCGACACATCAATATCCTTATTATGTACATTCTCTGACATAGATCAGGCATATAAAGTTGGGCATACAAACATTTGTATTTCCCGTGAATTCCCTCGAACAATTCAGGATGCCCGCAGACAACTTTTGCCAGAATAAGAGTCTGCGTGAGTTCCACGGCATGGAGAAAGTGACCATTATCTTTCCGGCATTCTAACATTTGACATTTGTCTAGGCTATAACTAAAATTCGGGCCACCGTATCAAGCGGGTAACGTACACTTGGCGTTATTTATAAGTATGTTTTAAATGTTTTTTAAGTAAATACATTTGGTTACAATTGACCTTACGACAGCGGTTTCTAAGCCACACCTCCTGATATCAAGGGAGCGAACTCTGCCTATGTCAGTCAAACAAACAAGGAAGCAATGGCGTCTCGCGTCGTTTCACTTTCCGATATTCCTGACAATTTATCATAAATGTGACATTTCACTGCGAAAAAATAGTAGTCAAAGGAATCGGAAGGCTCGATATATCTTTAGAGGATGAAGATATCTAACACTTACGGGGTAACAACTATCCAAGGATAACCGTTATGTTGTCAACATTGACATGGATACAAAGGAAAAGCTTGTGTGTGTGAAGCATACTGTCAATGCAAACAAGGGTAAGTTTAACTTTTAATAACACCGGTCATTCTTACAGTATTGTTGAAACAAAGATTAAATCATCGCACAATATGAGTAAATCATAAATGGCCCGAATGGGGAACCCGGAAGTGACATTAAATGACAGTTACATGCCAGCTATATAACCTTGTATTCTATAGTATGAGCAGAAATGGTTTCTTAGGGTTATGCATAAAAAAGTTCAGTTCTCAGCGACTGAACACTCCCCCTTATGAATAATAATGTAATAGTTGACAAGTTACAATCGTGGGTGATACCAATCTGTAACTTTTGCATTTCTTAAACACTCACATGCTTTGATTTTTGTTCTTTTAAAATTGTTGAACATGTTCACACACTCTGGCTGTAAAAGTGGCTGGAGGAAAAGTGCCCCCGGTGTGGGGCTTGAACTCACAATCACCGGAACACTAACACGGCGCTCTAACCAACTAAGCTGACCGGGCAGCTGGTTCTAACCCACACACACTACCATTCCCCCATTAACCTGTTAAGGCTGATGGAGGGCCTCCTGCTGTTTACCGTTGCCACCATTAAAGTATTCTTATTGATGAATATAATGAAGTCTTCAACAAGCCTACCGCCACAGGGGACATAGCATATGACCAGACCCCCCCCCCCCCACACACACACACACACATGATATATGCCAGTCCAGGCAATGTCAACCGCAAGAGAAAACCAGTGATGACAAGTTTTACAAATAATCGGTAGGACCTATTTTAAAGCTTTTTACAACATTTAGTTTTACTTTGCTGTACAAAAGTAATGGACTATTTCAGAAAATACAACAACCACAAAACATACAGTTAGCTATTATCTTGTCAGTATTTCATTATGATATACATGTAGAAAGCAAACACCAAAGGCAGTAGCATTTACAGCTAGTATTAAAATATTTAACAATGCATATAACTGATTTATTTGAATATTGGCATCTTTTATTTATTTCAGGAATGTATGGTCTTTTGAAGAGAGTTATTGAAGTTGTTCAGCATGATGTTTTGATGGATTCTTGGAAGGATGTACCTCTATGATGTTAGCTTCAGTTCTGGAGTATAACACCAGTTGTTGCATATTTAATATCAGATTTATTAAATATATTGTTTTTTGCAAACATTACTTAAACTTTGATATTTCTTTGGTGCTTATGTATGGTATTGTAGGTGAACATCTCTTTATTGCAATGACAAATATATTTTAAATTATATAGTATTAACAGAAGTTATTTTTCACTGTTAAAGCTGCACTTTCACAGATTGATCGCTTTGACAACTTACACAAGATCCGATTGTATTTATCATATTTTGGCTAGGAGAAGTTTGCTTTGTGATTTATATATTAGGTCTTAATTTAAAGAATGCCAAAATAAGCCGATTCTGAGACAAAAAAGTGTCAAAACAGAAATCTGTGAGAGTGCAACTTTAAGAATACTGGTAATCGAGTGTACATGTGATCCAAAAGCTGAACATGGGATGAACTATCATTAAATATTATAGATTTACATAAATGGCACCAGATATAAGAATAGCATTGAAATCATGTACATGTTTGACTTGTTCTTTATTCATAATAAGTCTAGTCTTTACAGCACATATTTGGCAGAATCAAGTTCTAATGAACTTAATAATTGATTTATATGTACAGTGAAATAAATTGATTTATACAGAAAATAATACCCTGGCGATTCAGACCGTTCTGTTGTGTTTGTTTTTTTGGTGGCTCAGATATTAATCTGAGTTTTGGAGGAGGTCTAGCTGGTGTGAGCTGGTCAAATACAGTAGCTGTTTGAGGGTCAGGGTTTTCTTGATTGGGTTTCCCGTCGACAAAGTGCTGATATGAAAATATAAACCTATGAAATGTGTCGAAATGACAGCTACAATAACCATTGTTTACATAGTAACCATAAAAGGAGATGAGATTCGGAAGCATGCGATGGTTCGGACAAAAATTTAGTTGTACGATGTTTCCTGATTTACTTTGAAAGCAAAGCAGTTTATAAGCATACATAACGGTATCAACAAAAATACCTCTATCTTGAATGAAATCAATTGTGTCCATGTTGAACCTGATATTAAATGGCCATTAATGCCGATTTGACAACAGAAGCAAAAACATAAATGTACGATGTTTATAGTTTAAAAATAGTAACACTAATTTAGATCATGCACGGACAATTCAGTATTAAATAATGTTTAAGCGGATTGATCCCCCACCCCATTATAAGCAAAGAAGTAGTTTTGATCAGAAAAATACTTTTGTACAGACGTATAGAGTTTTCGCCTTTGATCGATCTTTCAAGATTTTCAAGTTCAGCTGTTGGTGGGGTCTTCCACAGAGTCTGATCCAGCGCTTGCATTTTTCCAAATTACTCGCTGGTTTCGAATACGGAACGAATTGCACGCCATCTTTAGTCGGCTTGGCTACCTTGTATCCGAATTACAAGTGCCATGACAACACCTTTTTACCATAATTCTTAAAAAGGCGAGGAAATGCCAGCGCATGTATATGACGGACTCTGGTCAGTTTGACGGACAAAATGGCGGATAACAACACGGCTTATCAGCGCTACATTCTGATTGGCTGATAGGACCTGTCAATCAAATCCTGTCATAAGGTCAATTAACCATATCTTGAGTTTTTAAAAGTGAGGTTATAGCTGATAATTGTTTGACGTACACATACCGTGCATGAAATGTGTAAAACAAATTAATCTTCAATGAGGTACATTAGATTGCCTTTTTTATTTTGAAATAATTGTTTACATGTAACTCTGTATGTTTGTATCGAAGATATACATTTTGTTGCTGTAAAAAAAACCTTAAAGAATGAATTTAAGTGTATGGTACGGTTCTGCGGTATAGATTGTATTAATAGTAGTTTGTCTATAAGGATCAGTTGGTTATTATAAAAGACATAGAACACAAAATCACAAACAAGAAACATAGAACAGCACAAAACTCTGCAAACAGCACAGTGCATAAATGCTATATATATATATAATAATTGGTATGTTTATCAAGAACTGTTAGGTACCGCATTGAAACGGTCAGTAAAATGTAAATTTACTGTGGGTTTAAACCAGTTTATGTGCACAAACCTCACTCTTATTCCAACAATTCTTAATAAAGATAAAACGCAAAAGGTAAATCTTATCAAAGTATGCATTAACTTGAGGAAACTTATAAAACAAATAATAATAAAAAGCGAAAAGGTTTCCCTTATTAACCTGTGTTTTGTTTCTATAATTGTTAATATTAACAAATAAGCTAAGAATGTTCCTTTTGTGGAATAAACAGGGAAAGGTTATCGAGACTTAGTGGACTGGTTACCTTGATGCAAGTAAGAATAGTAGTATGTAGCCTGTATTGTAAATCATCTACAATTGGAGCTTCCTCGGCCATTCTTTTTAAAGATATTCAAAAGACAATTTGTATATATGCTGCTGGATAATAAACTTATGTAAATCAAGGCCCAATACTTTGACTGTAATTATTGTCGAGTAATGGCCTTTGTTCTACTAAAATAAGTAGAAGAGTATTGGCGCTTGCTTCGCGGCGCTCTTGTCTAGCACCTATGTTTTTCAAGGAAGTTGAGGTATTATGATAGCCTTTGTCGTCGGAGTTATCGAGCAAAAACTTTAACCATGGTCGTACTTCAAAAACTGAAAGATATTCAAATGAAACTCGGTACATATATACTGCGAAGCCCATAACATTGGCTTCCATAGTTGTCAATTTGGAAACATAAAATGATGGTTTTATGGTATTTGTTTTGTCATTCTTGTTAGCTCCTCTTTTACTCTGAAATACTAATGATCAATTTGGACTTAAAAGTCATCGGTAAAACTGTATTTTTACAAAGGTTTCTAACAGAAATATATATCTTGAATACTGATGATATATTTGGTAGTTATGTCCTTGGTAAGGCTACATTTTATAATGATTTCAAACAGAAACATTTCTCTTGAATATAAATGATGCACTTGGCATTACTGTCCTCAATAAGGCTGCATTTTAGTATACCCCCCCCCCTTCCCCCTTACATATTTCCAAGCTAGTTCAATGAAACTATAGCAAGGCAGATATAATTTTAATCACCAAATGATGTAATCACCAAATGATGTAAAATATTTCTCCAGTTACATTTGAGGGTTAATCTGTTTCTGTGGTTTTCCATCTACCTGAGAAAGAGGGTCAGCCAATGATCGACTTCTTTAACAGCATCTACATCTTAATGACAGACATCATGGTGTTCATGTGATAAAGAAATGATTATTCAATTTCTAGCTCTGAATGACTACCTTATTCTAAGAGCTGCAAAAATATTAAATAAGAAGTATACTTTGATACGACACAAGATGATTTTCACTACTCCTTTTAGGTAGTTAGAAGAGGTCTGTGGGAAGATTATGACTCTCAGAAACATCGGAGCCGTGGACGCACGCAAGCGACTCTGCACCGCCACCGTTGTATCCGGCCTCGTGACATACGCCTGCATCTCGCTTCCACTGACCTACTTCATCATCAGCAGCTTTAAAAAAATATGTGACAAGCCGTGTTTCAGGCTTGGATTATTGCCCATGCCGCATCTAGGTATTGCTGGCGTTAACTTTGTTTTCAAAATAAATGCATTTCTTATGTACATGAACACATTACAATATATACTATACTTACATCCGAGCACTGATAACATATATTTATAAACAAGTGTTGCTCCTGTGAGTAACTGAGAAGAACAGACGAGCTTCAGCTTGTCTTATTCATTAAAACGTCTAGATATGGTCAGCATCGGTCATTTGCGTCGTTATCAACGTGCAATACCGTCTTTAATGTATGAACTAATTAAAAAATACTAATACTATCAACTTGATGCACTGATTGATAATGCACAATCTCATATTGAAATTTTTAAAATCCATAAGCTCTGCCTTTTGCTGCTGTCCTCAACTGAGAGAAAAAGACGAACGTTCATATGATTCGCTTATTTTAACTTTATTCAATTAGATCCTTGTGTAGGAGTACAGGAGTGTGCAACATAATTATAACATCGGTGAGATGTATCTAGATCTTATCATACTAGTTTGTTTGATTAGTACCTAGAGTATATATTACATAAGGGGAGAAATTAACGATGGGTCTAGAATATGTTAACCTTCCTCATAATGATGAGCCATTGTAGCGCCACCCGGCCAGTGTAACGTTTTTACCCTGATATGATTTTAGTTCCTAGGTCGGTTTTCAATGTTATACTCAGCAAATAAATAACGGACCAATACAGAAATTGAAATCAATGATGTATAACCATAAGATTGACTTAAGTTGCATATAATGTGCCAACCCTTATATCATTCTAGTTCCGTGATGTCCGTAAGGTACGGTTTATTAACAGTTAACTCTACAGTTCTACAAATCATTAGTACTGATACATTGTTCAATATATGTTACGTGACATCGTACATTTTAGTCTTTAAACAAAAGGTAGTTAACTCGTGCAATGTTAGCAACTTTCATATAGCTTATTTAACGAAAGTTGTTGCGCATTGAAAATTCAACAAGGAAGTTATCCATTAATAATAGACGATTTTTTTTTCCAGGATATCTTTATGGTCAGACAATCTGACCTATTTCTTGGGATTGGTTTTAGGGTTTTTCTTCAAAATGATGCAAACATCAAAATGTTTACAAGATAACCCTAGAAATCTGATTCACAATCTAATTATTTTAGCGATGAATATTCCCTTCTGTTGGTGCTAAACACTTCCCAAAAATGCCCCAAAAAGACATGTTTTACAACAGATTTTATATATTGCCATATCGTCGTCGATTACCCTTGGTTCTCGTTTTAGGTTCCGATTTATCGGTACCTTTTAGAGTTCTTTGTTGAGTTTTAACGTATTTATTTTACAACGATTGTGAAATAAGTTACTACAACAATATTTTAATGATAGTGTGGTCTTGTGTTATGGGGGAAACCGGACACATCCCAACCCTTTTACCTAGGCAGGGAATAGAACTTTGGTCGCCTAGGTTTAGAACTGTAACGTATGAAAATAATAATGCCTTTGAAAAAGCATAATATTCACACAACAAATTTTATTTTCGCCACAGAAAAAGGTTGGGCATTTTTATGCAATAGGAATGCACCACATGAACTGATCAGTTCAATAGCAATGCGTATACTTATCAACAAATAGTTCAGCTAATTCAATAAGAATTTCAATTAAAGAAATCAAAATGATTGATATCCTAATTGCATTTTAAACAGAAAACATGTTGATTTAATGATCACTTAGACAATGCGTATTCGATAAAGTAAATAGACGAGGTAATTGTCGTTACTAATGATTTAGTTTATGGTTTAACTATTTTGGTTCAATTCAGTGTAGTTCATAGGTGAAACAAATCGCATATGAAATGTTAGTTTTGATAAAGTTTGCAGGTAATGGGATAAATGGTGTGGCACTGTATGATAAAATGTTTCCATAACAATTTCTTCGCACGTGAAAATAGGATCCTATTCGTCCCAAATGTGAAGACTGGGATCTCATTTCACAAAACAGAGTCACACATATCTCAAAACAAGTAAAACTTGCGTTCCATACAGGTTTTTGGTGTGAAATGAAATCCCCTTCATCGAATTACATTATCAATGTGCAGTTATATTAAAAATGAGCATGTTTACATATGAATCCCGTTTTTCCAAATATTGCTGGTTTATAAACTCCGGAAAGTTTTACTGTAGTTGTATGTGGATGCACCCAGTAAATGCAGAGTTATGACCGCTGAATAATCTTTAGAACATGCAATATTGAGTCGCGCGTGTCTTAAAAAATATTTAAGCTAGTGTGATGAATCTTTACAAGAGTGTTTACCTGACCAGCATGCGCAATAAGTTTAAGCCCTTTATTTTTTTTGAAAATATGGCGACTTTAAAGCCAGAGTAATGAAAGTCATGTACATCAGCCCATTGTTTAAAGCCGGTTAAAGTCTTGGTTTTTTAAAGGATTCCAAAATGTTCATTGAAAGGTTTATATTTAAGTTATTAAAATACTAACGAATCAAACTGTTTTACTGAGTCAACATGCTAATATAATACCTGTAGAAAAAATATTTTTATACAGTTCGCTACTGATGTAATGGGTGTGGTTGCCGCCACTAATAGTAGAGTTCTTGCAGATAAAAGCAAATAATCTTTGGGTGTGTTTATGGTGGTGCTCAACGTCATGGTCCTTGAATTAATAAAAATAGGCATATTGAGCCTGAAATTTTGTGATGCATTTATCTAATAAGTCATTTGAGATAGAGTCATCATCCTTCGCAATGATGTTAGTCTGCATATCAAGTTATGCACGTTGGTAAAGGTCAAGGTCACAGTCGCTTGAAATCGTGAGATATGGGTTTTCATCCCCATCTAAACTTCAAATTAGATAAAAGTGCACGTTGGCATGTTAGTATACTGAAGGTATATTTCGAGGTGATATGTAGGTATATTTCGAGGGGATATGTATGTGTATTTCGAGGTGATACGTAGGTATATTTCGAAGTGATAAGCAAGTATATTTCGAGGTGATATGTAGGTTTATTTCGAGGTGATAAGTAAGTATATTCCGAGGTACACTTCGAGGTGATACGGAGGTATATTCTGATGTGATAAGTAGGTATTTTCGAGGTGATATGTAGATATACTTCTAGGCGATACGTAGGTATATTCCGATGTGATACGTATGTATATAGGTATTATTCGTGTTGTTATGTAGGTACATTTCGAGGTGATATGTAGGTATTTTTCGAGATGATATGTAGCTAAACTTCGAGGTGATATGTAGGTACAGTTCGAGGTGAAGTGTAGGTATATTTCGATGTGATACGTATGTATTTTTCGTTAGATATGTAGGTGTATTTTGAGGTGATATTTGGGTATACTTCGAGGTGAAATGTAGGTATATTCCGATGTGATACGTTTGTATTGTTCGTGTAGATGTGTAGGTGTATTTTGAGGTGATATTAGGGTATATTTCGAGGTGAAATGTAGGTATATTCCGATGTGATGCGTATGTATTTTTCACGTAGATAAAAATTATGTAGATATATTTCGAGGTGATATGTAGGTATATTTCGAGGTGATATGTAGGCATATTTCAAGGTGATATGTAGGTTTATTTTGAGATGATAAGTAAGTATATTTCGAGGTGATGGGTAGGTATATTTCGAGGTAATAAGTAAGTATATTTCGAGGTGATGTGTAGGTATATTTCGAGGTGATATGTAGGTTTATTTCGAGGTGATAATTAAGTATATTTCGAGGTGATATGTAGGTATATTTCGAGGTGATATGTACGTATATTTCCAGGTGATATGTACGTATATTTCAAAGTGATATGTTGGTATACTTCGACGTGATGCGTAGGAATATTTCGAGGTGATACGTAGGCTTTTTTCGAGGTGATACGTATGTATATTTCAACGTGATATATATGTGTAATACGAGGTGATACGTAGGTTTATTGCGAGGTGATATGTAGGTATATTTCGAGGTGAAATGTAGTAAAATTGATATATTGGTATACTTCGAGGTGATATGTAAGTATACTTCGAGGTGATATGTAAGTATATTTCTAGGTGACACGTAGGTGTATTTCGAGGTGATATGTTGGTATATTCGAGGTAACACATATGTGTATTTCGAGGTGACACGTATGTTGTATTTCGAGGTGACACGTAGGTTTATTTCGAGGTGACACGTAGGTGTATTTTGAGTTGATATGAAGGTATATTTCGAAGTGACATGTATATCCACTCCGAGGTGATATTTAGATACACTTCGAGGTGATACGTAGGTGTATTTCGAGGTGACACGTATGTAATTTCAAGGTGACACGTATGTGTATTTCGAGGTAACACGTACGTGTATTTTGAGCAGACACGTAGGTATATTTCGAGGTGACACGTAGGTATATTTCGAGGTTATACGTAAGTATACTTCGAGGTGATACGTAGGTGTATTTCGAGTTGATATGTAAGTGTATTTCGAGGTGATATGTATATAGACTTCGAGGTGGTACGTAGGTATATTTCGGGGTGACACGTAGTGTATTCCGAGTTTATATTAGGTGTATTTCGAGGTGATATGTAGGTATATTTCGTGTTGATATGTAGGTGTATTTCGAGGCGATATGTATATTCACTTCGAGGTGATATATATAAACACTTGAGGTGGTATGTACATTCTTTTCGAGGTGATATGTAGGTATAGTTCGAGGTGATATGTAGATATATTTCGAGGTGCATAATATCACTTACTATGCGCCCTCTATGGACACTTTTTAGTTCAAACTTATTTAAGTCACGCATATTATTTAAAATCAAACGCGAATTTTATCATGGTAATAATACACATGAAAAGTAAAAATGAACATGAGCGGCAATAATGCACATGGAAAGGAAATGTCATCAAATGTATTTATACATATAAAAGGTCATATACACATGGTAGGTAAAACAAATGGAATGTAACATAGTTTCCGGAACAATATTTCAAGAAGATAACCTACATACATGTTTCAGTTTTGGAAAATAATGATTTAAATGACTTGTAATTACGAATAGTTCTTTACGTTTAGTTTTTATACATGCTGTGTATGTCATAAAACTATGTACTTGTTTTTAGGCCTTTTTGAACTTGATTAACGACCAGGTTTTTATGTTATTGAATGAAAAATACAATGAATCTATAGATCGAATCGTTTTTTAATGAAACAGTTTCGTATTTCATAAATTCCCAGTGTGTTCAGTGTCATCTTGATCTTGATCTTGATCTTGAAGTAGGCGAAAAGATTTACGTATTAAATCTCAATATCAAACAGAAAATTGCCCTTCTTGTATTCAATTCAAACGCGGTATTTGTATAAGACATTCCAAGTGTTTGTCCAATTATAACATTTGGTGCACTCAGCCAAAGTGTTATTGACTAAATACACAATCTCTGCATTTTTTGAAAGTTCTAATACAAATGACTGTCAAAGGTGCCGATGTGAAGGTTGAAATTAATTTTTAAAAATTTCCCAGATGCAGATATTTGAAAAAGTTATTTTGAAGACGTAATTAAAGCGATTCACGAAGCGAGCATTTTAATGATCATAATATAAAACCGTATACGTATGTGTGTATGTTTTACATGTTTATCTTGGTCATTTCCGGTTCTTTATTTCATTTGCACATCTACTTTAACTCCATTGTAATTATTTTTCATTTGAAGGTGAACCCGTGGATAAAGAGTACACATGTAACCGTGCTTTTTCAACTTCTGAGAAAGGTAACACATTTTCATTATTAAAAACTTATATATTCTATGTATACTAGCTTGTCAAAAATATCAACATCGATTTTTATTTAAAGTTCTAACATTGAAATATAACTTCCTTTAAATGGTTGCATAAATCTCAAGGCATTTATTCAATAGCAGAGCATGTAAATTTGTTAATCATAAAATATGACACCGAGGTCATGAACGAAGTCAATGTTATTAAGTGTAGATAAGGAAATGTGCTTAGTTGAGATCATATTGCGCTTCAAATATCAAATATTTCAAGTTTGTACGAATTTATACTGAATATTATAATAATGTTTTAAGTTTTAATCAAATCTGAAGCAATATTTGATTATCTTAATCATTTATTATATGATGGCAGGATGGTGTCAATGCTAAGAAGGGTGCTACCAAAAACAGCAGCACCCTTCTTTAACTATTTGGCTCAAGCACTTCTTACCTTCTTTGAATAAAACAATGGCTTGTCAGTTCCAAAAAATACATTTATAGATGCCATGAAAGAAAGCAAAGAAAAAGCAGCAAAATGTGTGCTTTATATATATAAAAAAAAATTATCATTGTGATGACCAAATGTTGAAATTTCTTTGGTTGCGAAGTTACTGTCATGTGTTGAAAATTCTGGAGCTTTCGTACACATGCGATATTGAGATAGCGTTTAAGGATACAAGGTGGTTGATGTGCGCACAATATTGTATTTAAGAACATATTTAAAATGCCGTAATAAAAACTTGTCAGTTAAAACGTATTTGAGAACGTCGTAAACAATGCACAATAACTAATCAATTATTTTAATTAAGATTTGATCTTTTTAAAGAGGAAGTAAACCGATATATTGAAGCTAACCAATCGAAGGTAACGAAGCCAAGTTCAGAATGCAGAACAAATTGGTCATTCAAATATTTAATGCTGACACTTCCTTGAAAAAAATCTAAAAATATTGAATTTGGAAAGCACAATGTTTTAGTATATAATAAGCGGGTATCCAAAAGATATTTCATTCACTTGCAGGACTTGGTACGGTATATTTCATGAATGATCAGTAAGTGTTCTCTTTTTAAAAGACTATATATTTGTTTTGATTAATTGATTGATTGAATTCAATTTGATTAATTGATTGATTGATCGATTGATTGATTATTTGTTTGTTTGTTTGACTGATCAATTTATTTATTTATTTATTTATTTATTTATTTATTTATTTATTTATTTATTTATTTATTTATTTATTTATTTATTTATTTATTATTGATTGACTGATTCATTCATTGATTTATTGATTGATATAATGAGTCAATTTATTCAATTTATCCATTAAGTTACTTTATCATTTACTATTTCTTAATTTCAATATTTCTTTGTTCGTAGAGTGGTGCCTTTAATTATGTATGTAATTACGTCAAGGCGAATAGTAGGACTTTAGTGGAGTAATTTTTTTTACTTAATAAAAAGCTATTGCATAAGTTTAAGATATGCAAACAGTTCTACGTGGTTAAATCAGATTCGATTTTTTCTGATTAATCAAAGCGATTCAAAGCTAATTAACGTTTATTAAACTGTTAAAATAGCATTTTTAACGTTACATATTAACACTCTTTCTTTTATTTTACTAAAACAAAATCATTTTGTCAATAATTGCCCAATTCATTTTCGATTAAATGTCTGACAATAAAATAATTAGTAAATGAAAATGACAAAACTCATAAATAATGTAAATAAGCTGTATTTATGGACTTATTATAAACAGTGTATTTTAGAGGACTTGAACGAACGGAATGGAAGTGAAAATCACATGTTTAGTGAGAAATAAATAATAAATGGCATTTTATAACTATATACTTGTTTTAAAGTGAAAAAAAGGATAAATGGTCATGTTCACAATCTGGACTTTCATTTCTGATATACGAACAGGTTATGTATTTAAGGCGATATATGTTATACAAGCCTTAATAAAATGTCTATTCTGTTCTCTTCTGATTGATGTTATAATGTCTTAAACATAAAGCCCCCCACTAATGATTATATGTTTGATTGAAGTAAAAATATGGACATGGACTAGATGAAATAATTCAAAAAAAAACAATTAAACAAGATGCTTTTGACTAAATTTAGAATCCGAGAGATGCAAACTCAGCAACGAATGGGGGAGGCTCCTTCCGGTCAATCGCGTCAGACCGGTCAGCGGCAGCCCCCTTCTGGTCGGTCGACGCCGCGGAGCACGCTGAGAAAGAGTGGCGATGAGGGAAGTCCGCTCCCCGAAAGCGCTTGTGTTAACATAGGCCCTAAAGTAGAAAAAGATGACTTGCAGGGGATATCAGAAATACGGTAATACATTTGCTTTCATTCTGTTATTGCATTTAGTTCCTCATATTGGAATACCATATATAAACGTGTCATGGCAACCAAAAGGGAGAATACAATAACCTAAGCTTAGTGATAAAAGGTGTTTGTTTTTGAGCTCTCATTATCTTAAAGTGACACTCTTATTTAAAATCAATACATACACATGTATAACACACATCAATATTGACTGATAAACCTTTTACTATTTACTAAATAAGGCATTTTAGGAAAAAAATAATTACTGGTAACAAGATTGTTACCGTGTATTTAATAGCAGTAAGCGGAAAAAATATTAAATGATTGGTGAATGCTAAAAGATTTACTGTGATCTACTATAGAGTCTATAGTCTCATAAGGTAGAAATACCGTGTTTTATGATAATTTTCTGAAATTAAACTCGGTATCCTTCATAAGAACCATTGTTTTCGACATTTATTCATCCGTTTTTTAGTATTAAAACAATACCATTAATTGTGGTAAATCTTATCTGTGAGTGACAGTACATCTTTAATTTTTAGGAATCTTCCAAAAGAAACTAAGAAAAAGGAAAACAAGTCCTCCGTCTTCGATGTCATATTTTTTAAAAATGTGCAGAGTTGTGCTCTTTATTGTTTTGACGCTATTGCTGCTTTCGTGCGGCATACTGCACAAGCTTTACTTCTTGACCCTTCTGAATAATCTCTCTGAGAAACTGCATGCTCCAGTCCATAGCGATTTGGTATGATTTTAAATTCAAGCAGTTAAGGCTTATATAACATTAAAAAATTAACATAATCATATTAACAAAATTAAGATAAGCTACTTGAAATATGTGTTTGGTAAAGGAAATTGTTCGAAACTAGTAATTAAGGACTCATGTATGTTATTTCAAAACATATATTCATAAATTGTCCATAATGGTTATACATGATTTCATCGTAAATGTACGTCCTGAAATCCCTATTTTACACTGCAGGACTGTGTAAAAAGAATTAATGTATGTTAGTCCACTTTAATTCACGAGCCAACTTAGGTTAAATAATTCTTTTATTTTCTAAGTAATATTATAAACCAACGACTACCTGCATTTAGTTCAGATTCATTTGCAAAAGATGCTAAAAATAAGTAATCAAATCCTTGTTATAAGTTCAATTTCTTTTTAGTCGAAAGTTGAAAACAAGAAAAGTCAAGCAATTTCAATTCTCGTGTGCATTGCATTTGTTGAATTCTGCACATCTCTTGTTACTCTTTGGAGAGTTGTTTTCCAAGATCAGAAGACTAATTGGACAGACAACACTTAGTGGTATGTCTTTCCTAAATCGATTGTTTTTGTTGTATATGAATTAAATGTTTTAATGAAAAGATAATTATGACGCTCGTATTAATAATATGTTCGAGTTTAATATACATACTAGTTCATATAATGTATGTAAATTGACTTAACTTATCAACATATGCAGTTTAAGTCAATGGAGATAAAGCCCTGGTACATTTGTATGACCATTTCAGACAGCTATCCAGCAGGCCGTGAGCACTATTGGAGAGGTATATTTGATCATCTATGCCCTTCCATTACTGGGCAGTTTGAGGACATGTTTAGTTGTAACAGTTCTACCACTTATGTCAAGCATATGCAAGTTCGTGAGCACAATTGGTCGGCTCAGGGTCAAGCGATGTATTAGAAAAGGTTCTTTACTCAAACTTTGTGTAGCGGGTTTCCCGGTTTTGGCACTGGCAGGGAGTGTTTTCTTATTCATGAATGGGCTAATACCATTTGACAGAGACTTGCACCTAAAATGGGCGTTACCAACTCTTTAAATGTGTAAGTCAGTATGCTATTTGGATAATTTTCTTTGCTGAAGAAGAACTGCAAATGTTCCAAAACAAACAACAGGTGAACCAGATTCCCATTCGGAGACAAGTGAATCTAAAATAGAAGAAAAACAGTACAAGACAGAACATAAACAAGAATTTATTCAATTAACTGTTCGTTGGTTAATATGTTTATTGTTTATCATTTCGATAGTGTTGAATTTAAATATAAAACTAATAGGAATAGTCGACAAACAGAAAAATTCTGAATCATCTCTGACAAACGAGAACATCGAATCTTTAGCGTACAATTCAACAACAAATTCCACACTCGTACCACAACAGGAGAATGGAAATGTGACATTAGATTCTACGAATGCTTTTTACCCAACAATTTTCAAACAATTGATGGAGTTGCTGTTGTTAGTCTTTCGTGCAATAACTTTCCTGAGAGTTTCGAGCACATGGCCGGAATAAGCCTGACATGTTTTATATCTGAAACAATGAAATTGAGTTTTTCATCGCTTGTTGGGCTTTGGCTTGGATTGCTGTTATCACCTTAACGTGGTACATTTGGGTTCCTCGGGTCGAGGGAATGGCAAAACTGGAGAGGTAAGATTTTGTTATATTACTATTCTACAGACGCATGTAAGAAGATTGTGAGTATCAATATGATATATTTACATCTAAAGTTGTCCTTTTCTCAGTCGAATTATGTTCACGGTAATAAAACATATTTCTTAAATGTTTATTAAAGATTACACGCAAATCAACACATATAAACTTTTAAAGTTTGAATATGTTAATGACAACGTCGAATTTTACGTTTCATTTCAGGTTGTTTTCCGGCAGTTTTTACCATTTCTTCTTCCCTGATTTGAATATGTTCCTTCAAAGGAGAAATGACCATCAAATTGGAGCAACACACAAACAATGTACAATCGAGTGACGTTCCAAAAGTTATTATCTGCGTAACAATGTGGCACGAAACATGCCAAGAAATGTGTCAGCTTCTAAAGTCTATTTGCAGGTTTGATAACTTTAACCTGCCCTTTTCATTTGATTTTGCCGTGCTTATTGTCGCTGGAAATTGAAATGTTTCTTTAATCAGATATCGTTTCAAAAGTAACGAAGCATGCTGCATAATTTTTATTTTGAGAAAGTCAAGATATCTCGTTTCGCTTTTTCCAGTATTTTATTCATGTTTTGAGAACAACGTTTAAAGTTATAGAATTCGATCAAAATTTTGGAGTAATGTTATTTTGAAATATAATTTTTGACCATTTATACACCTTTTATCAACTAATGGCTTACCGTTACGAGTCCAGAGGTCTTTATTTATAAACTGCCTGATTATTCAATACCAGATTTGATGCATGCACTGTTATTGAGTAGCATAAAAATTCAATCTATTTTTCTATTGACGCATTTTTCAGATTAGATCTGCATTTATCAATTCGAGAGGAAGCTGACACTGTAGGAGAGGACGGAATCGGGACAGAAGACGGAAAACAAAACGCTGAAAAGAAAACACAAGACCCTGATAAAATTCAAATTGAGGGTAAGTATATTCCATAAAGTCTTCAATGAATCCGTTTATTTGTTATTGTTTCATGTAAATGATATTCAATGAAAACTTTTTGTTATTTCAGTTCAAATAGTATTTGAAGATGCATTTTGCTCAACAAAAAACGGTCGTGAGGTTAATGAATATCTGCTCCAGTTTATGTCATGTTTGCAAAAGGCTGTTGGGTATGTAGTTAGCATTACTTGCGTGTTTTAAATTAAACGGACTGTACACCAGATTGGCACCAACAAAAGTTTTCCGTAACGAATCTCAGGACAATTATTTAATAAAATGTTATACTCTTTGATATCATAATTATAAAAAAAAAATACCAAAATGTAAAAGAAAAACCGAGTCGGCGACCGGTTCGAACCGGTGTCGCCAAATTGCAGTCCAGCGTTGTATCCACTGTGCAACGAAGGCTTACCCTAACCCGTTGGAATATGTAAGGTATATACCTAACTTGGTTATATCACGTTATAACATCGACTAGCCAATTACGCATCAGGAATGAATTATACTAATTAGACATACCTTTTAATCATTTTTAATAGACACATACGAAAAAAACTGCAATTTTTTTAATTAATTGTAAACTATGTGGTACTTCAGTTAGTAAGTTTCAATGCATTGTACACATCCTTACCAAGTTTATGTCAGTTTTCGACAATTTTCTCTTTTCTCGTTTTTTATCATACGGAGTACAGCCCCTTTAAGAAGTGGGTTTTTTGTTGACATATTTTCAGTAAATATGCTTGTTAGTTTTCAAACATATAAGATGCTGAAAGTAATGCCGGTTATATTTGTTTGCATCTTCCATTAACGAAATTTAGCGTTGCGGCTTCCGATTACCTTTAGCAAGCGTATCACAACGTAGAAAATTATTTCGTATAAATCATATTTCTACGAGCAGATCCGTGTTGAAAGTCAAGGAGCTCGTGAAGTGGAATAAAACATTCCAAAGGAAAGTGGTTCAGACCCCTTATGGTGGACAATTCGTTCTACAACTCCCAGGCGGTACACAAATGACGGTGCATTTGAAGGATAAGAAAAAGATAAGGGCCCGAAAACGATGGTCGCAGGTAACAACCGTCATTTCCGACATGAGTTGTAAACAATTTATTTACATCGATCATAAGTGCATGTGTCCGTGTGCTTGTGCGTGTATTTTTGAACATACAAGAGTGGGTGCGGTAGCGTTGTGTTGTTTACGTCTGGTTTGGACGTTTATTTTGCATTTGTTATTGAATCGTTGTGTCACGTTACGAGAGAATGAGCAGTTTATGGCTACCTGGCTTTACTATCAATTGGAATTGTCTTGTCCCTGTAGTTTCCAATGTAGTAATAGCTTAATTGTAATAGTAATTGTGTCAGGCTGTTTCAACAAGTATAATAACCTTCATATCTATCATCTATCATACGCATTCAAACATTTTAGTTGGAAAACATATAAGAACAATTTACCAGTCTTTTTTCTGAGTTGTTTTCTCTTGTATTTAATTTCCATTTAACGTTTTCTTGTTTCATTACAGGTGATGTATATGTACTATTGTTTGTTGTACAAAATGGGAAAGACCTATCCAGATACAATTAAAGACGAGGCAAGCCTTTTTTTGTTTATCCTTTAAACCGTTTGGGGTTTTATTTATAAAAAAAAGATCAAAGAAAACTTAGTCAATCATGACATTCACCTATTAAATAGGGTGCAATATTGTGTGACCTTTAAAATCAACGGTATTTTTTTTTAATTCAATTTGCGACGTAATTTATGATAACTCTTATTCGTTAAACAGCTGAAAAAGACATTCATTCTAACCCTTGACGATGATGTAGACTTTGAACCGAAGTCAGTTCTACGAATGATGGATCGAATGAAGATGAACAACCGTGTCGAAGCAGTTTGTGGCAGGATTCACCCAATAGGATCATGTACTTAACAACTATTGACATATTACAACTTCATTGATTAGTACATAACATTTAGTTTAAAAATGCAATTCAAAACGCTGCCTTAATTTTATTGTATGTGTATAGCTTATTTTACAGAAGTTTTCTGCGTAACATTTTATGTCTTTATTCACATTCAATAATTATTCACTTCAGGTCCAATGGTGTGGTACCAACAATTCGAATATGCAGTCGGCCACTGGCTTCAAAAGGCATGCGAACATATCTTCGGTTCTGTGCTATGTTGCCCTGGATGCTTTTCTATCTTTCGAGCTTCTGCCCTAGTTGACGATAACGTACACTAAAGAGCCAGAGGAGGGAAAACACCTTGTGCAGTTTGAACAAGGCGAGGATAGGTGGCTTTGTACTCTTCTCATTAAACGAGGATACAAGATAGACTACTCTGCAGCCGCAGATGCAAAAACTTTTGCGCCAGAAAACTTTTGGGATTTTTTGTACAACGACGGCGCTGGTCACCATCAACAATGGCAAATATGATTGACTTGGTCCTTTGTTGGAAACAAATAGTCCAAAACAACAGAGAAATCAACCATTTCTTTATGCTTTATCAATTAGTACTGGATGTAACAAGTGTATTAGCTCCTGGAACTGTCCTTGTTATGATAGCAGGGTCATTTAGTTCAGTATTAAGTTTGAAGCCATGGAATGCATTTTTCGTAGCCGTGACTCCGGTAGTTTTGTTCGCAGTGTTATACCTGACAGTAACTCAGAAAAAGCAACTCCTTGTGGCCGCAATACTAAGCACAGCATATACGTTTGTAATGGTTATTGTGATGATTTTAAACATTGTGAGCGAGACAGTTCTTTCTCCAAGCGTGATTTTCCTTATATTTGTAGGAGCAGTATTTTTAATATCGGCCTTGCTTCACCCTCAAGAATTCACATGTCTCCTTCCTGGCTTACTATATTACGTTTCTGTGCCTTCTACATTTATTTTTATGACTGTTTTTTATATGTGCAATTTACATGACATTAGTTGGGGAACTCGAGAATTCAAATCTCCATTATCCCAATCGGAAGGAGAGAGTACAAATAAGAAATCGTTTATGCGTTTGCTTCTCACTCTTGTTCAACATTACCTGCAAACAAAACTCGCTGAAATCAACTCCAATGGTTCAATTTTAGAACGCATTGAAAGACAACAAAGCGAACAACACGTGGAAATGACAAATCATGAAGACGATTGCTACTGGATAGGAGCACAATTAACAGACTCAAAACATAAGTTTAAAAAATATTTACTCAGCAAAGATGAGAACACATTTTGGACATATACAATTCAAAAATATTTGAAGCCACTTGAAAACAATAAGAAACTCCAAGAAAAATTTAATCGTGAATTAATTTCGTTGAGGAACAACTGTGTGTACGGTTTCTTTATGTTGAACTTTATGCTAGCATTAGCACTGTTGCAATTACAAGTAAGCAAAGAAAGTTTAAATGGGTTTTATATCGCGGGGAAATATGAACCATTATCAGTAACTTTCCTGTCTATTTTTGCAATTTTACTTTTGACCCAATTCATTTTTATGCTTTCCCATCGATGGAGAACTTTCTGCCATTTTATTTCGAGCACCAAGGTCTTTGAGTGCTTCTGTTCAAGACGAAAAAAGACTAAAGCGCAAGAATTTCAAGAACACTTGAAGGAGATTGAGCATGATTTGGAGGAAGATGAAGAAGCAGATGATCCCCCGCTTAATAATATGAATGAGCCTGATGTTGATTATGACGAATTTGATTGCGAAACTATTTCTGATACGGCATCTTTTTCACCAAGTAAACCAAACGCAAGAACATTCAATATTTACCGTCACAGGATACAGACTGTGCGCAATAAAAAAACTACATAGACAGCCGATTGATGAATGTTTGTATCATCTTGACCATGGTCGTGTTGATGGATCTTTTTTACGACCTGGAGTTAAATACCCTAGCAACATTTTTCATGACGACAGAAGAGGTGGTGAGCTGAAAGAGTGATAATGAAGTCCGCTTTAAAGTAACATAATACAGTCAACTGATACTATCTTTGTAATGTTCCATGTTTTTAATTGTACACGTGTTTGTTAAGAAATACATTTAATCGTATTTAAAAATTAAATAAGTGGTTTTATGGCCGAGTATTGTCTGTTGTACCGACCGTACATATGTCATAAAAGAAATGTGTTAAACGGATAATAGGAAAATAAAATATTTTAATTGACTTTTTAATTATTGTATAATTGTTAATACATGACTGTATTAAAGGATTGAAATTCATTTCGGGGGCATTCATACAAACACGCTTCACGGGAAATGCCATTTCGATCGGTATATTCAAGATCGCATGTATGCCCCCAAAATGAATTTCAAGCCTTATATTTACAATATTTGTTTTCTGCATACTTATTAAAATCCATTTTTTTCTCGAAACCTTTAAAGCATTTATTTTTTGCATACGAATGAGAACCACGCGTCACTGTAAAAATGAATAGAACATTGAAGTACCGCCCCTTTTTAACAGCATCACTACAATGTAATTTTATCATAACGCAGAACATAGTTCTGTTTTATTGTGTCGTACTTTTATCTTTATTTTATATTTAAAATGTTAAAAAAGAAACGGCCCGACATGATTCATTTGATGACAGCTTATAACTATTTGTTTTAAAGAATTTTGACATGCTCTAGTTTTTACCAAAAGTCGACAAGTCAATGTGTACTCCCACAAAGAAAAGAAAATAGAAATGAGATTAAAGTAAAACGAATTCATGCCATTGAAGTAAAACAATGCGTATTGTATTGTGATAGTATGCGTTACCTTATTAAAATTCAATAAAGTCGCACTGTTCGTCTTTTGTAAGTAAACTACATAAGGGTAAATAAAAAAAAAACTTTACCACCATTCCCCTTTCATTTGTATTCCTGTCTTCTTCAACCTTCACCACGATGCGTGAACATACTCTCAAATTAAATATAGTTTTTAGAGTAAATCAAGTTAATAAAAAGCAAACAACATAGTGCTGCCAATTTGTTTTTCCATCATTTCCATTCTTTGCCTGAAAAAAGCACAAGAAGCATACCTGAATGTGTTCTGTACGAATCACTGGCACTCTTTCCTTCCATATTTTCATTTCACAATTGATTTTAATAATAATGAACTCGTATCAAGTAGAACTAATCTCTTTCCTTAAATAAACAAAAACATTTTAATATTGATGTAACAAATTTGACATGTATTTGTTACATCAATATTACAATGTTTTTGTTTATTTAAGAAAAGAGATTAGTTCTACTTGAAAACTGCTCAAAATGTAAAGACATACAAATTCACCGCGACATTTGTATTGTTTTTAATGTCAACATTTGGATCACCTCGGCCATCCCATCTAAAACACCTTGGATAATACATCCAAGGTCTTTTAGATGGGATGGCCGAGGTGATCCAAATGTCCAAAGCATATAAATTATGCGCAATTCCTGATTAAGTTTGAAAGGCCTGTATATGTTATTAGTAACAGCTTTATCTAGGCTAAGGAGCGCGTGAAATTTGATCTGCTGAGGGACGAATTATATAATGAAATTTAGCATGTAGCCCACCTAGATGTAGCCTGTGAAACAGGCGAACCCAGTGTCCCTTAGGTGTCAAACCGGATGGAGATGACCACCGAACCTGAACAGCTGGTACATGAATTAGGGAACATGAGACATAGGCAATATTCCGCGAGAATCGGCCCTGCGAGAAGACACCTATTGGCCCTTAAGTTGGAAGAGCGTCACCGGCCAAGCCTCTTAGAGTTGGTCATACTAATGTTATTTACGGGGGACTGGATTCACTTACTCAATCCAGCGTAAAGCTCACATCTTTGCAAACCCACGAGTTCCGACAGTTCGACAGCCAGGAGTGACGACATACTTGTGTAGAACGAGGGGGTACTTTCAAGCTCAACAGACCACATATATCAAATTATATACTGAGTTCAATGCACTCTCTCCAAACACGCCATTAATGACGCCATCACCTAGGCTGCCAATACCAAGGAGTCTTAAAGGGACGGACCGGTTGTGAGCGGACCTAGCGAGGAGACGGCCACCTAGACGATATGCAGGAATAAAAAGGGTAACACAGGCGGTAGTGGGAACGCCTGGCGCGATGCAAACAACTCCGGAAGAGGATAATAGAATATAACGAAAGGTACGCACATATATAGATCAATTGAAGTGGAGGCCACAGAGAAACATCAAATACTAAACAGTTTTCATGGTGAAACAAAAGTCTACTGACCCCACCAATGATTGGATACATAAGAAGAAAATATTAAGTGAAAGATTAAATTTGATAGTGACTAACAATTTAAAAGTGTTCAACTAGTTTAAAGTGTTATTCAATTTTACTTGGTATTGTTAATCTTAAGTGAATTTAATAACAGAAGGGCTAGCCTAGTGTCCAGCATGTTTTTGCAAATAATTTAACCATTGAGAAAGGCATTTTGAATGGTATTGATGTCTGGATTTAACATTATTTTCACATAACGTGTACTGATCTCAAACCTGTTGTTTTAGGGCACACAGCGAAATGAGGTGATTCTTGATTGCAATTTAAGTCAACATATTTCCTTAATAGTTTCGCCATTTTACTTTGAATCGTGGATAACTTCTCTATAGATTTTGACCTTTCTCCTTATACATTTCTCGAAAAATGTATAAGGCGGCATTGATATTGCGTTTATTACAGAATGCCTTAATAAGAAGGTGATAATGCTATTTAGTTGATAATTCATAATTCACCTTGTTTGTTATAATAATATATTGTAATAATCTTCTGTTTGATGTTTTCCAACTTTGGAAATTTCACGATCTTTGTCGATTCGTACGCCATCTTGAATACACACCATGACTGTCAACCAATCGGGTCATTTGACGAAATCTGAGTGATATTGTGCCGGGTCATTTTGGGTCAGGTAGAATGACCATTATCGGGATATTTAACTATTTGAGCAAAAAACAACGTGAAATAATTGTTTCGGGACAGTGACATTGTGACCAATGCCTGCTTAGTATACATTACAATGAAACGTAACAAAACAGAAGGATAAGTCCAGCCTGATTATTGAATAAATCACTTGCAGGCACTCAATTAACAGGCAGCGGATTTATACTGAATTGACATCCTTATACAGATTAATCTTTAAGTTATTCATTTACCATATATTTATTCCATGGGAAACATACCTACATTACTGTATTACTGTGTCATGCTTTGCCACCGCAATTATTGAATTACGCGTTTTGCTTTTGACGGTGCCGCCGACTACTTTATATGTATCATTGCATCATTGTGTCATATATACATATATGACCGATACAGACACTACCTATACGATTTTATGATATATATATATTTAAATATTGCCGTAATTCAAAAATATTATGAATATAAACTTGATACACTTATTAATGACACATATTGAAAATACAAAACTTCTATCGCTCTAATATGGATATTTCATGAGTTTTGCGCCAGTCATCAACTGTAAAAACAGGCGAGCGTTCATGTGATTCTGTTACTTTCATTTTATTCAATTTGATCCTTGTATATGCAGAAGAATGATTACATCCATCAGATATATGTTGATCTTATTACACTAGTACTTATAAATAGTACCTAGAATATATAAATAACAGTAAGCGAAGAAAGGAAGGATAGGTCTAGAAGATGATAACGGTCAATGACGAGTCACTGTAGCGCCACATCGCCAGTGCAACGTATTCTCACTGATATAATTTCTGGAACTAGGTTGGTATTCAATGCAGGTCTTAATTGAATCTAAGAAAGATGTAGTTAATGTGTTGCATGATATAAATAAAAACTTATACAGTGAATGATGTCAATCATGTATGACTGACTTAAGTACAATATGTTTTATGTGACATCGTTTGTTTTAGTCCCGAAACAAAAGGTGGGTGACTCTTGTTATGTAGGCTTCTTCAAATCGCTGATATAACATTGTTATTTCGCATTGAACAATGCATTTAAAGAAATGATATTAATAAAGTGATTAGACTTTTTCAATGATATACCAGTGATCAGACAATCCATTCCTTGGGGTTGGGGTTGTGTGGGTTTTTTTTCAAAATGATGCCGAAATCATATTGACAAGATAGTTCTGGATTTTTCATTCACAATCCAAATATTTCAACTTTTGGCGCTGTAACCTTGTCAAAAAAGCCCAGAAATTATCCTCTTTTAAAAAGATGTTATTAATTGCAATAACAATAGTGAGGCATTTAAGAATCGGTTAACACGTCAATAGCTTTACATGTTATGATGAGAGTAATGTTTGCAAATATATGTAACTCCCTATATCGGACAACCTATACAGAGCAAAACTATAGGGAGCCTAAGGGAAATCACTAAAACTTTAACTCTAAATATTCAGTCTCGTAACAATACAGACAGAAGGTATGTGTCAAAGTGAAAAGTTACATTTAATAAATACTTCTAGATGTACGCAATTATGTGTACTCTTCAAAGTGTACTTATTTTGTTTTAGGTTAGAGTTACTACACCAGACGTTTTTGTATACATCATTAACGAAACTATCACTTTCGAATTAGTGTTACTAAATAGCTGAACACTCACTTATGTAACAGTAATTCTATGTAAAAGGTATCTCATACATGTTTGTTAAACGAGTAAATATTCATAACTAACTTTGCAATACAAAACGTTACATGATGAACGGATAGATCACAATACCCATGTTATGCTTAGGACGCATACATGTCAAGTGATCTAACTAAAAATGCATTGTAAACATATATACTAATTTTTCTTTTTAGGTCTTTTTTATCAGATGTTATTAATTGCATAAACTTTTGCATGTTTGGTCTACGTCTATAAAATAGTGGTATACATTCATGTCTTATATCAGAGTATAGGCCACATTCCAGAACAAAATGATATTCGTCTTCTAAGACTTGACATGTGTTACATTTCCTCTCTTCAACGGGTATAGGATTGGGCTTCGCCCATCTTCCACTCTCGATCATAAGTTTATGTGCAGATACACGTAACCTTTATAAACTAAATCGAAACTTTTTAATACTGCATGAGATTAAGTAAGGTTGGATGTAAACATGCTATAATGTTATAAAACAATGCTCTACTAGAGACTTCTAATCTTCCGTTCCAGTTTTGGATAAAATTATCATCAAGTCAAGAGGGGATGATCGAATATAATCGAAAGCCGAACATCTGCTATTATCGATTATGATCACCCTCGATCGTTTTTTTACTTAAAAACATACACTACATGTCGAGGGGTGAAATGCAAAAAGGTTCTAAGTGACATTAAATAAAGAAGAAGACAAAACCTTTTCGCTTTCACCCCTCGATGTGGAAATAGCATTTGTTAAGCCATGTTATGACATGAATTTATTCTTAATGCGTAAGCAAGGCTCGTTCTCTATGCTCATACCGCCCATTCTTAAGCATTAAGAATTTACTTCATGTCATATAACTATTACATGGCTTAATCGTGTTTGATATGCTTACTCCGCCCATTCATAATCATTAAGACATTACTTCAGGTCACATAACTGACTTAGAATACAACCTCATTGGCTGAAACATTGTCAACCTCAAACCTGACGCAGCGAGTGTGTTTCGAGTGGGTGTCAGTAGGCAGACCTTTAAACACGCGCGAAGGTTGACATTCTTAATGTTAAGGTATACTTCTTTATAATTGCATATCTGCAATTTCATCGGCTAAAAATGTAGCTTGTATTGTAGTGTTTATAAGCTATAGATAGCTTAATGATCTATGATCATCTGATAAATAATGTTCTGTTGTGTTTTTTTCATCATATATCATAATTAGTATTATGAATGTACAAACTTATTTAAATAATGTGTTTGCTATTCAACATGTTATATCTTTATGTCCGTATCTAGTATAAAAATACAATTTCGATCCTATCTGATTCGATTAGAGTAATTGTTTGATAATGTCAAATCCGGCGTCAGCACATTCCAAGAGTTGGAGTGCATTCGTTGCATAAAGTCCAAGACATATCCGTAAAACGGAAGGAAATCGGTGTTTATACGTTCATTATATTGACCGAGGAAGTTTCTCTCAACAGGTAAACACCATGGCCGAATCCCCACAAATAACTGCTTTCTCATCAAGCGATTTTAAAAAAGAACAAACACGGATTTTCCTGGTAATAAATTTCAAGTGAAAGTTATTATCAAAGCAATATCAGACAGATTTATGATAGTAAAATGTGATAAGATCTTATCTAGACATTTAGGTGAAATCTACGTTTCAGATTTCTTTTGGAAAGGTTTATTTGTAGATGACGATAAATCATTTTTCAGCCTAGGCGTATTTTAACAATACAAATTTATAAGGAATGGAAATGCTACAAGTTTATCACTTAATCGTTCTTGTTTAAAAAAACAACACGCCTAAACCTAATGGCACTTTATTCGTGTGCAAGTGCCCATGCATTATCATTTAAATCGACAATAAAATTGACAATATCTTTTCCACCGGTTGCGCAATCATTTAATATATTAAATATATTATTTATATACATATAAATTAGCAGCTGCACATCTTATCAATACTGTTTTGTACAGGATGTAAAAGAACTGATGACTTTCTATTGTAAATGACAAATAAATTAAATGTTCTGAATATATTTAAATATTTACATATTAAATGAATCGTGTTTAAACTTTTGGGGGTTGAATGTTATTTACAACTGAAATGTTATACTTAATACTGCTTGAGTAAACAATTTTCTTCGCCCAATTTATAGGCATATACTTGTTTCATTGTCCGTCCGTCCGCTCCCTATTTGTGTCCGATCCATATCTCCTCGACCGATGTGAGGATTTTAAAACAAAATAACAAATGTTCTCCACTTCAAGCCGGCATGCAGAACTACGTGCCGAGTGCATGCTGCAGATACATACCTTCAACGACATGGAAGAACCCATTTGAGTTCGAACAATTCAATGGCGATTGACAATCCTTTAGATCATCAGTACGTTGTTGCCGAAGATCAAATTGGCAACACAATTACTTCATTTTTATCTTGGTAGTTTTCTTGCATAAAATCAGCTGTGTAATGTAAAGTCAATTATTTTAAAATTTGGCTGTTAGTATTTCAATGTCATTGTTATTATATTTTGTATGGCTTAAAGCTTAATAGAATGCATTTGTTAAAAAAATCCAGCACTAGACTATGAACTATTTATAGCATGGTAATGAATAATTCATGGAATGATTATTTTCAAACAAAGAATTCTTTTTCACTAGTTGTTGCATGTTTTGTTTACTATTTATTTCATTCATAGATTTGCTAAGACATGACAATCAGTTATATAGGTTTTCTCGCATATTACAAATACTCCAATATCAAGCAAGAAGACTTGAATGTTGTAATAATTTAATTATGCAATTGCTGTATTGCTATGCCAACATAGCGGGAATCGGTTCGCTACTGAACAGACATATTTTCAAAGAAAAAGGCCAAATGTACGTCGTATGTGTTACACTGCCTGCCTAGATCTTTATGTAAAGACCACCTATAACCAGCGAAGAAACTAAACGCTCATTCAAACACTGGTAAAAGACCGAAGGCGGGACGCTGTAAGCTATGTTTCTTTTAAAAGAGAAGAATTGGAAATGGTTTTCTTTTTCAAAGGTCTTCATTCGAAGAATGCCTTCCGACGAAGCATTAATGGCGCAATTTATCACGTGGTATACACTCACTGATACAAAAGTAAAAGTAGTAGTGGAGTGTGGCAACAAGAGAAAACTAAATAAGTCTTTATCTATAAAGAAATAAAGTATGGGCTTGGTTTGTAATGGTTTTACCTTGTAAGTAAATAAGTGACAAAAAAAATAAAAATAAGAAAAATGTATTATATACCAGCTCAATTTTTAAAATTTTCGGCATAGAAAAGGATCGAAATATTTAAAATAGTTAGTGCTAAATGTTCAAAGTACGTTGAATTATAAGTTATCGCACTTTCATATCAGCTAGCTAGCACAATTTTATCTCGCGTGTTAAGAATAAAATCTTCAAACTTGAACTGGTACAATTCAAATGTTTTTGACAGTCTTGCAATAATTGTTCGAAAGGCACTCAGCTTACTTTATGTTTCCCCTAATTGACTGCAACATTATATCGCATATACGTGTGTTTGTTGTATTTTTCAATATAAACCAATTCGCAATTCTGAATTGCCGTATTTTAAGTATTTTATCAAAAGTTTTTGAAAAGGGGTAGTCTACAAGTAGAATATTATTTTAAAGATAATTCTTTTAATAACTTCCATTCAGGTTTTAGGAGTGGGTTCTTCACTGAATCATGTTTGATCCACTTAACTGATTTTATTAAATTGGAAATGGCCAAGGGTAATTTGATAGGCATGGTTCTCTTAGATCTTCAGAAGACATTCGATACTGTTGACCATACCATTCTGCTCATGAAACTTCAACCATCAGGTCAGGGTGATGACATACTGAGATGGTTTAAATCCTACCTTTCATTTAGACAGCAGCTTGTAGATGTCTCTGGTGTACAGTCTGCAACTGCCCCTATAAACACGTGGTGTCCCCCAAGGGTCCATACTTGGACCAATTTTGTTTTTAATCTATGTCAATGATATGCCTGCAGTGGCACAAAACAAACTTTTGCTGTATGCAGATGATTCTGGCGTACTTGTATCTGGTAAGAATAAGTCTGATATTGAGAAGATTTTAACTGATGATTTAAATATTGCATTCAATGGCTAGTAGATAAGAAGTTGTCACTGCATTTAGGAAAGACCGAGCCAATTTTGTTTTGATCGAAGTGTTAGCTCAAATCTAACTATAACCTCAATGTTACATGTAAATGATACAGTTACAGAATCCACTACATCTGTCAAAAACCTTGGGGCTACCTTGGATCAGAATTTGTATTTTTATGAAATGGCACATAACAGTTATAAAGAAGGCCAATTCCAGGTTAAAATTCCTGTACCGTAAACAGGATTATTTGACTCAACATACAAAGAAATTCCCAGAAATTATTATTACGCTTGTTCCATATGGTAGTATGGCCTTACTCAGGTCTTACAAAAATAAACTACAAACTACACAACATAAGATAATTAGATTTGCACTCAATCTTGACTGTAGATCTCACATTGGTTCCATGTTATATGGGATAACATTTAACATTCCAAAACAAAATTCACTCCTATAGTACAAGAATTAGAGAAAAAGGTGCCTTTGCTGTTCCAAAGGGTTTGGATTAAAGTCATTCTGTTATTATCATTAAATGTTGTGTGTAGGTTATTTTTTATTAAAAAAATATTATACAAGTAAAGCGATGGAGGATTTAAAATTGTGGTTTTGTTTTCAGACCATTTCCCTCAGTGCATAATTGTATTTAATCTTTTTATGTAACTCTTTTATTTAATTTTATAAAATGTGCATAAATTAAATTGTGATATTTTTCTAAACTCTGTGATATGATTTGAGTCTAAGTTATACTTGTGATAAAATGCAAACAATCCACTTACTGTGATACTAATTTAAAGCGATAGGATTATATACATGTGTGGTCTTAATTGTACTTATTTAAGTTAAAAATGCCTCTCCATTTCATGCCACCGACATTAAGGACCTCAATGGAAATAAGGGTTCTCTGTGACATGATCTATCTATATAAAATCGTCCTAAAATATCCTAGGGGCAAATTTGCCAGCGTGAGTTAATTTGCCCGCGGGGCCAAATTTGCACCCTTGGAAAAGGTTGGGCATATTAACGCAATATTATTACACCACCTGAACAGATCTGTTAAATAGCGATGTGAATGCGTATCAACAAATAATTTAGATAATTAGACAGGAATTTCAATTAAACAGATCAAAATGATTGATATCTAAATTGTATTTTAGACAGAAAACTTTTATTTAATGTGTACTTAGACATTGCGTAGAAGTGAAAGTAAATCGACCATGTAATTGTCATTACTAATGATGTAGTCTATGGTTCAATTTGTTAAGGTTTAATTCAGTGTAGTTCATCGCAAAATGAAAAGTTAGTTTTGATAAAGTTTGCAAGTAATGGAATAAATTTTGTGGCATTGTATGACCAAATTCTTCCCATAACTCACTCTCCCCACTTGTAAATAGTATCCCATTCGTCACAAATGTGTAGACTGGGATTTCATTTCACACAGCTCAGTTACCCATAACTTAATATCTGTGAACTTAGTGTTCGATACAGGTTTTTGATGTAACATGAACATATATATGAAAACCTACAGAAACAAGCCCAGTAGCAGAAAGTTTAAACATAAACCCCGTTTAAAATCAAATTCTTCATTTTTCAATAACAATGTGCAATTTTACCACAAATGTTCATGCTTACATCTGAATCCCATTTTCCCCACATATTATTGTGTTATGAACCCCGACATGTTTTACCGTAGTCGTATGTCTAGGTTTTGTTTGTGGTTGCACTCAGTAAAAGCAGAGTTATGACCGCTGAATAATCTAAAGAGCGTGCAATATTGTATCTCAACAGTAATTTTGGTGAGAGTGATGTATTTTTACAAGGATGTTACTTGTCCAGCATGAGCAGTTGTGCATCTGGGTTTTGTTTGTTGCTCTGCTCTTTTGTTATGGCCCTTGAGTTTTAAAAAAAAAATATGGCGATTTTGTGTCACGCATATCTACAACATTATTTGAGCCAGAGTCATGACACGTAAGTGAAATGTTAATCAGCACATACAGTTGTACACCAGTCCATTGTATGTAACCGGTTCAATGTTTGGTCAACTGAATCCACAATGTTATTGATTGGTTAATGTTTATGCAATTATTACTACTAACCAATCATTTTTTTTACTGAGTCAACTAGCCAGTATATAACCTGTCGAGCACCACCCGGAGTTCTTGTCCCGGAGTATAAACTTCTAACACCACCGGAGTTCTTGAGGTCAACCCGGTTAGCTCAATCGGTAGAGCTTTGGACTCTGAATCGGACAACCCGGGTTCTATTCCCGGGCGGACCAGGTCACTTCTGTTGTAATTGGTTATGAAATCCTTTCTTCGACCATTCGCACTGTACCACTTCCCCTGGCATGTACAGAAGTTGTCAGTTCCTTGCAGAGGTGAAGGCACCTAGTACTGGTTCTGCCCAGGATAAGTGTGCGTGGTTGGACTGTCACTCTGGGACCCTTCATTGTGCTCACGCCGGGACCCGGAGTATACACTACTAACACCACCACCACCACCGGAGTTCTTGTGGCGGATCCGTAGTCTAATGGTAACATACATGACTATCAATCCAGAGGTCACATGTTCGATTCCCCGTCGCATCACTAAAAAATAATATTCGTATTCGTCCGGTAAGGACGTTAAATGGGGGTCCCGTGTGACAGTTCTATGCACTGGTGCACGCTAAAGAACCAAGGTAGCTCTAACCAGGGTTACATTCTGTCTGTGCACTTTGGTCCAAAAACCTAAAATAACTAACAATCTTAACGGAGCACTCGCCGAATGGCCAAGGCCCGAGTGCGAGTATAAATAAGCTTACACACGCGGAGTTCTTGATTTTTACAGATAAAAGCAAATAATCTTGTTATGGCGGTGCTCATCAAAGTTATGGTCCTTGAAATAATTAAAATAGGCATATTGAGCATTGGATTTTGCATTGCATTTATCTTAAAAAGATAGAGACATTAACCTTAACAAGGATGTTAGTCTGCATATGAAGTGCGCCAAGGTTACTGTTACTTTAAATCGTAAGAATTTATTTTTCTTCCTAGCTAAAGTTCAAATAAGATAAAACTGCATGTTGTTTTGTTCTTATACTTCGAAGTGATATGTAGGTATATTATAAGGTGATATGAAGGTATATTTCAAGGTAATACGTAGGTATATTTCGAGGTGATATGTAGGTAAACTTTGAGGTGATTCGTACGTTTTTTTCGAAGGGATATAAAGGTATTAAACGAGGTAATATGTTGATGTATTTCAAGGTGACATGAAAGTATTTTTAGGTGATATGTAGATATATTTCGAGATGATACGTAGGTATATTTCGAGGTTATATGTCGATATATTTCGAGGTGATACGTAGGCTTATCTCGAGATGATGTAGTGTACTTCTAGGTGATATGTAGGTATATTTCGAGGTTATATGTCGATATATTTCGAGGTGATAGGTAGGCTTATCTCGAGATGATGTAGTGTACTTCTAGGTGATATGTAGGTATATTTCGAGGTTATATGTCGATATATTTCGAGGTGATACATAGGCTTATCTCGTGATGATGTAGTTTACTTCTAGGTGATATGTAGGTATATTTCGAGGTGAAATATGGTATCACTCACTTTGCGCCCACTATGGACAGATTTCTAGTTCAAACTTACGCATATTATTTCAACCAAACTCAAATTTTAGCGTAAATCTAACATTTTCTTATTTAAGAGTTGAATTCAACATAAACATCTATTATGAATACCAAACCATTAAGTTATCTTGCTTGCGCTTACCGTAAAGTATTTGTAAGTTTAAAACGAAATCCATTTTTTATATAAGGAGTGTATTTAAAGCATTTTAACTATAATGATTTGATGTGTGCTCAATAACACAATGGAGCTAAATACCACAATGAAGCTCAATAATAGAGGAACAGAGTCTTAATTTATTTTTTGACTAAAGCATTACCAGCTTATCGGCACATTACACAAACATGAAACAGAAATATAGAACACACACACTCAGTCAATTAAAATATACATAGTAATATTATAACGCGTTTTAAGTGATTTTTGTACTATCGACCGTTTTTTTAGAAAATGCTCAAAACTGAAAATAACACAATGGACCTTAATAATACAATGAATCTTACTAACACAATGAATCTTAATAATACAATGAATCTTAATAACACAATGAATCTTAATAACACAATGGACCTTAATAACACAATGGATCTTAATAACACAATGAATCTTTATAACACAATGTATCTCATTAACAATATGGAGCTCAATAACAAATTGAGTCTAAATAACACTATGGGTCTCAATAACACAATGGGTATCAATAATACAATGGTCTCAATAACACAATAGACCTCAATAACACAATGGATCATAATAACACAATGGATCTCAATAACACTATGGGTCTCAATAACACAATGGAGCTCAATAACACTATGGGTCTCAATAATTCAACGGAGCTCATTAACACAATGGAGCTTATTAAAGCAATGTAGTTCATTAACACAATGGAGCTCAAAAACCTAATGGGTATCAATAACACAATGGGTATCAATA
The DNA here is from genome assembly GCF_026914265.1 of Mya arenaria. Lineage (NCBI taxonomy): Eukaryota > Metazoa > Mollusca > Bivalvia > Myida > Myidae > Mya > Mya arenaria. The sequence continues at coordinate 64,409,455 of NC_069126.1, forward strand.
AGACAATGGGTATCAATAAAAATATGGAGCTCAATAACACTATTGGTCTCAATAACACACTGTCTATCAATGACGCAATGGGTCTTAATAACACAATGAATTTCAATAATACATTAGATCTTAGTAACACAATGGATTTCAATAACACAATGGATCATAATAACACAATGGATCTCAATAACACAATAGGTCTCAATAACCCAACGGAGCTCGCTCACACACTGGAGCTAATTAACACAATGAAGCTCATTAACACAATGGAGCTCAATACCACATTGGAGCCCAATAACACAACGAAGCTCATTAACACAATTTAGCTCATTAACACAATGGAGCTCAATACCACATTGGAGCTCAATAACACAATGAAGCTCATTAACAGAATGTAGCTCATTAACACAATTGGTTTCAATAACACAATGGGTCTCAATAACACTATAGGTCTCAATAACACTGTGTATCTAAATAACACTATGGGTCTCAATAACACATTGGTCTCAAAATCACTATGGTCTCAATAACACAGTGGAGCTCAATAGAACAACGGATCTGAAAACACAATGGTTCTCAAAAACCCTATGGAGCTCAATAACACAATGGAGCTCAATAACACAACGGATCTGAAAACACAATGGTTCTCAAAAGCACTATGGAGCTCAATAACACAATGGAGCTCAATAACACAACGGATCTGAAAACACAATGGTTCTCAAAACACTATGGAGCTCAATAACACAATGGAGCTCAATAACACAACGGATCTGAAAACACAATGGTTCTCAATAACACTATGGGTCTCAAAAACACAATGGAGCTCACTAACACAATTGGTTTCAATAACACTATGGGTCTAAATAATACTATGGAGCTCACTAACACAATGGCTATCAATAACACAATGGGTCACAATAACACAATGGAGCTCAATAACACTATGAAACAATAACTCAATATTACACTTTGGTTCTCAATAAGACAATAAAGCTCAATAACTCAATGTGTCTCAATAACACTCTGGGTCTCACAAACACAATGGGTCTTAATAACACAATGGGTCTTAATGATACAATGGGTCTCAATGATACAATGGGTCTCAATTAAACTTTGGGTCTCAATAATACTATGGAGCCCACTAACACAATGGGTCTCAATAACACAGTGGGTCTCAATAACACTATGAGTATCATAACACAATGTGTCTCAATAATACAATGGGTCTTAATAACACAATAAAGCTTAATAATGTAATGGAGTTCAATAACACAATGGAGCTCAATAATACAATGGGTCTTAATAACACAATGAGTCTAAATAACACAATGAAGCTCAATAACATAATGAGTCTCAATAACACAATGTATCTTAATAACACAATGGAGCTCAATAATGCAACGAAGTTCAATAACACAATGAAGCTCAATAACAAGATTAAGCTCAATAACACAATGAAGCTCAATAACAAGATTAAGCTCAATAACACAATCGAGCTCAATAACACAATGAAGCTCAAAAACAAGATGGAGCTCAATAACACAATGAGCTCAATAATGTTATGGAGTTCAATAACACAATGAAGCTCAATAACAAGATTGAGCTCAATATCACAATCGAGCTCAATAACACAATGAAGCTCAATTACAAAATTTAGCTCAATAACACAATGAAGCTCAATAATGTAATGGAGTTTAATAACACAATGGAGCTCAATAACACAATGGAGCTCAATAATGTAATGGAGTTCAATAACACAATGAAGCTCAATAACAAGATTGAGCTCAATAACACAATCGAGCTCAATAACACAATGAAGCTCAATTACACAATTTAGCTCAATAACACAATGAAGCTCAATAACAAGATTGAGCTCAATATCACAATCGAGCTCAATAACACAATGAAGCTCAATTACAAAATTTAGCTCAATAACACAATGAAGCTCAATAACAAGATGGAGCTCAATAACACAATGAAGCTCAATAATGTAATGGAGTTTAATAACACAATGGAGCTCAATAACACAATGGAGCTCAATAATGTAATGGAGTTCAATAACACAATGAAGCTCAATAACAAGATTGAGCTCAATAACACAATCGAGCTCAATAACACAATGAAGCTCAATTACACAATTTAGCTCAATAACACAATGAAGCTCAATAACAAGATGGAGCTCAATAACACAATGGAGCTCAATAATGTAATGGAGTTTAATAACACAATGGAGCTCAATAACACAATGGAGCTCAATAATGTAATGGAGTTCAATAACACAATGGAGCTCAATAATACAATGAAGCTGAATAACACAATGCAGCTCAATAACACAATGGAGCTCAATAACACGATTGAGCTCAATAGCACAATGGAGCTTAATAACTCAATGGGTCTCAATAACACTATTGGTCTCAATAACACAATGGAGCCCAATAACACAACGTAGTTCAATAACACAACGTAGTTCAATAACACAACGGAGCTCAATAACACTATGGGTCTCAATAACACAATGGAGCTCAAGAACATGATGAAGCTCAATAACACAATAAAGCTCAATAACACGATGGAGCTCAATAACGCAATGGATCCCAATAACAAAGTGGAGCTCAAAAACACAATGGATTTCAAGAAAGCTCAATAACACAATAGCTATATAACCCAATTGAGTTCAATAACACAATCACAATCACAGCCACAATGTATCTCACTAACAGATTGGAGCTCAAATCGTACAATTGAGCTCAAAAACACAATGGATCTCAATCACACAATGAAGCTATAAAGCACAATGTTTTTCTTAAGTGTGTGTTGACAGCCAAAAACACATGCAAGGTAGTGATACACATAAAAGGTAATACTCATGGAAGGTAATAATACATGAAAGATAATAATACATGAAAGATAATAATACATGAAAGATAATAATACATGAAAGATAATAATACATGAAAGATAATAATACATATGAAAGGTAAAACTATTTATGGAAGGTAAATATACTTATGTAAGGTAAAAAGACTCAAGATATTATTAATAGACAAGAAAGGTGATACAGATTATAGGAAATACGACATTTGGAAGGTAAAAACACACATATAGGCTATTAGTTATACGATCTATAAATAAACCGTTCATGATTGAGCGATTAGCAATTTTGAAGACAGAATAAAAGCTAATATTGACCTGCCATTTTATAGACCGACAACAGTTTATGATATGACGTCTTAGTTACGCTGGAAAAAGCAATTCAAAACGCCGTAATGACCTATCTATCCATAGACCGGAAACAGTTGATCATATGACGTCATGATATATTTCGCTGTTTTATGTAATACAACTGTTATTTACATTTTCGCTGTGAGTTATGCAGTTCATATTGACCGCATAAACATTAAACATTAACATAAGGTAATGCTCATAAAATATAATACCCATGAAATTGAATAATACAAATGCGCGATAATGCACATGCATTATTATATTATACATGAAAGGTATTGTACATGGAGGCTAATACGTATCAAAGGTAATGATACGCATAAAGGTTATATACATAAAAGGTATTACTACACGTGGAAGTATAACACGAAATATAATAAAACACATGAAAGGTAATAATACAGGAATTATATACATGAAAGGAAATAATATACATAAAAGATATACGATATGCAATCGAATGCACATGGAAGTTAATAAAATACACGGAAGATAATAATACACATGAAAGGTAATAATGCACATGAAAGGCAATACTACACATGGTAGGTAATAGAGATGGAATGTAATATAATATCTGGAACAATATGTCAAGACGATAACCAACATATATGTTTCAGTTTTGGAAAACAAACATTTAAATGACTTTGTATAGACGAATAGTTTTATGTGTTCAACTGTTATACATGGTATGTATGTCATAAATCTGGATACTTGGGTTTAAGTTTTGATTGAACTTGATTAAAGACCAGTTATTAAAGTTATTGAAGCAGAATGAATGAAGAATACAATGAAGCTATAGATCCAATCTTTTTTTAATTTAATAATTAGGTCTTTCATTACAAATTCCCAGCGTGTTCAGTGCCATCTTGATCGTATAGTAAGTGAAACTAATCAGGTATAAATCTCAAAATCAAGCAAAAATAGTCCTCCTTGTACTCAACTGTTAAATAATTGCAACCAATGCGAAGACCCAGGGCGGTACCAACCATTTGATTAAAGACATCCTGGAGTCTTTTAAAAACTTCTCAGACAAATGAATATCGAAGGAGCATAATATACAAAGGTTAAAATTTATTTTAAAACCTATCCCAGATGCAGATATTGGAATTAAATTTGTAATTATATTTGAAGAAGTATGTACAATGATTCACGAAGCAAGCATTTTAATGATCATTATACGTTTTGAATACTAGTTTCGTACCAGTAGTTCCCACTACAACATTAAACATAAAACAAATGATCAAATATTTGGTAATGGTCAGGGCGATTTGACAGGCGTGTGTAAGTAAAGAAACAAGTGACGTCCAAACGACTTACATACGAAACACCAGTCCACGAAGATCAGTATGTTTACATGTTTATCTTGGTCAATTCCGGTTCTTAATTCCATTTGCACATCTATTTAAACTCCATTGTAATTGATTTTCATTTTATGTTGAACTCTTGGCTAAGGTGTACACATTGGAAAGTGCTAATTTGCAACTTCTGAGATAGGTAACACACTTTGATTATTTAAAACTTTCTTTTCAAGTATGCTAGCTTATTAAAAAAATTAACATCGATTTGATATTAAGTTCTTATATGTAAATAGAACTTCCTTTAAATGGTTTCACGTCAATTTGTCAATTATAAAGTATAACACCGATATCATGAACGATGTCAATGTTATTAGGTTTAGGCAAGGATGGATTTGGGTGCTAAATTGAAGTAATATTACGCTTCAACCGTCAAATAAGTCAAGTTTTTACCGATTTACAATATTGTTTTAAGTTTTAACCAAATCGAAAGCAATATTTGATTATATTTAGCATTTATTTTAATGATGGAAGACAGGTGCCCATGCCGGTCACCACAAGGTAAAAAGGGTGCTACCAAAAACGAAATGCAGCATGCTTCAATGACTATTTTGCTAAAGCCCTTTTTAACCACAATATTCAGGAAGGAGGAATACAACGTTTGATTTATTGAAGTTTCCAGTTCTCAATGTTTTCTTTGTAAACCTCACAATAGCCAACACAGGAACACTTAAATCTGATACAATATTCAGGCATTCACACTAAAGCAGTGTATCCATTTATTTCTTCGTATTCATGCACACCTTTTTCTCGGTGTGTGATTTTGAATACTAAAGAGGCTTGTCAGTTCCAAAAATACTTTAATAGATGCCATGAAAGAAAGCGAGGGAAAAAGCAGCGAAATGTGACCTTTAGAAAAACAATCCTGATCTTTCGAACGCATACGATATTGATATAGCATTCAAGGATACCAGGTATATTTGCGCGAAATATTGTATTTAAGTAAATAATTAAAATTGCCGTAATGAAACGTGTGAGTTAAAAACAGTATTTGATGAGAGTCGTAAACAATGCATATTAAATAATCATTTACTTTTACTTACCATTTGATCAGATATAACAACGCCTCGTTAAGAATGCAAATCCACTAGCGGATCCAGGGGGGGCGCACCCGGCGCACGCCCCCCCCCTAAAATTCCCGGAGCTTACATGTTCTTTGGTATGGAAACAATAAAATATACTATATTTTCCTATTTTTTCTTTGCTCGCTTCGCTCGCGTATCTTTATACAACATTGCCTTTTGAGATGTACTCGTACACAACACAGAGTGCACGCAATTTAAACGTTCCCGCCTTCCCTTACTGTAATAATTCGGCACTATATAACATGATCATGTTGATGCGCCGTAAAACCCATACAAACAAACACATCAGTCAATTAATTTCCTTTGGGTACATTTATACGACAACAAATATGGCTGCGCCGTCAAGTCCCAAACGCCCCAAGAAACAGAAGAGTTTGCACAGTTTCTTTAGCAACAAAGAAAAAGAAAGAAGGTAAGCAATTTTAAATTGGTTGATCTAGGCAAATATGACTTGTTCACTGTTCCACCATGCATGTAGATATGATGCAATTGGAGCATATGTTTGTCGTTTAAATATCACGGATTTCTTCAAGCGCCGTGGATATTTGCCTCGAATCAGAGAGATAAATACTGAACGTACGATAACGCCATTGATCGCCGTGGAAAGGTATCAAAATTCCCCTTCGAATGCACTATATTTCGACAAAACAGCCAGACATGTTCGCACAAGAGGTCCAGCTCTGGAAACAGACCTGGAGGAACACGGAAAACAAGCCGTCGACTATTGTCGAAACATTGACAGAAACATGCCAACATATGTATCCCAACATATCGAAAGTGCTTACACTGTTGCTTTTAACTTCTGTGACATCAGCAGGAATGGAACGGTCCAACTCGTCATTGAAATTCACCAAGAACCCGCACAGGAGTACCATGGGCCAAAGCCGGTTCAACGCTCTCATGCTACTCTTCATTCATAAGGACATAAAATTGGATATTGAGGAAATTGTGAACATCTACGCCAGGAAATATCCTAGGCGCATGCTACTGATAGATCCATGGTGCGAATAGATACACATAGATAGCTATGCACTTAGAATATGTTGAATAGTAAAAGTATCTGAACATGGGTTCACAATTATACATGTATCTTCCCTCGTTTTTCCCGCTTAACGAAAATATACAAATTATATAAGCCACTTAGTCGTCCTAATAGAAACCTCGTTATGATATTAGAACTATAGGTATGCCCCTGGATCTGCTAGTGCAACCTTTAGAGTGATTAAAAGTTACGCCCCCCCCCTAACCCAAAATCCTGGATCCGCCCCTGAAATCAATCTGATATTGCACATATCTTGACTTAAATGCGGACTGTTCATTGAAAAAGTCTAAAAATAGATTTTGGTGAGCACGTTATTAAGTATGTAACGAGCGGGTATCTAATAAATAGGCATTCACTCGCGGGACTTGCTACAGTTTATTTCTTGATTATTCAGTAAGTGTTCTCGTTTTGAAAGATTTAAATTTATATCGATTAATTTATTGATTAATCAATTGAATAATTGATTTATTGATTGATTGATTGATTGATTTATTGATTGAGTTAATAAGTCAATAACGTAATAAATTTATAAGTTTTGTATATTGAAATACTCTACCATTTACTCTTTTCTTCAATTTATTCACATAGTGGTGCCTTTAAATTAAGTATGAAATTACGTCAGCACAAATAGTAGCAGTTTAGTGGACGAATTTATATTACTAAATAAAAGCTATGAAATAAGTTAAAAATAAACAAACAGTTTTGCGTGGTTAAATCAAATTCGATTCTGATCAATCAAAGCGATTCACTCCTAATTAACATTTATTAATCTATTTTAGTATCAAAATACGTTATATATCAACACTCTTTTATTTTACGAAAGCAAAATTATTTTGTCAATAATTGCCTCATTCATTTTCGATTTAAATGTTTGACAATAAAATAATCAGCAAAAGAAAATGACAAAACTTATAAATAATGTAAACAAGCTAATGTGTCAGTGATGGACTAATTATTAACAGTGTATTTTAGAGGACTTGAACGAGCGGAATGGAAGTGAAAATAACATGAAAAATAAATAATAAATATTTTTTCATAAATTATATACATTTCTGAAAAGTGTAAAAACAGTTTATCGTCAAGTTCACAATCTGGACATTTCAATTGTGATATATGAACAAGGTATGGATTAAAGATAAAGTATGTGAGGTTTGAATAAAGTAAAACACATGGTCATGGTTTAATGACAAAAATCTTAAAAACATTCGTACAAGTTGCTTTTGACGAAATTTAGAATGCCAGAGATGCCAACCCAGCAACGAATGGGGGAGGCTTCTTCCGGTCAATCGCGCCAGACCGGTCTGCGGCAGCCCCCTTCTGGCCAGTCGACGCCGCAGAGCACGCTGAGAAAGAGTGGCGACAACCCGCCTCCAGTTAAGATATGCGCCAGAGGAGAAAAAGATGACATGCAAAGGAAAACAGACATATGGTAATGCATTTGTTTACATATGGTTGTTGCAATTTGTAGCCTTATATTGGACTATCATATATAAAAGTGACATTGCAACCTAAAAGGAGAAACACAGAAGTAAAAACTTAGTGATTAAACGTGTTTATTTTGAAAGCTCTCATTACTTTTTATTTTCAGGAACCTTCCAAAAGAAACTAAGAAAAAGGAAAACAAGTCCTCAAAGTGCGGTGACACATTTTTGAAAATGTGTAGAGTAGTGCTCTTTTTCGTGTTGACGCTATTGCTGCTTTCATGCGGCATACTGCACAAGCTTTACTTCTTGACCTTTCTGAACAATCTCTCTGAGAAACTGTATGTTTCAAGCCCTAGCGTTATGGTATGAAGAATTCAAGCATATTACATAACATTACGAAATTAACACATAATAACAAGTTATTAAAATAAACTACTTGAATGCGTGTTTGGTAATAAACATAAAAGTGAATGTCAGTCCACTTAATAACACGCGCCTACTTATATTTTCTATATTATTAAATAAACTAATGCCTGCTTGTATTCAGTTCATATTTGTTTGCAAAATATAATAAAAATAAGTAATCAAATCCTTGTTTAAAGTCCAATTGTTTTTTAGTCGAAAGTTGAAAACAAGAAAAGTCGAGCAATTTCAATTCTCGTGTGCATTGCATTTTTTGAATTCTTCACATCACTAGTAACTCTTTGGAGAGTTGTTTTCCAAGATCAGAAGACTAACTGGACAAGACATCACATTGTGGTAAGTCTTTCCTAAATTCATTGTTTTGTTGTATATCAATTAATTGTTGTAAATGATAGATAATTAGGACGCTTGTATTTTGTATGTCCGAGCTTAATATACATGCTTGTTCATATGATGTATGTGAAAAGGCTTAAGTTATGCAGTTTAAGTTAATTAAGACACTAGTACGGTTTAATTGACCATTTTAGACAGCTATCCTGCAGGCCGTGACCACAATCGGGGAGGTATATTTGATCATCTACGCCCTTCCATTACTGGACAGTTTGAGGACATGTTTAGTTCTAACAATACTACCAATTATTCCAAGCATATGCAAGTTCCTGAGTTCAATTGGTCGGCTCAAAGTCAAGGGATGTATTAGAAAAGGTTCTTTGCTCAAACTGTGTATAGCGGGTTTCCCGGTTTTGGCACTGGCAGGGAGTGTTTTCTTATTCATGAAGTGGCTAATACTATTTGATAGAGACATGCATCTAAAATGGGCGTTACCTATACTTTTGATGTGTAAATCATTATGCTATATGGATAATTTCCTTTACCTAAGAAGATCAGCAAATGCTCAAAAACAAACATCAGGGGAATTAGATTCCCATTCGGAGACAAGTGAATCTAAAATAGAAGAGAAACAGTACAAGACAGAACATAAACAAGAATTTATTCGATTAACTGTTCGTTGGTTAATATGTTTAATGTTTATTATTTCGATTGTGTTGAAATTAGATTTAAAGCTAATTGAAAAACCCGACAACAAGAACGAGTCTGAATCATCTCTAACAGACGAGAATGGACACATCGAATCCTTTGCGTATAATTCAACAACAAATTTCACACCTGCTCAGCATGAGAATGGAAATGAGACATTGGATTCGACGAATGCCTTTAACCAAACAATGTTCAACCAATTGATGGAGTTTTATGACATCTATAAGTTTGAAACTAGAATATTAACATGTTCATTTGCTATTTCACAATTAGCTTTGTTGGCTTGTCGATTGTCAATGCAGCAATTTTCATTTGCTTTGCCACTCATACTCACTCCACTGTTATCAATAATTGCTGTTGTTAGTCTTTCGTGCAATAACTTTCTTGAAAGTACCCAGATCACGGTAGGAATTGATTTGACATGTTCTATGCCTGAAGACAATGAAAGGAATATTTTCATCGCGAGTGGGGCTTTGGCTTGGATTGCTGTTATCGCGTTAACGTGGTACATTTGGGTTCCTCGGGTCGAGAGAATGGCAAAACTCGAGAGGTACGTTTAAGATTTTGTATTATCACTATTCTACAGACTCACGTTAAAAGAATGTTATTATCAATCTAATATGTCTACATCTAAAGCTGTCCTTATTCAGTCGAATTATGTTTGAAGTTTGAATGTCTCTTCTTTAGGTTGTTTTCTGGCAGTTTTTACGATTTCTTCTTCCCTGATTTGAACATGCTTCTTCGAAGGAGAAATGACCATCAAATTAGAGAGCAGCATATGGACAGTGTACAACCGAGGGACGTTCCAAAAGTCATCATTTGTGTAACAATGTGGCACGAAACGTGCCAAGAAATGTGTCAGCTTCTAAAGTCTATTTGCAGGTTTAATAACTTTCACCTGACCCGTTTAGTTCATTTTGCCTTGCTTATTGTACAGTGGAAACTGATATGTTTCTTTAATCAAATATCGTTTCATAAGTTCCATAACGAACCATGCTACTTATTCAATATTTGAGAAAATCAAGTTTTACGTTTTTAAAAATTATGCAGTTATTTTGGATTCAACCATTTACAAATTGCTCACCAAAATGAATCCAGCGACCTTTGCCTGATTATTACAATACAAGATAAAATGCGTGCATGGTAATCAGAAAAAGTTTGGATTCAAATTTCTATTAATTTTTCAGATTAAATTATAATCATTTATATGCCTTTCATTAACATATTACATAAGTGAAATAGTTTCGCCGAGACGAATCCAGCGTTCTTTACATATTAATTGCCTGATTATTCCAGGCCACATTTAATTTATGCATTGTTATTCGAAAGGTTTTCATTCAAACTAATTTTAATTCAAATTTGTTTCAGATTAGATCTGCATTTATCAATTCGAGAGGAAGCCGGCCATGTAGAAGAGGACATAAACGGTGCAGACAGCGAGAAACAAGACGTTGAAAAGAAAACACAAGACCCTGATAAAATTAACATTGAGGGTAAGTATACTGCACAAAGTCTGCTATGAATCCGTTTATTTAGTGATTGTTTTAAAGTAAATGTCTGTTCATATACATCTGCAAAATCATGAAAAACGATATTCAAGGAAAACGTTTTTATTTCAGTTCAAATAGTATTTGACGACGCATTTTGCTCAACAAAAAACGGTCGTGAGGTTAATGAATATCTGCTCCAGTTTATGTCATGTTTGCAAAAGGCCGTTGGGTATGTAGTAAGCTTTATTCCCATGTTTCATATTGGTGTTCGTTGGTAAGAGATTTATTATGTAACCTTGGCCTTAACGATGCATGGTTTTATCAAAATGTCGGAAATGCAAATGTATTTCTTAGTTTAGTTAAACAAAGAATTAAAGATCAATTTATTCAAAATTGGACTGGTAGACTAAATGATTCATCCAGAGCTTTATTTTACAGATGTATTGCACAATTTCAACTACAGCCATATTTAAAATGTATAGGTGTTAGAAAATTCTGTACTAGTATGACAAAACTGCGATGCTCCTCGCATAGATTATGTATTGAAACAGGAAGATGGGCAAGACCTGCCAGTGTACCTATAAATGAACGCAAATGCACATTCTGCAATGTGTTAGAAGATGAATTCCATTTTGTATTACAATGTAGAATGTACTCTCAATTAAGAACACAATATATCCCAATTTGTTACTGGAGATCTCCAAATATGTGTAAATTTATAGAATTAATGAATACTGAAAATCAATTGTTAATTAGAAAACTGAGTATATATATTTCAAAAGCATTCGTGATGCGCTCAGATATTTTATATGGAGCTGATTTGTATGTTATTGATTTTCAGGTGTGTCTATACTTTTGTTAAAGCTAGACTTATAGTACTACAGTGTATGTTTTCTCTTATTATATCATTGTTCCAATTGACATGTTGATCAATATATGTTAGTCATATGAATATGTGATATTTCTTCAATTTCAGCCATGTAAATGTGTGATTCATCCTATATAATATAATATTTTTTACAGCTCAAATATATGTATATCTAGATGTTTATTTTACAAGCGAAACTGCTGTTATCTAATTGTTCCTCCTCATATCTTGTCATTGATGGCAAGATCTGGGATAGAGGAAATACATAAGTAAACGTAAATCTTTAGATTTACCGGGTGGCTAATCTTGTATTTCGCTTTTTGACAAGATTATGTCCCTTAAGTTTTCAATCTATTCTTCATATAAAGTAGTTCAGTAACGCTATATACATTTGTTTGGATAATGCACATAAATATAGCAGTTTAATCTATTTCATTAGGATATCACAGCTAATCAATTTAAGAAATATATTCCATCATATTGGTATAACGGTGTCTATTTCTATACTGTATATTAAACGTTAAACAACGCGATATATAGGTCAGGTGATATGACCATATTGATCATATGTTCGCTATCAGTAACCAAAATTGTTTGGACAATACACATTTATATACAAATTTGTTCCATTTTATTATATAACTGCAGTTAACTATGTTAAGAAATTATATTGTAACTATGTCAATATATTGTTAAAGGTAAAGTGCGGCGGATGTTACATAACTCGATATACAGGTAGAGTGTTAAGACCATAGCAATTATCTCCCGTGCACAATCAAGTCAAATTTGTTAAATAATTTCTTTAAATATTACTATTGTCGAAAATGGTGTATGCAATATGTAAAAATGTATGTAAAATTCACATTTTTTTAAATATTACTATTGTCGAAAATGGTGTATGCAATATGTAAAAATGTATGTAAAATTCACACTTTCGTTATCAATGTGATTTAAATTCAATATGAGAAAGGTTTTAATTTGTCAAATTATCTACAGCACTAGTGATAGGTCTAATCTAATATGTAATGTCAGTACAACTGGATTTTTGTCACACTTTTTATTCTTTTAAGTCTTATGTTGCATATATACTTTTGACACATACGACGAAAATGTGAATTATTATAAACATGTACATCATGTAATAGGTGAATATAAGTCTTCATTTCCTATGTAAAATTGTGCTACTGTAATGCATGTATGAGATCATGTCAACTTAATATTGATGCACGTTTGCCATATTATATATTTTGCAAATTGTACCACATGGGTCTATGACCTTCTGGGAAAAGATAAATAAACTAAAAAAAACTATTAAGTAGTGTTAAGGGTGAATTTAGTTGATATGTCACCAAAAAGTCCTTGATAGTTTTTGAACAAATTAAATGAAGAAAGAAATGCCAGTAATATTTGTAAACATCTTCCATAAATGCAAATTTAGTGTTACGGCTTCCGATTACCATTAGCAACCGTATCTCAATGAAGGAAATCATATTCTTATTAAACATATTTTACGGGCAGTTCCGTGTTGAAAGACAAAGAACTCTTGGAGTGGAATAAAACATTCCAAAAGAAAGTGGTTCAGACACCTTATGGCGGACAATTCATTCTACAACTCCCAGGTGGAACACAGATGACGATTCATTTGAAGGATAAGAAAAAGATAAGGCCCAGAAAACGATGGTCTCAGGTAACAACTGTTTTCGACAGATTTGTAAACAACTAATTTACATCGATCATGAGTGCGTGTGTGTATTTGCGAACGCGAATGCGTGTGAGTAAGAGGTAGCGTTGTATTGTTTTTGTCTTGTTTGTTTCATTTAATGTTTGATCTGTGCGTTACGTATCGAGAGCATGCACGGTTTATGGCTACTTGGCTTTAGTATCCATTGTACTTATGTCTTAATTGTATTAGTAGTCCAGCTGTATCATGAAATATAATAACCTTCAAATCTATCATCTGCATTTAATCATTTGGTTGGAAAATATGTAAATACATTTTATCAGGTTTATTTCATAGTTGCACTTTTTTCTATTAATTTCCATTTAGCTTTTTTCTTTTTTTACAACACAGGTGATGTACATGTACTATTGTTTGCTGTACAAAATGGGAAAGACGTATCCAGATACAATTAGAGACGAGGCAAGTCTTTTGATTTCTAATTATCTGAACCGTCTGGGGTTTTATTTATGAACAATTATCAAAGAAATTAAGTAAATCATGACATTCTCTTATAAAATAAATGTGCGATACTATGTGACCATTTAAATCAACGATTTTTTTTTCAATTTCAATTATGAACGTATTCTATGATAACTCTTATTCGCTAAACAGCTAAAGAAGACATTCATTCTAACCCTTGACGGTGATGTAGACTTTGAACCGAAATCAGTTTTACGAATGATGGATCGAATGAAGATGAACAGCCGTGTCGCAGCAGTTTGTGGCAGAATTCATCCAATAGGATCAGGTAGTTATTAACTTTTAACTATTAACATAAACAATTTCATTGATCAATATATAAACATAGATTTAGTTTGAACATCCATTTAAACATGATGGTAACTCTTTAATGTCTTTTCAAAGCTTATTGTCAATAATTTTCTTTAATACAAATTATGTCTTCATTCACATTTAACAATGATTCACTTCAGGTCCAATGGTGTGGTACCAACAATTCGAATATGCAGTCGGCCACTGGCTTCAAAAGGCATGCGAACATATCTTCGGTTCTGTGCTATGTTGCCCTGGATGCTTTTCTATATTTCGAGCTTCTGCCCTCGTTGACGACAATGTCTTGAAAACGTACACTAAAGAGCCAGAGGAAGGAAAACACCTTGTGCAGTTTGAACAAGGCGAGGATAGATGGCTTTGCACACTTCTTATTAAACGAGGATACAAGATAGACTACTGTGCAGCCTCAGATGCAAAAACGTTTGCGCCAGAAAACTTTTGGGACTTTTTTGTGCAAAGACGGCGCTGGTCCCCATCAACAATGGCAAATATGATTGACTTGGTCCTTTCTTGGAAACAAATAGTTCAAAACAACAGAGAAATCAACCATATGTTTATGATATATCAATTGGTGCTGGTTTTAACAAGTGTATTAGCTCCTGGAATTGTCCTTGTTATGATAGAAGGGTCATTTAGTTCAGTATTCAGTTTGAAGCCATGGCATTCATTTTTCGTAGCCGTGACTCCGGTAGTTTTGTTCGCAGTGTTATGCCTGACAGTGACTCAGAAAAAGCAACTCCTTGTAGCCGCAATACTAAGCACGGCATATACATTTGTAATGGTTATTGTGACAATCGGCATGATTTTAAACATTGTGAGCGAGACAATTCTTTCCCCAAGCGTGATTTTTCTCATATTTGTTGGAGTAGCATTTTTGATATCGGCTTTGCTTCACCCTCAAGAGTTCACATGTTTGTTTCCTGGCTTACTATATTACGTTTCTGTGCCTTCTACATTTATTTTTCTGACTGTTTTTTATATGTGCAATTTACATGACATTAGATGGGGTACTCGAGAATCCAAATCTCCATCATCCCAATCGGAAGGAGAGAGTGGAAATAAGAAATCATTTACGCGTTTGCTTATCGCTCTTGTTCAACAATACTTGCAAGCAAAACTCGGTAAAATTAACCCAAATGGTTCCGATTTGGAACAAGTTGAAAGACAACAAAGCGAACAACATGTGGATTTCATAAATTATGAAGACGATAGCTACTGGATAAAAGCACAATTAACAGACTCAAAACATAAGTTCAAAAAATATTTACTCAGCGAAGATGAGGAAACATTTTGGACACATACAATTAACAAATATCTGAAGCCACTTGAAGCCAATAAGAAACTCCAAGAAAAATTTAATCGTGAATTAATTTCGTTGAGGAACAACTGCGTGTACGGTTTCTTCGTGTTGAACTTTATGCTCTCATTAGCACTGTTGCAATTACAAGTAAGCAAAGAAAGTTTAAATGGGTTTTATATTACGGGGAAATATGAACCATTATCGGTACTTTTCCTGTCAATTTTTGCAATTCTACTTTGTATCCAATTCATTTTTATGCTTTCCCATCGATGGAGAACTTTCTGCCATTTTATTTCGAGCACTGAGGTGTTTGTGTGCTTCTGTTCAAGACGAACAAAGACTAAAGCGCAAGAATTTCAAGAACATTTGAAGGAGATTGAACATGATTTGGAGGAAGATGAAGAAGAAGATGAGCCGCCGCCTGATTATATGAGTGAGCCTGATGTTGATTATGACGACTTTGATTGTGAAACTGTTTTAGATACGGCATCTCCTTCATCAAATAGACCAAACTCAAGGAAATTCAATATTTACCATCACAGAATACAGACAGTGCGCTATAGAAAACGACATAGACAGCCGATTGATGCAAGTTTGTGTCATCTGGACGGTGGTTATGTTGATGGATCATTTTTACGACCTGGTGTGAAATACCCTAGCAACATTTTTCATGAGGACAGAAGAGGTTAATAGCTGATACATTGATAATAATGTCTGCATTCAAAGCAACAATTACCGCCAATTATTTAAAGTACCTTTGTAATGTTTAATGTTCATATATGTACATATGTTTGTTAAGATATATATTTGGTTACATTAACTCGTATTTTATGTTGTATCGCCGATTATTGTCTATTGTACCTGTGTGCTAACACAAGGAAAAGAAAATAACAATGAAAATGAGATTAAACGAAAAAATCCCATTGAAGTAACTAACATTGCACTTGTATTGTGATGTTATGCGTTACCTAATTAAATTTCAAGGCATACCAACTGTTATTTTGTTGTAAGTTTACAAAATAACAGTACATTATTTTGAAAGGTTATCTCCACTCAATTTGTATCCCTTCTCTTCTTCAAGCTTAACGACGATGAGTAAACATACTTGCAAATTAAAATAAATATAGTTTTTGGAAAGTAGGCCAAGTTGGAAAAACGCAAACATCGTAATGATGCTTATTCGTTTTTCCATTATATCCATTGTTTGCTTGAAAAATCCGCAAGTCTTTCCGAATGTGTTCGGTACGATTTACTGACATTCTGTTCATGTCTTCATTGTGCAATATAGTTTAATAACACTGAACTCGTATGAATTAGAACAACTTTCTGTTAAATATTGACAAATACTTTAATCATTGATGTAGAAATATATGAAAACTGTACAAAATGTTAGGAAAATACAAATTTGCCGCTTCGTTTGAACAGTTTTGATTGTCATGACTCAATAAAAACCACCGCCCGAGTAATCTGGTTCTACTATACTATCATTCAACTGTGTTCGCTTTTACCTCCCTTTTAAATTTTAACAATTATAATATTTGAACGAATCAATTAATTGTGATTACGTAGTTTATACTGCACATACTGTCAATTTTGATTAAAAAATGGAAATTGAATTCACGTGCGAACGTTCCACAGGGAGGCCGCATTGCGATACTCGGCCCTGGCCTAAAATTGATAATCGCCTAGTCATGCATATAATTGTAATAATATACAAATATATAGTTACATATGTATTAATTGTATTTGTACAAGTTAATTGTATCGTAGCGTTGGATATTACATATGAGAGAAAGGGTGTAATGCCTATCGGCGTAACTAACATTTGTATACTACGTATGCCGCCAAAATTATTACGCCGGTAATCCGTCGGAGGCATTCATGCGAAAATGAACGTCACTTCATTTGTACAGAAAAGTACTAGAGATTTTAAATATATATGTGTAATAGTACACAATGGGGTTTAAAGTGTACCGGTAGGGATTTACAGCGGTTTAGATTTCAGAAATAGCCATTTGTCTTTCAGGGAAAAAATGGCAATGATAAGAGTGCAATATTCATTAGTCAACCTTTTTTATTTTTGCATTCGTGAATATTAACAAATACAAAAATCAATAACCATTTTGTGGACGAAATACATTTTGTAGGGGAAAGTTTCTGACCGATAAAAGCTTAATATGAATAAATAAATTGCGTTTCACTAATTTATAACCTAAATTTCTGGACAGTGCATGTAAAAATGGTATTATTATTGTTAAAAATACGTCGCAAACACCAAAGCGAAAGTATGGCTGACTTTGGTTGTGACTATAATTACGTCATGAATCTATAAATAAACAGGTTATTTCACAGTGCGCATGCGGGCTAAAGCTTCCGTACTGTTGTTTACATTATCAACAAGGTCAGATGTGACAGAGATTTATTATCGGTCCAATATGTGGAATTATCTCGCTAATGTGTCAGAGCCGCCCCAAAAAGATGCCAACATTGCTGACTTTGATGAATAAATGATGCGAACTTCGAGTTGTTACAGAAACATTTACGGCACATAAAACCGGCATCCTACGAATCAGCATTCTTTGTTAAATGGCATCCTACTAATCAATATTCTTTGTGAATCTTAAATATTTTAATGCTTTGATCAATAATTAATAATACAACTTCCAAAGTTTAAATAAATTTCTTACGATATTCTGCCGTTTTGATTGGCTATCAAACTCGCCAAATACGCGATTAGAGGGATGGACCATTTTCATTGGCTGTCGAAACTCGCCCTAATTTGAGAATGCTGTAAATTATTAATATCAGCAGCCTAGCTATTTCTCGTTTTATCGACTGTTTAAGCATCGTGTGCCTTGTTAAAAACATATTTGAAATCACTAGTATTTAATAGTAATTTGTTGATTTTTTTTGGCCGACCTATTTGAACTCAGCCAGCAGCAATGGCCTGAGCTCGAAGCCTTCGCCTTTCGGGCTCAGGCAAATACTGCTGACCTCGGACAAGTCAATAAGCCAATATGAAATCTAATTAGTAACATTATACTCTTATTCATTTACTTCGTATTTATACTATGGGAAACATACATACATACATTACTGTTTTACTGCGACATGATGTGCCAACGGAAGTTTTGAACAAAGCGTTTTGCTGTGTACGATGCTGTCGACTACTACAATGTATATATGTATCATTCGTCTTTGTTATCAAAACGTATAGGTTTTGTCCGCATCGGTCATTTGCGTCGTAAGCAAGACCGTATTTAATGTTTGCCATAATGAACTTGATACACTTCTTAATAATACACTTGAAAAGACGAAACTCCTTGAGTATATTTATAAAAGTAAGGGAAGAAATGAACGATGAGTGTAGAAGATGTTTACACTTAATAAAATGACGAGTCACCGTAGAGCCACATCGCCAGTGCAACGTTTTCTTCCAGATATAATTTCTGTTCCTTAGTTTGTATTCAATGTAAGTCTTAATTGAATCTAAGAAAGATGAAGAAGAAATCAAAATATTGACAAGATAAGTCTGGAATTTTCATTCACAATCAAATTATTTGAGCGACGGATATTCTTTTTGGTGCTAGAATCTTTTCAAAAATGCCCAGAAATAGACTTTTTTACAAAATATTTTATTTATTTCAAAATTATCGCCGATTACCCTTGGTTTTAGGTTCCGATTTGTAGATTATGCCTCATTATTTTGTTTAAAATCGTTCATTTTACAACGATTGTTGAGCGAGTTATTACGACACTATGTTAATCGCTCTCGTATGCATGATGTTAGACAAGATGTGATTATGGGTTGTAAAGGAAATCGGAGTAACAGGAGAAAACCTATTTGTCTGGCTTGATAACCTTAAACAAAACAAACAAGCGCCAGGGCAGGGAATCAAAATATTAATATATTGCACGCATGTCAAGTGATGATGCGATGATCGAATATAATCGAAATATGATCGGAGAATGGCCCCCAACATTTGCGATAATCGGTTATGATCATCCACGATCGGCTTTCATCCAGCTATATTGTTTTACTTAAATACACGAAATACATGTGGAAATATCATTTGTTGAGCCATTTAATGCACCAGTCAATTGTAACCACGCCCCCCATAGCAGGAACGTTGACTTTCGGTCCAGCCAACCCCGACTAAAATCCCCGCCCTGCGGGGACGAACAGATGGTAAAATCCCCGCAAAATGCCCCCGAACCCCAGGGACCATAGGTATTCCCCGCTATATTTAAGGCGAAGACAAAACCACCGCATTCACCCGGCACTGCGGGGCCACCTTAATGGTAAAAACACGGCCCATTTCCCCGGCTATCCCCGGTATACCCTCGGACCTGGGGGCCGTGGTTACAAATGACTGCATAATAGTTAGATGATATGAAGTAAATTCTTAATGATTAAGAATATGCGGAGTGAGCAAAGCTAACGAGCCCTTCTTAATCATTAAGATATCACTTCAGGTCTTCTTACTGGCTTAGAATACTACCTCATTGGCTGATACATTTTCAGCGCAAAATCAGACGCAGCGAGTGTGTTTCGAGTGAGTGACAGTAGGCGGACCTCTAAACACGCGCGAAAGTTGATATTCTACGTCTTCATTTATTTCCATATAACATCCGCAAGAAAGATTTGAACGCAATGTAATAAATACCTTGTGTATTTTACTGAATAAAATTGAATGAGGGTCTACGAACATGTAGAAAAAAGTGTTTAAACTGCAAACATGACACTTAAACGCCTATTTTACTCTCTGTATTAATATTATATAGGTATAAAATACACTAAATAGTTTGCATTCAGAGCGAAATTAATTCACTTTTTATCACGCTCGAATGAATACTTGGAAGCAGGTATTTACATTCGGAACTCCTCGGCCATTTTTATCGAAAACAACCTCGGATATATATGGACGGTTTACATACTCAAAATTCGGTATCTTTAAGTCCGCTGCAAGTAGAGTAATTAATTTTAGCGATTAAAAAACTTAATGACTTTACCCTTGGGAATCTTAATTACGTTTGCAATAAAACACTTCACTGGCAATCAATTTCAAGATCAATAAATACAAGCTAAAACACTACATTTAATTAATGATATAATTACGAATTTACGGCCTACTTCTACTGATGTACCGACACACATCCGAGGTTGTTTTCGATAAAATGGCCAAGGAATTCCGAATGCAGGTACTTATCGTATTTACGGAATGCCGTTAGGGCCATCGGCTGTAAATGTGTTGATCTGAAACGCCATACCTTAAAGTACGATGATGAAAACACGAACTCACGAAACTACGATAACGAAAATGCGACAGTACGACGATGAAAACGCGACAGTACGATAACGAAAGCGCGATAATATCACAATACGATAATGGTAATGTGATAAACTATCGCGTTTTTACCATCGTAATGTCGTGGTATCGTGTTTTCGTTATCGTAGTATCGTACTGTCGCCTTGTCATCATCGTACGGTTGCGTTAACACCATCGTAATGTCGTGTTTTCACCATCTTACTGTCGCGTTTAACCATCTAACTGTCGCGTTTTCACCATCGTACTGTCGCGTTATCATCATTGAACTGTCGCGTTATCACCATTGTACTGTCGCGTTTTCACCATCTTAATGTCGCGTTTCCACCATCTTACTGTCGCGTTATCATCAGCGTACTGCCGCGTTTTCACCATCGTACTGTTGCGTTATCATCATCGTACTGCCGCGTTTTCACCATCGCACTGTCGCGTTTTCACAATCTTATTGTCGCGTTTTCACCATTTTACTGTCGCGTTATCACCATCGGTCTGTCGCGTTTTCACCATCGTACTGTCGCATTTTCATCATCGTACTGTTGCGTTTTCACCATCGTACTGTCGCGTTTTCACCATCGAAATATCATGTTTTCGTTATTGTAGTATCGTAATGTCGCGTTATTATCATTGTAATGTCGCGTTTTCACCATCGTACTGTTGCGTTTTCACCATCGTACTGTCGCGGTTTCACCATCGTACTGTCGCGTTTTCACCATCGTACTGTCGCGTTTTCACCATATTACTGTCGCGTTTTCGTCATCGTACTGTCGTACATCGTGTTATGTGTCGTAAGCGATGTGATACATCAGTAAGTAATATTTAATGCGTTGTTTGTTCACAAAGATGTCAAAGATGTCAATTTTATGTAAGTTTTTGACCAAAAGAATTTTTCTTGCAATTGTATCATCTGGTGTCTAGTCCCTTTAAATTAAAATGATTACAAGTCGATGTTTTTACTATGAACGAGTACATTTTTCTGATTAGTTAAACTTAGCGAAACCTCATATAACTGCCTCATCATTGAGCGATTCCAAAACAAACAAAAACAATAATGGATTTTCCTGGTATAAAATTTCAACCGCAAATTATTATCAAAGCAAAATCAGACATATAAAGGATACTCAAAATGTGATAAGATCTTATCTTGAAATCGTAGCGAAATCTAAAGTTCAAATTCTTTTGGAATGTCAAGATGAGGACATAAAAACAAGTGCGTTTTTACAACTGAAACATATTTTAACAATACATTTGTTTTGGAATTAGGAGTGCTACATTCTGTTCACATTATCGTACTTTGTAGGTGAGGTAACCGCTCAGCAGTATTACTCAAGCATTGTCCAAATACTTGCCTAAGGTTTGAAAATAATGATATTGTCTAATAAAAGAAAACAATGTCCGTAAATTACGGAGAATATTATTTCATCCCATGCAATACGTTTATTCGTGTTGAACGTGTTTTCGTGTGTTTTGGATAGCCTGTTTCTTTAAAGGTTTTTAAAGTTATTGGTCCTTCCAGCATGAATAAACCCCAGTAAATTTAGATTTTGAAAAATGCGCAAAACCTGCAAAAGATACATACGCCTTAGGTGTTATTATACATCAGTAAGTAAGATTCAATGCGTTGTATAAAACGATGTCAATTTTATGTAAGTTTTTGACAATTTTCTGTTTTTGTGCAAGCGTTTACTCTGGTGTCTAATCCCTTTAAGGCGCACACCAAAGGTGGATGACAAGATAAATAACTGAATTTTAATGCTTTATCATGCTCTAATAACTCATTTATCTTTAATGATAAAAACTTAAAAAGCATAGTATTTGTGTACAAATAAAAACGAAAAGTTTAGTTCATATCTACGTGGCCACAGCTTCACCAGTTAAACGCGTCAACATAACAAAACATTTCTTTCATCTATACACAAATTAAAGTGTTCTTGTTTTGATCATTAAAGTCACATGTGTTAAACATGACGATGCATTAAAATACATCAACCTATATTGTACGCCCACACGCTCATTTTGTGCAAAATAACGAAACTATTAAGCTAAGATCATTTTAATTTACTGAGATCTTCATTTGTTACAGGTACCTAAATTCGTATTAAGTATTAAATTTATGACCATTTCAAATTCGGTCGTTAACACATTAAATGTGCACTTTTATTTAAAATTTCGTGGTTGTTGAATTATTGCTTAAACGTTTAAAGTGTCATAGTGACAAATCAAAATTAATTTCACGGTAAAAAACAACGCGCCATCATCTTACTGGAGTCGCATTACTTTTATCAGCAGTTGCACATTTAAATAGCAATTAATCAAAATTGCTAAGGCTCTGAATATATCAAAGTAATTATATATACAACGAATCGTGTTACGACATCCTGAGGCTGAATGTTACAATTAAAATATTAGATTTGATACTGCTTGTGCAAACTATTTTCGTCACCCAATTAGTTATGGTCCATGCACATATTTCGGAGGCATATTACTGAAAGCTTTCATGTCTGTCCATCCATTCTCTGTTCATGTTCGCTCCGTACCTCCTCAACCGGTGGAAGGATTTTAAAACAAAATAACATGTTCACCATTTCAAGTCGGCACGCAGAGCGCATGTTTTAGCTAAACACCTCTCACCTATGGTAGTATTTTACAACAAATTTCAAGCCGGCACGAAAAGGGCATATTTAAGCTAAACACCTCTCACTGATCGTAGGATTTTAAAAGACATTTCAAGCCGACACGCAGAGCGCATGTTCTATCTAAACACCTCTCACATATGGTAGGAATTTTAAAACACATTTCAGGCCGACACGCAGAGCGCATGTTTTAGCTACATACCTCTCACCGATGGTAGGATTTTAAAACACAATTCAGGCCGGCGCGCAGAGCGCATGTTTTAGCTAAACACCTCTAAGCGATGGTAGGATTTTAATACACAATTCAGGCCGACACTTACAGCTTATGTTTAAGATACATACCTCTCACCGATCGTAGGATTTTACTACACAATTCAGCCGACACGCAGAGCGCATGTTTTAGATACATACCTCTCACTGATGGTAGGATTTTAAAACACATTTCAAGCCAGCACGCAGAGCGCACGTTTTAGATACATACCTCTCACCGATCGTAGGATATTTAAATACATTTCAGGCCGACACGCAGAGCGCATGTTTTAGGCAAACACCGCTCACCGATGGTAAGATATTTAAATACATTTCAGGCCGACACGCAGAGAGCATGTTTTAGCTAAACACCTCTCACCGATGGTAACATATTTAAACACATTTCAGGCCGACACGCAGAGCGCATGTTTTAGGTACATACTATCCCTTTCAAGTCCACCTCATTTAGGCCATTTACAAGGCGCGAATTACCTTCAAGGTCAAATTTTACCCCAGCAGCTTACTAACCTCTTGGGCAAATGTGTGCATATAAGCATAAATACACGAGGGTGTAAAATTTACTCTCTGTGTCATGTTCGGCAAATATGTGCATGTAAAAAACAACAGGGTGTAAAATTCACCCCCCACACCCCCCGCGGGGGGAATTCCTTCATATGGCAACACTTTGTCCCCGGGGGCATAACGATTTTGGCAGGGTTAAAACAGAGAAGAAAAAAGTAAAGGAAGGGAATTGTTATAGTTGTTTTTACCCGGCAGATGTATCTAGTTTGAAATACCATGTCTTTGTCTGATGCTCAGAAGTAATCAATTTCAAACATTTTCTTATTTAATATGTAGTTAATGAAATCGTAAAACTTGAACTCGTACAGTTGAAATATTGTCTGACAAATTTAATATGTTTTGTTTGAAACTCAAATAGATCCCCCCCAATTATTAATAATTGTATTGCAACATGATATCGCGTGTTTTTTTAAAGATATGGCTTTATCATCATTTCTATTATTTCCAACTTTTGGCATCTTATGCTTAAAAGTCATTGTTCTCTTCTAAGAAAACCGCAGGGCAAATTTACGCTTTCTGAATAGCTATGCAAATTATTCGTATGAACAAATGAATCAGACAGTTTGGCAGGAAGTTTGCAGAAATATATTAAAATAATTTATTTCTTGCATTCCCACAAGTTATTACAACCTATTTATCACTCGTTGGCACGATTTTATGCGAGAGAGTGGTCTTGTATTGTTGGGGAAACCAGAGTACCCGGAGGAAACTCACTTGTCCGGCTTTGTGACCACAATCCAAACTCACATGCGCTCCGGCCGAGAATCGATCTCAGGTCACCAAAGTGAGAAGAGTCTAAAAATCACTTGATTTAATGCTCTTGCACTTAAACAATGTGTAGACAAAATAGTATGCAGACAATATTATTATTATCAACCTTTCAGGCATACAGCATTATTCATAATATATAAATTATCTAGTAGAGAATCTGTACATATTCTTTTGTCTTTTGAAATATTAATCAGAACTTTGAATGAAACAACCAAATAATCATGTATGGCATAGTTCTTTTATTTCCGACCTTGCTGATTAAATCACCATATACACAGTCAGTAGTATCATCATATAAAAGTCAAATAAATCAACATTAATAGTATGATATATAGGATGATCATCGCTTATCATACAAATATATCTTAAATGGTAATCAAGTTTCAGATATATTATTTTATCGCAATATGAAACCTATCCTACACTATTTTGCTTTCACATTCTTAACGGTTGATATAATTTACGATCAAATGTATGTGAGCATTGTCATTTAATTCCATATTACTAGCAATAACCGTAGTTTGCTCCCATACAAAGATATATTAGAGAAATAAGTTTTAAAACACATGAACAACTATTTATTACATCTGTTTCATTTTTAGGATGGCATCTGATCAGAGTTATGTACTGTGGAGTATCGGGAAACGGGGTTCCATTGGTTATATCTGTAACATCTTCAGGCTGGCATTTGATCAATGTCAATATTTCTACTCAGCTAAGAAAAAAACGCAATTGATTACATAGTGTAACATTGAACCTTACCGAGTTTAAGAATATGGCCCTGCTCAGAGGTATATGGTGGAATATGGGGTTGCAGAAGTTGAATTGGTTACATCGATTTTTAGTTCCAACTCAAAAATTGAGTTTTCAGACCGCCATTTGTTCTGAGTTATGTTTCTATAATAGGTACAACGACAAACATTACATTGAAACTACTATACATTCAAAGTACAATTGAAAGGACGAAATTTTACAATATTTTTTTTATTATTACATAACGTTATTGTCGCTTGTTCGTACGTATGTCAGATGGTGAAAAATGTGGTATACGGCAAGTGACATTTTTAGACACGAACATATTATAAGTATATTTAAAATGTATTGATCGTCTTTAGATGCAGCACCCATGTAGTTGTCATTGCTATTATTTAGTGTTAGCATGTGTTGTATTTACCTATCAGTATGAAAAAAAAATATCCAGAAAGGTTCGTTACGATTTTGTGTTTATATGATCGACTCAAAACCCTTTGGTTGTATTGTTTTATAAGAAATGAAGTTATTCATAGTCTTTGACAAATTAATGCAATAGGAGTATTTGTGTCAAAGTGTTATGTTAATAACTAAATTCATAATGTCTGCACTTTTGAAAAACGTGTAATACAAATAAATATCAAGGAGTCCGATACACTGTAAAAATTAGAGTTTGAAATTCCTTTTTTTCCTTATTTCTCAGATACATATTTTTAATCAAATATTTTCGAAGTTGTATGTTGAACGATTCATGAAGCAGTGAACTTCTTAGTACGTTTTTTATTTTATTTTTGACTACCAGCTCAGGACGTGTTCATTCATCAGAGGTTCGATCATGATAAATCTAACGGTTTAGATGGGTTCTGTTAGAGTCTAATTGTTGGACATTCACTGTCTCATTCGGTTATCAAGATTCCTCATTGTAATTGTGTTTGTTAGGTTCTTTTTCATTGGCTTTAGGCATTCGTGACGGTTTCCCGACTCCAAAAAAATATATAAATAGAAACGTCACTGATTGGTTGAAATGTTCACTGGTTGCACTAAGAATCGGATCGATTGAATCAGAGTGTGGTACGCATAGCATCAACATTCTGATTAACGAGAATGTGAAACTATGGCACTATGATCATTTTGATTCACGATTAAAATCGAGTATATTATTTTATTGTAACAGCCCCTTGGGTTCGCACCAGTAGTTTTTATTGCATTGTTGAATATAAAACAAATAATAAAATATTTGGTAATGGTCAGAGCGATTGGACAGATAAATGTTAGTATAAAAGCAACTAGTGATGTCCGAACGACTAACATACGAAATACCATAACTAGTCTACGTAGGTAAGCATGTTTTCATATGCTAATCTAGATCATTTCCGGTTATCAATCAATTTGCACAACTACTTATACTGCTTTGAAATTTATTTCATTTTAAGTTGAACTCGCGGCTAAATAGTACACATTTTACCTTGCTTTTTTGCAACTTTAAAGCTTTATGGGAAATGTAGCTCATTTCATAAAAACTTTCTTTTAAAGTATACTGGCTGCATATTAAAATTATCTTCATCGAAAAGGTATTTACTTCAGACAGATATAGTACTTTTAAATGGTTTAAAAATTCCAAAGGTATTTTATGCAATGTAAATGTACGTTAATTCATCAATTATAAAATTTAAAGCTGCACTGATATACCATTTTTACACCTTTTTTATTGGTTGTCTTGGAAAGAGCAATTTTTGCGTAAATATCTGCAAACCAATGATAAAAATAATGTTTTATGGCTTAAACCATTATTAACGGGTTAAGAAAAAATGCATAAAACATCATTTTTTTAACTTAAATATTAAAATCTGCGATATTTGTTATTGTCAGCAGTCTTGTATAACTGGTTCCCATGGATTTTTGCAAAAAAAGACTTGTTTCAAGACAATAAATGAAAAAAGTTGTCAAAACGTTCAATCTGTGAGAGTGCAGCTTTAAAACCGAGATCACTTCAGTTTACTCAGGGTGATGTCAATATCATTGGGTTTAATAACATTTTTCACTCTTATGACATTTTCGAAATCATACAAAAGCATTTTAAAGACTTATACACTTATATTGATAAATATTTGAATAGCTATTTTACATATTTTTTGGAAAACACTACTCGCATATTGGTTCATGTATGAAATACTATTGTGTTCTATTTCGCAAGCCATTTTAATTTAACACTTTTGCAGATAGTATCAGTCGTTGTCTTAGAGATACGACATAAGTAAAGTAGTATGTACATTAACCTAGGGGTTTAGCCAGCTTTGAACAAAGAAATGATGCTGATGAAAGGTGACAGGGTACTAATGGAGAAGCTGTCATGCTGTGGATAATTTGAAAATTACCAATTTCACAGAAAATGCTAAGAAGTGTGCTCAATTAAATTAATATTAGATTTAAACTGTTAAATAAGTCAAGAGAATAGATTTATAATAATGTTTTAAGTTTTAATCAAAACAAAAGAAATATTTGATTGTATTAAGCATTTAATTATATGAAGGCAGAAGGGTCAACATAAGGTAAAAAGGATGCTACCAAAAAGGACAGGTTGCAGCACCCTTCGATGATTTTTTAGCTGAAACCCTACTTAACCACAACTCTTGCGGAAGAAAGGAGCAAAATATTTTACTTCGTTGAAGCTTTCAGTCCTTCGAGTCTTCTTGGTAAAGCTAACAAAAGAAAACTCGAAACGCTAATAAATCTCAATGCTCAGGCTGGAGTATATCCATTTACTTCCTCGTATTTTTGTATGGGATTTTGAATAACTTAGAGGTTCGGCTTTTCTCAAAATTACTACTATGGATGCCATAAAAGGATGCGAACAAAAAGGAGTTTACATTGCAAATACTCAAATTTATAGCGGACTGTTCCTTGAAAATATCTTAAAATATAAATTTGGAATATAATAGCTGGTGTATCTAACGCATGCCATTCACTCGTGGGCCTTCCTACGGTGTACTTCTTGATTATTCAGTAAGTTTTCTCTTTTTAAAAGACTTATTTATTTATTTATTTATTTATTTATTTATTTATTTATTTATTTATTTATTTATTTATTTATTTATTTATTTATTTACTTATTTATTTATTTATTTATTTATTTATTTATTTATTTATTTATTTTATCTATTGAATTGTTTTATTTAGATTAATTGTTTAATATATTTTAATTAATCACATATGTATGCGTATAAATTATGTATGTTCCAAGTAATAACAGTTAATGCACGAAAGTATTTATTGAACAAGGCATAAATATATGACCAAAATAAAACAAGTTGCCATTTACTGAATGCAAATTGGAAAGGTCGAACGCGTAAGGAAAACAATTTTGAATTCACACTGGATTTTAAATGTTTTTGGGTTAACCTTATGCTACCTGAGTATTCAACAACCTCTCGCTGTCAGAGATCAGACAGTCTAATTCGCTCGAAGACGGGTCGTTTTCCAAATAAAGAGTGATGACCACGCTTTGTTTTTGACAAACTTTAAGGCGGGCGGAGGAAAATATCTGTTAATTGTTGTGAGAATTTTCCGGGGAGTTCGTTCTTCAAGGTCTTACAGCTTAAAGAATAGTTTTGATAGATAATATAACATCGAATTTATGTTCGAGCAGTTGTTTTCGTCTGTAATATGTTTTGAACGAAAGCAAATGTTCGAACATTGAGCTTTAAGTTCAAGAAAACGTTTGGAAAACAGGATAACCGTTTTTCTAATGCAACCTATTTTAGCATCAAATTATTATTTTTGGATTTTTTTACTGGCTCAAAAGCCACAGGTGGGTTTAGTTTTAAAAGAAGCTCTTTAAGTAGGTACTAGTTGCAGGAAAATTAATAATTTTACTGTTGTTGTGTCACTGATAAAACTTTTCACAAATGAATATTTGCATCATAATGAAAGGAATAATAAAATATATAACAAAAACTATACAAAAAAGTGAACAAAATAAAATGATAAGCGGTCAGTTCTACACTATGTAGGTAATAGTTATGCTATATGAACAATGTGTGCATTATAACCGATGTACAATGTACAATGCCTAAAACAAATCTGCTATGTTCTGTTCTGTTCTTTGATAACGTCTTAAACATAAAGCAACCATTCACAGTTAGATATTTGATCGCAAAAATGTGGGCATGGACTTACGAAAATAATTATAAAAATAGAGAAAAAAATAATTACTTACAAAGTTCCTTTCCGAAATGTAGATTACTAGAAATGTCAACAAAGAAAGGACGGGAGAAGGTTTTTTCCGGTCAACTGCGCCACACCGGCGGTCAGCGACATCCCCCTTTGGGCAAGTCCACGCTAAGAAAGAGCGGCAAAAAGGGCGGCCCGCCTCAAGATAGCACCTATGTTAACATAGACCACAAAGGGAAAATAGATGACTTGCAAGAAATATGGTAATGCATTTGTTTACATACGGCTGTTGCAATATGTTTTTTTATTAGAATTTGATATAAAGGTCTGACATTGCAATGCAATTGTTCGTCAAATTCCTCAATAATACAATGAAAACTTAAAGGTACATCTTCAGAAGTCAAAACATCTTCCCGGTGATAAAATGTGTTATTTTCATTTGAAAGCTCTTTCATCTTCATTTTTCAGGAACCTTCCTAAAGAAACTAAGAAAAAGGAAAACAAGTCCTCAAAGTGTAGTGACACATTTTTGAAAATGTGCAGAGTTGTGCTCTTTTTTGTTTTGACGCTATTGCTGCTTTCATGCGGCATACTGCACAAGCTTTACTTCTTGACCCTTCTAAACAATCTATCACAGGTAAAAAGACTATAGTTTCTGTATAGAGTCATGTATATCAGTTCTGCACAAATATTAAATGACCTTAGATGTTCATACATGATTTTATCATATAGATACGTGTGGAAATCACCACATTTGATTGTGGGACAATGTTAACAGATTGTGTGTATGTCAATCCACACCAACTTAGGTTACATACAACTTATACTTGACCTAGAAGGGCTTAAACTGTTGAAGTTAAATCAACCAGCGACTGCCTGCATTCCCTTCAGTTTAAAAATTTGTTCCAATTCGTATGATTAAAGTTGAGTTTCCTTTTCAGTCTCAAGTTGAAAACAAGAAACGTCAAGCGATTTCAATTCTCGTTTGCATTTCACTTTTTGAATTCATCAGATCTATTATGACTTTTTGGAGAGTAATTTTCCAAAGTCAGTCGACAAAGTGGACACGACATCACATAGCAGTAAGTTTTCCTCTAGTCCGTTGTTCCTGTTTAATATGAAATTAAACGTTTAATGAATCGATAATTATGACGGCTGTATCAAATACTAATCATGTTCAAGCTTAATATACATTAGAGAACATGTAATTCATGTAATTCACTTATAGTGTAAAAATATGAAGTTTAAATTAATGAAGAAAAATCCTAGTACATTTGTATTTACCATTTTAGATAGCAATCCTACAGGCCGTGACCACTATCGGAGAGGTATATTTGATTATATATGTCCTTCCATTATTGGACAGTTTGACGACATGTTTAGTTTTAGCAACTCTACCAATTATTCCAAGCATCTGCCAGTTCGTGACAGCAATGGCTAGGACAACAAGAAAGTTACAGAACAGTAAAAAATCTTTGCTCAAACTTTTTGTAGCTGGTTTCTCAGTTTTAGCACTGGCAGTGAGTGTTTTCTTTTTCATGAAGTGGCTAATACCATTTGAAAGAAACCCGCATCTAAAATGGGCTTTACCAGCTGTTTTGATGTTAAAGTCTTTATGCTATTTGGATAATTTCCATTCCTTAAGAAAGAGAACTGCAAATTCTACACAAGAAACAAACAGGGAATCAGACTCCCATTCGGAGACAAGTGAAACTAAATCTAAACAAGTATTTATTCGATTAACTGTTCGTTGGTTGACATGCTTAGTGTTTATTATTTCGATAGTGCTGAATTTAGACATGAAGCTCATTGAAATAAACGGGTATGGACACATCGAATCCTTAGCGTCCAATTCCACACCAGAACATCAAAATGATAATGGAAATGAGACATCGGATTCGACGAGTGGTTTTTACCATACAATTTTCAATCAATTTATGGAGTTTCAGGACATATTTAAGTTTGAAATAAGAATAATGGCATGCTCGTTTGCAATTTCGAAATTAGCTTCTCTTTCTTGTCGGCTGTCAATGCAGCAATTTTCATTTGCTTTGCCACTCATATTCACTCCACTGTTATCAATAATTGCTGTTGTTAGTCTTTCTTGCAATAACTTTCTTGAAAGTACCCAGTACATGGTCGGAATAAGTCTGACATGTGCTATGCCTGAAGAAAATCAATTGAAAATTTTCATCGCGAGTGGAGCTTTGGCTTGGATTGCTGTGATCACCTTAACGTGGTACATTTGGGTTCCTCGGGTCGAGCGAATGGCAAAACGTGAAAGGTTCGTTATATAATATTTGTGATATATCTACATCTAAATTTCTGTTGACTCAGCCGGATTATGCTCACGGTAATACAATATAAATATATATTAACTTTATCAAGCAAATTAATGCTTTGAGTAACAAAAACAGTTTGAATGTGTTTATGATAATGTCGATTGTCACGTTTTATCTTCAGGTTATTTTCTGGTAGTCGTTACGATTTCTTCTTTCCCGATTTGAACATGCTCCTTCGACGGAGAAATGACCATCAAATTGGAGAGCTACACACGGACAGTGAACGACAGAGTGATGATATTCCAAAAGTCATCATCTGCATAACAATGTGGCACGAAACATGCAAAGAAATGTGCCAGCTTCTTAAGTCTATTTGCAGGTTAAAAACCGCAACGTGAACATTTTAATTGAGTTTGTCTTACTTATCAAAATTGAACTGCTTCTTTAATAAGATGTCGTATCGCCATTTCCATAGCACAGTATGTGTTTTAGTCATGTTTAGAGCAACAACGTTTTTGAATTCGATCATAATTTTGGAGTTTCGTTGTTTTAGAATTCTGCGTTGTTTAACTACTAATTGCTAGTTTTACAAACAAGAAATAAGTCATACATTGTAATTCGAAAAATTCAATCTTATTTTTATTCACACATTTCTCAGATTAGATATTTACTAACTATTTGTCTGATGTTTTCATACCAGATGCAAGTCATACATTATTTTTATTCATACATTTTTCAGATTAGATAAGCATTTGTCAAATCGAGAGGAAGCCGAGAACAAAGGAAACGACGGAAATGGGACAGAGGACAAGACACAAGACGCTGGAAAAAAAATACAAGACCCTGATAAAATTAAAATGGAGGGTAAGTATACTAAAAAAGTCGACTATGAATCATTTTAAATTAAAAATAAAGGCAAAAAATATTCGAATAAAACTTTTTATTTCAGTTCAAATAGTATTTGACGACGCATTTTGCTCAACAAAAAACGGCCGTGAGGTTAATGAATATTTGCTCCAGTTTATGTCATGTTTACAAAAGGCGGTTGGGTATGTAGTAAGCTTTATTTTCGTGTTTTAAATGACAAAAATGAATGAAGTTTATTTAGTTAATAAAGAAGCAGTAAAAGTTATTGTTAATTTTTAAAGAAATAAATTGCAGAAAGTAATAACATTAGTTTGGGTTCGGTTTACCTTTAGAAACCACAACACAACAAAGAAAACAATATTTATGTCTTTGTTTTTTTTCGAGCAGTTCCGTGTTGAAAGGCAAGGAACTCGTAAAGTGGAATAAAACATGCAAAAAGGAGGTTGTCGAGACACCTTATGGCGGACAATTCATTCTACAACTCCCAGGCGGAACACAGATGACGGTACATTTGAAGGATAAGATAAAGATAAGGGCCAGAAAACGATGGTCTCAGGTAACAGCCGTTTTCGACATGAGCCGACAACAGTTTATTGATATCGATGATGAGTGTGCGTGCGTTGTATAGCTTATGCCTGTTTTGTTTGTGTTTCATGTGTTGTTGGATCGTTGTGTCATCAAACGAGAAGGTTCACGGCGTATGGGCTCTCGTCTTGTCCCTGTATTAAATATTGTATTTATAGCTAAATAGGAATGGTAGTCAGAAGGTATTAACAAGTATCATACCTTGATATCAAATAGCTGCATTAGATAATTTTAGTTGAAAAACCGGTAAGGGTATGTTATTATAATGTCATAATAAAGGTGTTGTTTGTTTCTAGTTAAGTTCAAATTAACGTTTTCTTTTCTCTTTTTTAAATACAGGTGATGTATATGTATTATTGTTTGTTGTACAAACTAGGAAATACCAATCAAGAAACGGCCAGAGAAAAGGCAAGTTTTTATTTATTTTTTGAACCGTTTGGGATTTTATTTTGGAACAATAATCAAAGGAAATAAGAGATATATTGCTTTCGTCTAGAAATATGCGCGCCGTTAAGTGACCATTAAGATCAAAGAAAACTTTACATTTTTGACGTATCTTTAATTAATCCTATTCGCTAAACAGCTGAAGAAGACATTCATCCTAACCCTTGACGGTGATGTTGACTTTGAGCCAAAGTCAGTCCTACGAATGATGGATCGAATGAAGATGAACATCCGTGTCGGAGCAGTGTGTGGCAGGATTCATCCAATAGGATCAGGTTGTTAAATAAAATATAAACATTTAAAACCTTCATGTTATTTTTGTTTTTTTCAATATGAATTTTAAATTAATCTGCATTTAAATACGAAGTTTCCTTTTAGTTATATTTCAATTTCTTATTATCAATATTTTTTTTTATTTTACAGTGTATGACTTTATTTAAATTTAACATTAATTAACTTCAGGTCCAATGGTGTGGTACCAACAGTTCGAATATGCCATCGGCCACTGGCTTCAAAAGGCATGCGAACATATCTTTGGTTCTGTGCTATGTTGCCCTGGATGCTTTTCTATATTTCGAGCATCTGCCCTCGTTGACGACAACGTCTTGAAAACGTACACTAAAGAGCCAGAGGAGGGAAAACACCTTGTGCAGTTTGAACAAGGCGAGGATAGATGGCTTTGTACTCTTCTCATTAAACGAGGATACAAGATAGACTACTGTGCAGCCGCAGATGCAAAAACGTTTGCGCCAGACAACTTTTGGGATTTTTTTGTTCAAAGACGGCGCTGGTCACCATCAACAATGGCGAACATGATTGACCTGGTCCTTTCTTGGAAACAAATAGTCCAAAACAACACAGAAATCAACCATTTCTTTATGCTTTATCAATTAGTGCTAGTTATAACAAGTGTATTAGCTCCTGGAACTGTCCTTGTTATGATAGCAGGGTCATTTAGCTCAGTATTGAACTTACCGCCATGGCATGCCTTTTTTGTAGCCGTGACTCCGGTAGTTTTGTTCGCAGTGTTATGCCTAAAAGTGACTCAGAAAAAGCAACTCCTTGTGGCCGCAATACTTAGCACAGCGTACACCTTTGTTATGGTTATTGTGACTATCGGCATGATTTTGAACATTGTGAGCGAGACAGTTCTTTCTCCAAACGTGATTTTTCTCATATTTGTTGTTGTAGTATTCTTGATATCGGCTTTACTTCACCCTCAAGAGTTCACATGTTTGTTTCCTGGCTTGCTATATTACGTTTCTGTGCCTTCTACCTTTATTTTTCTGACCGTATTTTATATGTGCAACTTAAATGACATTAGTTGGGGTACCCGAGAATCCAAATCTCCATCATCCCAGACGGAAGAAGAGAGTGGAAAAGATAAATCGTTTATGCGTTTGCTCCTCACTTATGTTAAACAGTGCCTGCTGAAAAAAATCGCTGAAAGGAACCCCAATCTGCAAAATTTGGATCAAATTGAAAGACAACTAAGCGAGCGACAGGAAGTTATTAATAATAAAGATGATAGCTACTGGATAAACACACAGTTAACAGAATCAAAACATTTTTTTAGAAAAGTTGAACTTCAGGGAGATGAGGAAATTTTTTGGACAAATACAATTAACGAATATTTAAAACCAACGGAAAATAATAAGAAACTTCAAGAGAAATTTAAATGTGAACTAAATTCGTTGAGGAATAATTGTGTGTACGGTTTCTTTATGTTGAACTTTATGCTATCATTAGCGCTGTTGCAATTACAAGTAAGCAAAGAAAGTTTAGATGGGTTTTATATCATGGGAAAGTATGAACCATTATCGGTAATTTTCCTGTCCATTTTTGCAATTTTACTTTTGACCCAGTTCATGTTTATGCTTTCACATCGATGGAGAACTTTCTGCCATATTATTTCGAGCACTGAGGTGTTTGAGTGCTTCTGTTCAAGACGAAAAAAAACTAAAGCGCAAGAGTTTCAAGAAAATTTAGAAGAGGTTGAGCATAATGCAGAAGAATATGAACCCCGGCCTGATTATAGCGACAGTGATGATGAACGTTCATCTTCAAGTAGACCAAACTCACAGAATATTTATTGTCACAGAATACAGACTGTGCGCAATCGTAAGCATCATACACAGCGTATCGGCATTGATATGCATCGCCGGGGCGGTGATCAAGGTGAAGGATCTTATATAGGACATGGAGTGAAAATCAATAATATTTTGTTTCATGGGAACAAAAGAGGCAATAAGCTTTCTAAGTGGTAATCATTCACGCATTGCAAGCAAAAACTACAGCCATATTAAACAATATTGTATTTGCGTATTTAACCATTTGGTTTCATTAATTCAATATGTATCTCATGTTTAAAACATTTTGATTTTGATTTCGCTTTATACACTTATATCTGTAAATATGCATGTGTTTGTATCGTCTGAAATGTTTAATCCGGATTAATCTTTTAATAAAAGATAAACATTAAACTGACAATTTTATTATTCTTAAATAAATGGTAATACATATCTGGTTGTATAGGTGGTATATATTTTGTTGTTCAATAATACTTAATGACGGTGGTACGGGCTCCAGATTCTATTAAAAGTCGTTTATCTTTGAAGTTCTACAAATCATCGTTATTGCCACAGTATTCAACATATTTGGTATGAGATCGTACATTTAAGTCGCTAAAGAAAATGTTAAATATTTTAAATCGCTATTATAATTATAGTAATTGCGCATTGATATAATAAAAATAGAGTTCTCAGTCCTTTCTAGGATATCCGTATGGTCAAAAGGTCTTACCCATTCTTAGGGGTTGGAGTGGGGGAGTTTTTAAAGTCAAGCATGACACCCAATTTTTACCAGATATTGGGAAATTTCCTTTGCAATTCAGTGATTATAATCGAGTAATTTTCCCAACTTTTGGTGCTAAAAATTCTTCCAAAAAGTTACAGAAAACGCCTGTTTTACAATAAATTTTATTTATTGAAAATTTGACGTTCCGATTCGTCGGTGTGTGTTTTTACCGATGACGCATATTGCTCGCAAACCACATTTATTCACTCCAAACAATGGTCATACAATTCAGAGTATATGCATTTTTCTGCCTCTGAATGAAATCCTTTGTAATATCCATATATACCATGATTCGTAGATACATCTGAAATGGTAATTGCGCCCAACATCGACGATAATCGTTTATGATTATCCACGATCGATTCTCATTTTTTGTTGAGTCATAGCATCATACATCCAAATTCGTGCGATGAATGGTCAACATGTTATTCTTTTTACATTTACAATGTATTATTTTGTAATTCTGTCGTTAGCGCCTTTGCATCTTACCTAGACGAACCGGGTTCGACTCCCGGAAGTTTGGTTATTCAAGGGAGTTTTGTTTGTGGTGAACAAGCCGGAAAATCGGGTTTCTTTGGGCTACTCCGGTTCTCCTACAACGCAGTACCATACTTTCATGTAACATAGTTCCAACGAAAGTGATGAATATAATGTTGTAATAAATTGTTTCGCAATCGTTGTACAATAAATAAGTTTAAACCAACGCTTCGCTCGAGAAGTGACTCGAAAATATTTTCTTCAGTACTAGAGAACTGTAGTGATAGAGTTCCCTTTACCAGTAGATAACCCATAACTTGGTGTCACCAGGTCTGATGGTCAAATAAAGATCGTCAACAGTCTTGAGAATATTTCGTCCCGATTGTTTAGTGGTACATTTCCGTTGGCCATTATGCTGCACATGTAGGTTGCAATTGACAACCATATGACCCCTACTGATTTGGGCGTATGTTACGTAAAGTTAACGTTGATAGTCTTATGAAATTTTGGTCCGCACAATAGCTCAAGAACGACCACATTTACCTGATATTTAAACCGCGATCCTAGCAGCCGAAAATGGTTTCCTATTTCAAAGCATGTATACATGGCTGTTCTTCTCAAACAATGATATATTAACTGTTTTTATGAACATATTATCACTCTGATGCGTTTTTCAACTTTGTTTCAAAAAGGTCGATCATGCAGCTCAGCGGCCTAGCGGCGTAGCGGCGTGAAGTTAGCGGCCTGGCGGCCTAGCGGCCTAAAATTAGTTTCCATTTCACAGCATTTATTCATGTGTTTTCTTTTTAACATATCTGTCGTTTTTATTAGAAAACGTTTGCCAACTTAAGCTATAGTACAATAAAGAACTATACATTTATGTCAAATTTCTTCCTATTGCTAATAGTATATTCGTCTGTTATATTGGTCGTCTTCGGATACTCAGGACTGATCCATTCCCAATCGGAACAACTCGGTCATTTTCCATCATAAACAACCTCGGATGTATGCCGGTACACCAGTAGAAGTAGTTCGTAAAAAAAACAAATTCTACTACTACTACTACTACTACTACTACTACTACTACTACTACTACTACTACTACTACTACTACTACTTCTACTACTACTACTACTATTACTACTTCTACTGCTACTGCTAATACTACTTCTACTCTACTACTACTTATACTTCTACTCCTTCTACTACTACTACTACTTCTACTACTACTACTACTACTACTACTACTACTACTACTACTACTACTACTACTACTACTACTACTACTACTACTACTACTACTACTACTACTACTACTACTACTACTACTACTACTACTACAACTACTACTACTTCTTCTACTGCAACAACTACTACTACTACTACTACTACCACTACTACTACTTCTACTACTACTACTACTACTACCACTACTACTACTACTACTACTACTACTACTACTACTACTACTACTACTACTACTACTACTACTACTACTACTACTACTACTACTACTACTACTACTTCTTCTACTACTACTACTACTACTACTACTACTACTACTTCTATACTACTATACTACTACTACTACTACTACTACTACTACTACTACTACTACTACTACTACTACTACTACTACTACTACTAATAATAATAATAATAATAATAATAATAATAATAATAATAATAATTAGATTATAAAGTTTAACTAATAAATGAAATAAATGAAATAACAATGTATACAATTCTGACATTTTAAACCGTCCATATACATATAATATCCGACGTTAATTTTATTGGAAAATGGCCGAGGTATTCCGATTGATAAATTCCGTTACTCTTCAATCGTCACCCCTTAATTAAACTAGATTCCGTCGCAATATGGTTTTGCCGTGGGTTTCCGACGATTAATACCGATTAAAAAGTTAAATTAACGCTTATTTTGAGGAAAATGGCGAAAATATTATTTATTTTCAGTTTACAACAAAGACTGAGTTTGATCTTTGATGAAATGGGCTCCTGAATGAATTCGTTTTCTGTTATTTATGATAATTTACAATAAATGTAAATTATTACTTTAAATATCCCTAATTGGTTTAAGTGACGATTAAAAAATTATTTCACGGCAAAATTTATTGCCATAATTCGAATGGAGTTTAATATGATTTACATCTTAAAAGCTGCACATTTGATCAACGCCATGTTATACAGTATGTTCAATTAAAACTGATGGTTTTGCATCGTAAATGACAATTTAAATTTTCTCATCTCTCTGAATATTTATATATTAGACGAATCTGGTTCAGAATTTTGGGGGCTGAAATTTACAATAATTGTAATAGTTTATACTGCTTGAGCAAACGAGTTTGTCCCCCAATTAATATTGGTACCTGATTGTATTAGGAGAGGGGGTATAATAATAGTTTTAAAATCAAATCTTTACCACTTCAAGCCAGTGTACAGAAGTATTTTGACCCTTTTAGAACCACAATGGTTTGTTCCCAACCTATAATTTTTACACTTACAAATTACATGTATCACAATTTACCTCTTCGCACCTCAAACTAACCTGTATTTTCTATACTGTTCAACAAAAAATGAACTACACTCAAAAAACTTGTATTTGCAGTATACTTAAAGAAGATAATTTAACTGTATTTTATAACTAATATCTTGTTTCACTCTGTTTGAAATACATACATGAAGAATATAAGTATACAGTTGTCATGTGTTTGCATTGCATAGCTATACAAATAAAAACAATTTCTTTAATTGTGTATAGATAAAATGCAAATTGTCAAAATATATTATTAGAACTACTTGCAAATTATTCTGGAAACCATACTAATGAGTCCTTGTTATTGCAATTAAGACATTCTACGACGCTAAATCGAGTCTATACAAACAGCGGTCGAAGACTAGACCAGTGCTGTCAAAGCCTAGAGTGGATGTTAACTTGGAAGGACAGTGGACAGAGACAGTAGCCGGGGAGCAATTTTTCATCGCAAACGACGGTGTGTTGAGCGAATGCTGATATTCGCCACCGCTGAATACCTGATCCAACTATCTGCAGCCGAGACCTTGTATATGGACGGTACATTCTACTCATCGAGGTCATACTTTTACCAGCTCTCTACACCATCCACGCCATGATCGACGGGTATATGTGTCCCCTAGTGTATGGACTCTCCAAATAAACAACAGAAAATGAAAACCAGATTCTTCACCCTGATCCAGAATTTCGTCTGAAAACACAGCATTCCCCGGTCCACAGAAACGATCCCCGGTCCACAGAAACGATCATGATGGACTTCGAAAAAGCAGCGTTGCGTGCTGTCAGTGGTATGTTTGATGGTGTACAAATCCGTCGATATTTCTTTCACTCGACACAGTGTATGTGGAGAAAAGTGTAGTCCTTTGGTCTTGTTACTGATCAAGGACAACGAAGCAATGAAGAAGGTCATGCTAAGTGTATCGGCAATGCAACTTGCCCCCTTGTTGAAGATGTATGGTTCCAGGCTCTGGAAGAATGTGACAATGACTCTGTGCCAGTGTCTCGGTTTAAGGTCTATGTAACAGAGCAGTAGGTAGAGGGAAACCCCCGAACCTGGAACCATTGCGACAATAAAGATCCTCGCACTACAGATCATGTTGAAGTAAAATGAATAACCAACTACGTCACTGCCACCATAATGTAAACACTGATAGATATTGACCAGGAAGAGCATGCTGCTAATGAGGCCAAGATATATCAGCACGCTAATGAATAACATTTCTTATGTTGTTCCATATATTCAGTATATTCTTGCATTTTTAATGAACTTTTTTATATTGCAAATAAAAATCAGCTCAGTATTTGTGTTATTTTATGAAATTTAAAAACAACTTTCTTAAAACTAGACACGCAAATTTTTTAACACAGTATAGCAATTTCGCCAATTATCACCTATCAACTTTATTGAAACAAGACACAATACAGCTTCCCAACCCCAACCTCAATTTCTATACGAAAAATTAGCGGTTGGGAAAGTGGGAACACACCCGTTTATTTGTCTTTAGAAAGAACGACCACAAGTCATTATATATCGACTCCCGGGTCACAATATTACGACTCATAATTGTCGATTTCTGTTAACGATACTATTTTATTGACACTCGTGAAATAAAATACGACACTGAAATCGACAAATGACCTCTATATTTTCAACCCACTATTTTTCTCTAGCTGGTACAGGCTTGATTTACTACGTATTCCATTCATAGGATAACATAGAAATGACAATGATTTATAATAGAGGAGTACCCGGACCTGAATAAATCTGCACTTCTATAGATTAAATGTATGTGCTTGGTTTGTAATTGTTTTATTTTGAAAGTAAATAAATGACTAAAAAAATAGTAAAGAAAGATAATTGCTTTACATTAACATACAGGATTTTAATGTTTGAATTACCATGTTCATATCTAATTTAACTATTTTCTTTTTATTTTTTACTTATTTTAGCTGAAAAATTACCCAACTTTAAACCCATTCTTAATTGTGAATGAAATCTTGAAATTCTACACTTTAACAGTTTTAAAAGTTTTAGATTTCTTTATTTTTTCCACTATTTTACTGCAACTTAATATCGCGAAAAAGATATGTTTGATGCTCTTTTCATCATAAACTATTTGCGTTTTATTCGTGCCTTTTTTGAATTGCTAGATAAAATCGTCCGGGACAAATTTGCCCATGTGGGTATTTATGCCATAAATAACGGTTGGGGCATATAAACACCATAACAATCTGAACTGATCTGTAAAATATCAATGTGTATGCGTATAAACAATTTATAAAGATAATTTAACAGGTATTTTAAGGAGACAGATCAAAATCATTTATACAGTCACTAACGAATTGAGGGGGCGGGGAGTGTCCCAGGCGCCCCTATATCGCCAAAATGTACTTTTTATGTCAATATCGGAGAAACAAAAACATAGAATACTTAAAAAATGCACTATTCTGGACGATAAATTGTTAAAAAAGGGGAAGCCCCGTATTACCATTCCAACATTTTAAAACATTTAAGTTTAGTACATGAGGCAGAGGAGAATGTCAAAAGTTAGTGCCCCTAAAGTTTGTGTGTTTCGTCACCTCTTAAGTTGATTCCTGGAGCCGCCCCTGGTGCTGTATTCTAAATAAAAAACAATCTGATTAAAATGCACTAACTTGTACTTAGACAATGCGTAGACAAACGAGTAAGCAGGTGTAATTATCAAGCATTTATGCATTAAGTATATCAATCGTAATTATCGATAATTACATTGTTTACATCGTCTTAATTCAACAATTAAATCAATCATTTTTAACACTTTTTTTTTCCAAACATACTGTTTATATAACCACAGATCGTTTTCTAAATTGCCAAATCAATCAACATACTACTACATATAGGTCAATCAGCATATTCATATAACCAAATATATATTTAACGGTTTTGAAAATATATGATCAATTTTCAACAATATAATTGTAGATCAAAATGATTTTTTATGATCTCAATTCGATCACTTAAAATTTCTCTGTATTACAATACTCAGCCACCACTATTACGCTTAGCGTTCCTAAGTTGAAATTAAAGATAAAAAGTATGTGATTTATAACATTTAATTCTATATTACTAGTAGAATCATGATTCGTATAAAAAACTTCGTGTTTTCTTAAAATATT
Source organism: Mya arenaria (assembly GCF_026914265.1). Taxonomy (NCBI): domain Eukaryota; kingdom Metazoa; phylum Mollusca; class Bivalvia; order Myida; family Myidae; genus Mya; species Mya arenaria. The sequence goes on from NC_069126.1 coordinate 64,452,911, forward strand.
TACAAATACATGAGGTTAAAATTCAATGAAGTGAACGCAAACTTTAGTATTAATAAAGTTTGCAGTTGATGGGACACTGTATAATTAGATCCCATTATTCACATATATGGATAATTGGATCATATTTGTCAAAAGTGTGAGGACTGAGATCTCTTTTTTCACACAAAGCAGTCGATTATTCTCATTTGTGGTGGAATTTGTGATCGATGCAAGTTTTTTATGTGACATAGAATCATTTTCATCAATATTCAATTTTACTCAAAATGTTCATATTTACATCTAGATGCCACTTCGTCACATTTGGCGGGTTCTGAACTCCGAAATGTTTTAACCGACTTCGTATGCTATAGCGTTCTTTTCCATACAGAGATATTTTAGAAAAATAATGCACCAGTCAAATGTAACCACGCCCCCATCCCAAGGTCCGGGGAATAGCGGGGACTTTGACTTTCGGTCAAGCCAAGCCCGGGTAGAATCCCCGCACTGCGAGGACGAACTACTCATAAAATACCCGCTAAATGCCTCCGCACCGTAGGGACCCTAGTTAGGCCCATTCCCCGCTATATTTTGCGCGAACACAAAACCTCCGCATTCACCAGACACTGCGGGGTCACCTGGAAAGTAAAAACACGGCCCATTTCCCCGGCTATCCCGGTTTACCCCGGACCTGGTGCATAAGTTTTTATAAGAAATGGAAAACTATTTTTTATCATTCATAACATGAAACTTCAATTTATAAAAATCACAAAATTACTAGGGGATTTTATACGATAAGCACATGGTGAAATAAGGTTAACAGTGCTCTATTGACGAGTAGCTTTGTAATACCATACTGTTCACAGATACCTGTGTAGAATGTGATCGTATTCATCACAGGTATGAAGCAAGTGGTACAATATTTTACACGAAACATTGAATATGTTTCATGTGAAAAAATGCGATTTTCTTGTGAAGCTACCCTTTGGACATACGCAAATGTCACAGTTAAAAGTTCTTCCAATTCCTCCCCAAATAGACCATAAAATGGAAGCTTCTTTTTGTAATCCTTCTCCTTCGTAATGGTTATTCGGGAACCTGAGTTTTCAGACCGGCATGTGTCTAAATAAATACAACAATGAGCATGGTATTCATTTTTATATATGCATATGAAAATGATGAAACGACATCACATTCTTATTACATTTGAATGGATGTATTCTTCATCACAATCCTCATCTTTTTGTAACAGGACCAAAGAGAAACCAGAGAGGGTTAACTCTTGGGACCTGTGCTCATTTGCCAAGTGTCGGCTGACAAACTTTGCATCATTTATTTGTCTGGATTCAATTTATGATTTACATACAACATCATGGCCTTTCAAAATAAATTAACGATGTATACAGCCTGTCTTCCCTTTCCCCGCTTGGCTAGATGACCAGCCTGCAAAACAGTGACGTTAGGTACAAAATCGGCCCTTTGTCTCGACTCGAAAAGCATAGCGGCCTAAAATGGGACCGACTCCCCAATTTGAAACATCAAAATTGCCTGACATTTTTCTTTTTTTTAACTTAATGATACAGTCGCATACAAACCTCGGAGGGGGAACCAACCAATTGTTCTCTCATGTCCATTGCACATTGAATGCATCTTCGGCTGATGCTCCTTGGTACCAGTGCCCCCCCCCCCCCCTCCAAAAAAAAAGGAAAAATTATAATAAATATAATAATATAAAATAAAAATAATTATAATAAAAATAAAATAAGTTTCTAATTTCCCACAATTCAATACCTTTAAAGTTGACTGCCAGAACTTCATGTCATCAAAAGCCGTACTACTCACCATGACAGGAGCGTTCAGGCTCACGCTACTTTACTCATACAGTAACCCTGAGCTGCGACGCACAAGCTTTGCACTGCAATTAAATAAGCAACCAACGGTCCTATTAAACGTACAGGAGATATGGTCTTACCACATGCGACTTTAAATACAAAATCGTTCAATCATTTTGTAAGAATCTTGACGTAGAAACGGCGTCTGCATGATTTGCGACGCCACCAAGTCCGTCATCAATAAAAAAAAAACAATTATATAAACTAGTGACCTCCATTTTGAAACAACAACTATCATTAATTTAGTAAAAAACACCAGCTGTAGAAATCCCGAAGGCTAAGACAATGTACACAAAATACTTTCTTTCTTCCCTGTCTTCCAACAGATTCCTAACAATGTTCTATGTTCATGAAAGATCATTATATGAAGATAACCCCGCCAAATCTTAAATAACTTTTTGTGTATTAGTTCCACAATGAAGTACAAGTCTTGCTGAACGCAACTGTCAACGGATTTACCACAAGAGGAGACTCACTCAACCGGTGTTTCAACTGAATTGATATATTTCAATTCTTAACATGTACAGTGCTATTCTACAGAAAGTGACCAAGTTGTATATATCTTATTTTCTTTTGACAACCAACGGGAACCACAGCCGTACACCCGGCCGTCCAATGTTCGTATAGAAAACAAAATCCAGCACGTCTCGCTTGCATGCCGCCACGGACAACCTGAAACGCCCTGTTGCTGGTGTTGCCTAGTGTGGGAACTGCTTATGGCGCAAAACGACGCCTCTGGGACTTCCGATGTGCATGAACAACTGTTCGTAAAAGAATCCTGCAGAAATATCCCTAAATTCTTTCATCTTGCTTAAAACTTTAGCATTGACCTTGTGCTGCACTTCGTTTACCTTTTTCGGAAAAGAGACTTATTTCGTACCAAAATATTCCTGGATAGAAGACAGCTGTGATTGCGACATTTGTTGCCTTTTCAAAATGGGCTTTACAAAAGATTCTAATTTACTTTAAATAATGTTCTCTTACTAGATAAAATGTTATTTTCATTCTGTCCTGCATGTTCAGTTTTTCACCTGGCATTTTGTGTGTCGCTTTGCTCAATAAGTGTAAAGTTACGGCACTTCACTTTATGCAGATATGGCATTTAGAACATCTTTTGCCGAGCAAATCTCCAAACGAATGAAAGCAAGAGCCATTACACGTTACAGGAATGTCAACCAGCATATTAAGTTGTGTACCTTGGGTATAGCGTGTGGCTATCTCCAGTAAGAGCTAATTATCGCCAATATTTTTGCCTAATAAACACATGAAATCTCATGACACCACTATCACGATAAGAATGAAAGCCTGATTCATGAAACATTAGATGAATATTAACCATCATGAGGAGTTTTGTTTATGGCGTTGCTCAACAAAGTAATGGTCTTTAAAATGATTAAAAGTATACATATTGAGCATGGAATTTAGTGTAGCAGTATTATAACAAGAGTAAAAAAAACACAATGATGTTAGTATGGATGTGAAATTGTGAAACCGAGGTCATGATGCAGGTCACTTTTGCTTAAGAGTGTAAAAAGGATTTTACTCCATAATCTTTAATTCAACTTTAACTCATGTGATGAAATATGAAATGTTGTAAACTTTGAGGTGATAATAATGTTGGCATATGTCGAGGTGAAAAGTAAGGTATTGCCAACTATCGACACATTTCTGGTTCAAATTTATTCAAGACGCGCATTTTTAACTAAACTCATATTTTGAGCCAATCCCAATTGTTCTTTCTTAAGAATTGAGTGTAACATATAAATCTATCATAGATAGCAAACCGTTACCGCAACGTATTTGTAAAATTAAAACTTGGCCAATCTCTTTTAAATAAGGAGTGTGATATTATCTAATTTACGAGTTGATGCGAACTCAATAACATAATGGAAACTTTAGGATAAGCGAAGCATCCACATATTGCATTTTTGTTTTGTTTTCAAAGCTGTAAAGTTCATCATCAGAACTGATCGGAACTTCCAAAGCTATGAGTTACACAATTGCATAATTGCTTATGCCTTATAATACATCTTAGATTTTATTATTTTATAGCGTTTTATGATTAGAATATCAAATGGAAAGCAGGATAATAACACTTTTCAGCCTTGGTGGCCACAAACCCTACTCACTTGCGCCAAGCTCGATCGTCATTCGCCTTGGTGAGATCGGCTTATGTTTTTCATTGACTGCTTTGGTGATAATTTGTTCTTAAATGTGTGTCCATTAACATTTTTAGTTTGTTTGTTGACTGCTTAAACACACATGAAAGGTAATAATACACATAAAATACATATGAAAGGTAATACACATGAAATGTCATAATACACATAAAAGGTAATACATATGAAAGGTAATAATAGCATGTTTTATATTTTCTCAATGTTGAATTTACATCGGTTTTGAAGATACAAATACTGCGATGTCCTGAAAATTCTGGAACTTCGCACATACACGATAGCATATCACAGATATACCGCATTCAAGAAAACAAGTTGTATGTGTGCACAATCTTGTACACATTAGAATATAACATTTAACTTAACATTTGCACTTCCAAAGAGGAAGTATACCGATTTATTGAAGCAAGCACTCAGAGATAACAAAGCCTCGTTAAGAATGCAGACCAATTCGGTATTGCACATATCTTAACTTAAATGCGGGCTGTTCCTTCAAAAAATCTAAATAAAGACATTTTGGAAACGCAATTTAGTACAAAATAAGCGGGTGTCGGTCGGATGTATCATGTATCATTCAGTAATGGACTAATGCTACGGTTTATTTCTCGAATATTCAGTAAGTGTTCTCATTTTAAAAGACTACAGATAACTGTAGATTGGTTGATTGATTGATGGTTGGTTCATCGAATGATTAAATAATTATTCTTTCTTGTAGCTATTGATTTATTATTAACTCTGTCATACCTATGCCTATAGATTAAGTATGTAATTACGTTAAGGCAAACGTTCAGTTGAGGAATGTATGCTACTTAGAAAAGCTATGAAATAGATAAAAAAAACTTTAAAGATGTGTGTGTGGTTGGTTATATCAACGTTGCATGTGATCAAACAAAGCGATTTACTCATAACTAACATTTGTTAAACTGTTTAAGAATGAAAGTTTCTGCATCAAAACACGTCGATAATCAACACACTTTCTTATAATTTACAAATAATTTTGTCAATAATTTCCCAATACATTTTCGATAAAAATGTTAGACTATAAACTGATCAGCAAACAAGAATGACAAAATGGATAAATAATGTAAATAAGCTATTGTTTCATTAATAGACCAATCAAAGTGAATAAATAAGACTAATAATAGTCAAGTTCACAATCTGCACATTGAATTTAGGATATATGTATTAAATACGATGTACGTTATATAAGTCATAGTCAAATGTCTGTTCTGTTCCGTTCTGTTCTGTTTTATGTTATAACGTCGGATGCAAAAAGCTCCCAATCAGGGTAAGATGTTTGAAGGAAGTAAAGATGTTTCGCACGGATTAAAGAAAACAATCTTAAAAGTAATTTAAAAGCTGCACTCTCACAGATTTACCATTTTCACAACTTTTTTTTATTTTTTGTCTTGCAAACGGCAAGTTTTTGCGTAAATGTCTGCAAACCAATGATATAAGATTGCTAACAAGAAATCAGATCGAAGATTTTAATATTTCCGTTCGAAAATTAATGTTTTATGGTTTAAACCGTTACTAACGGTTTAAGAAAAAGGCATAAAACATCAATTTTTGAACTTAAATATAAAAATCTGCGATCTAGATTTTTGTCAGCAGTCTTGTTTAACTCGTTTCAATGGATATTCGTAAAATTTTGCTCGTTCCAAGACAAAAACAAAAGAAAAAAAGTTGTCAAAACCTTCAATCTGTGAGAGTGTAGCTTTAACTAGCTGCTGTTTGCTAAAATTAGAATAACAGAGATGCAAGCACCGAATGGACTGAGGGAAGCTCCTTCCAGTCAATCGCGCCAGACCAATTCACGACAGCCCCCTTCAGGCCAGTCCACGCCGCAGAGCTTGCTAAAAAAGAGTGGCGAAGAGAACTGCTCACCTCTAGAAAGCGCCTGTGTTAACATAGGCCCCATAGGAGAACAAGATGACTTGCAAGGGATATCCGAAATATGGTAGTACATTTGCTTTCATTCGTTTTTCTACTGATATTGAAATATTTTATATAGAAGTGATACGGCCATCTAACAGGAGAAGCACAGAAGTCCAAAACTGAGTTATAAAACGTGTTTATTTGAAAGCTTTCATTATCTTCATTTTCAGGAACATTCCAAGAGAAACTAAGACAAAGGAAAACAAGTCTTTGAAGTGCGATGACACATTTTTGAAAATGTGCAGAATTGTGCTCTTTTTTGTGTTGACGCTATTGCTGGTTTCATGCGGCATATTGCACAAGCTTTATTTCTTGACCCTTCTGAATAATCTCTCTCAGGTAAAACATACTTTATACTTTCCTGACCCTTCTGAATAATCTCTCGCAGGTAGAACATACTTAATATTTTCTTGACCCTTCTGAATAGTCTCTCGCAGGTAAAACATACTTAATATGTTCTTGACCTTTCTGAATAATCTTTCGCAGGTAAAACATACTTTATTTTTTCCTGACCCTTCTGAATAATCTCTGCCAGGTAAAACATACTTAATATTTTCTTGACCTTTCTGAATAATCTTTCGCAGGTAAAACATACTTTATATGTTCCTGACCATTCTGAATAATCTCTGCCAGGTAAAACATACTTTATATTTTCTTGACCCTTATGAATTATCTCTCGCAGGTAAAACATACTTTATATTATCTTGACCATTCTGAATAATCTCTTACAGATAAAACATACTTTATATTTTCTTGACCCTTCTGAATAATCTATCGCAGGTAAAAAAAAAATACTGTATATTTCCCGACCTTTCAGAATAATATCTCGCAGGTAACACATACTTTATATTTACGCAATGAATTATGCTAGATTCTTTTAACATTTGAACGTTAACTGAGAGGCCCTAACGTTATAGTATGAACTATTCAAGCGTATTTAGGCTTACTGTACGTAAAAGAATTAACATATATTAACAGAACAGTAAAACAGACTACTTAAAATGTGTGGTACGTATAAAATGTGTTCGAAACTAGTTATCAACGGATAATAAAGGTCAATTCTGCACAAATATAAAGTGTCCATAGATGTTCTTCATTATTTATCATAAAGATATGTGTTGGAATCCCTATATTTCACTGTTTGACAAGTGTATATAGATTTAGTGTGTCTGTCCGCATAAATTCTCGCGCCATCCTAGGTTAGATACTACTTATATTTTATCATTTTAATTTAACATACCAACGACTGGCTACACTCAGTTCAGATTTATTTGCAATATATTTCTTTTAAATTAGTCATCAAATCCGTAGTTTTAAAGTTCCATTTCTTTTTTAGTCTAAAGTTGAAAACAACAAAAGGCGAGCAATTTCAATTCTCGTTTGTATTGCATGTTTTGAATTCTTCACATCTCTAATAACTCTTTGGAGAATAGTTTTCCATGATCAGAAGACAAACTGGACAAAACATCACATAGCGGTAAGTCTTTCCTAAATCGATATGAATTACATGTTTTAATGTAACAATATCTATGACACTCGTGTTATTAATATGATCGAGCTTAATATACATACTTGTTCATGTAATGGATGTGAAAAGACTTAAATTATCAACATATGCAGGTAATTAAGACAAACCCTAGTACATTTGTATTGGCTATTTTTAGACCGCTATCCTGCAGGTCGTGACCACTATCGGAGAGATATATTTGATCATGTATGCCCTTCCATTACTGGACAGTTTAAGGGCATGTTTAGTTCTAACAACACTACCAATTATTCCAAGCATCTGCCAGTTCCTGACTACAATTGGTCGGCTAAAAAGCAAGGGATGCATAAGAAAAGGTTTTTTTATAAAACTTTGTGTAGCTGGTTTCCCGGTTTTGGCACTGGCAGGGAGTGTTTTCGTTTACATGAAGTGGCTATTACCATTTGATAGAAACCTAAAATGGTTGTTACCAACACTTTTGGTGTTTAAGTCAACATGCTATTTGGATACTTTCCTTTTCTTAAGAAGGAGAACTGCAAATTCTACACAAGAAACAACAGGGGAGTCAGATTCCCATTCGGATACAAGTGAAGCTAAGATAGAAGAGAAACAGTACAAAACCGAACATAAACCAGAATTTATACGATTAACTGTTCGTTGGTTCACATGCTTAATCTTTATCATTTCGATAGTGTTGAATTTAGATGTAAAACTACTCGAAACAAATTCAAATCCAGTACAACAATATGATAATGAAAAAGAGACATCGTATTCGACGAATGATTTTTACCAAACAATTTTCAATCATTTGATGGAGTTTTATGATACGTATAAGTTTGAAATTAAAATAATGACATGCTCATTTGCAATTTCACAATTGGCTTCGCTTGCCTGTCGACTGTCAATGCAGCAATTTTCATTTGCGTTGCCACTCATTCTCACCCCGCCGTTATCGACAATTGCTGTTGTTAGACTTTCGTGCAATAACTTTCTTGAAAGTACCCAGTACAAGGTCGGAATAAATCTGACATGTTCTATGCCTGAAGACGATCAGTTGAAGTTGTTCATCGCGAGTGAGGCTTTGGCTTGGATTGCTGTTATCACCTTAACGTGGTACATTTGGGTTCCTCGGGTCGAAAGAATGGCAAAACTGGAAAGGTTCGTTAAAAAAGATTTAGTTATTTTACTCTTCTAAAGACTCATGCTAGAATAATATGTTAAGCAATATGATAAATCTATACCTAAAGTTGTGTTTACTTAGTCGGATGATGGCCATATATAAATACAATATTGTATAACAATACATTTTATTTCTAAAATCTATACTAATTTCATTAAACAAATTATTGTATTAAATAATAAAAAAAAGTTCGAATATGTTTATGAAAATGTCGAATGTTACGTTTCTTCTTTAGGTTGTTTTCTGGCAGTATTTATGATTTTTTCTTCCCCGATTTGAACATGCTCCTTCGACGGAGAAATGACCATGAAATTGGAGAGCTACATACCGATAGTGTACGATCGAATGATGATGTTCCAAAAGTCATCATCTGCGTAACAATGTGGCACGAAACATGCAAAGAAATGTGTCAGCTGCTTAAGTCTATTTGCAGGTTATTAAATAACGTGACCATTATTTGAATTTAGAAATTGACCTGTTTCTTTGATGTCGTTTCGCTATTCCAATAACACTGCAAGATTTTTATTCATGTTTTTGTATCACCTTTTTACGTATAAGAATTCGATCAAATTTGTGGAGTGACGTTGTTTTGGAAATTTCAAAAAATTATATTCATTCCATAAATACATCGTTCTTTACTTATTAATAGCCTGATTATCCCTAAGATATTATGCATGCGTTGTTATTAGAATAGTTGGAATTCAATTTCTATTAACACATTTTTCAGATTAGATCTGCATTTATCAATTCGAGAGGAAGCCGACCACGTAAAAGAGGACGGAAACGGGGCAGACGGCGAGACACAAGACGCCGAAAAGAAAACACAAGACCCTGATAAAATTAACATTGAGGGTAAGCATACTGCACAAAGTATTCTAGGGGTATCAAGTGTTTGTGTGTGTTTCAAAGTAAACGTCTGTTGAAATACATATGCAATAACATGGGGGTTTTTAATAATGAAAAATGTATTCAAGGAGAACTCTTCTATTTCAGTTCAAATAGTATTTGACGATGCATTTTGCTCAACAAAAAACGGTCGTGAGGTTAATGAATATTTGCTCCAGTTTATGTCATGTTTGCAAAAGGCGGTTGGGTATGTAGTAAGTTTTATTCACGTGCTTAAACTGAAGTTGTGTTAGGGGTGTGTTTAGATGATAAATTGTGAGTAAAATTACTTGTGAGTCCTAGTTTTTTATATAGTATGTATGCAATGTTTTTGGAATTCTGTGCTGTTTTTCCATCTTTCTTGTTGATGATTTTTGGTTTTTATGTTCTATATCTTAGGCGTTTACCCAGTGCCATTAAACCGGGTATATGTGTAAACTTTTTGCTACTGAGCAATATATATTCAGACAAATAATATACAGAATTTTAAAGGAATGCCGGTTATATGTGTTTGCATCTCTTATTGATGAGAGTTAGTGTTGCAGTTTCCGGTTACCGTCAGGAACCGTATCACATCAAAAGAAGTCCAGTGGCGTAGCTACATATAGGCCTTGTAGGCCTGGGCCAACAACGTTTTTGAAAAATGACAAAATGGAAATTAACCCCAAAAATGCAAAAAAAAAATATAGCTAATCAAACATTTTGAACAACTCAAAAGTTTGTTTTATCTTAACCAAAGTTTGATGTTTATTAAAACTACAAGTAGGGTGTTTTGCTTGATTTTATTGTAATCATTGCAAATATAGTTAAGTGTGTGTAAAGCACATACAAACGTCCCCAAACTCACAGAGAACCATCGGGCATACAAGTTGTTTAGGTCTAGTTACGCCCCTGAAGTCATATTCGTATGATATCATATTCGTATGAAACATATTTTTACAAACAGCTCCGTGTTGAAAGACAATGAGCTCTTGAACTGGAATAAAACATTCCAAAAGAAAATGACCCAGACACCTTATGGCGGACAACTCATGATACAACTCCCAGGCGGTACACAGATGATGGTGCATTTGAAGGATAAGAAAAAGATAAGGGCCAGAAAACGATGGTCCCAGGTAACAACCGTTATATACGACATGAGTTGACAACAGTTTATTGATATCGTTTGTGAGTGCGTGTGTGTGTATTTGCGAACGTGCATGCATGTAAGTGAGTGGTAGCATTGTATTGTTTCTGTATTGTCTGTTCGTTTGTGTTTCATTTGTTGCTAGTACGTTGTGTAACGTAACGAGAGCATGCACGGTTTATGGCTACTTAACGTATCCCTGTAGTTTCCAATGTTTTAATAGCTTAATTGATATAGTAGTCAGGTTGTATTAACAAGTATAATATACTTAATATCTACTATCTGCATAAAATTATTTTAGCTAGAAAACCTGTAAGAATATTTTATCAGTTTTATTTCATAGTTGTGTTTTTCCATTTTATTTTCATTTGGCTTGTTCTTTTCCTTTTTCATCACAGGTGATGTACATGTACTATTGTTTGCTGTACAAAATGGGAAAGACGTATCCAGATACGATCAAAGACGAGGCAGGTTTTTATGTTTTTGATTGTATTAATCGTTGTGCATTTTTGTTGAAAAATTATCCAAAAAAAGTATATCATTACTTTTTGTGCGCTATTTTGTCAACGTAAATTTTAATTTCCATTTTTAATTTATTTTATGATGAATCTTATTTCAAAAACAGCTGAAGAAAACATTCATTCTAACCCTTGACGGTGATGTAGACTTTGAACCGAAGTCAGTCCTACGGATGATGGATCGAATGAAGATGAACAGCCGTGTCGCAGCAGTTTGTGGCAGAATTCATCCTATAGGATCAGGTCGTTAGCTTTTAACAACTTTATTGACAAAAATATAAATATGCATTTACGTTAAATATGCATTAAAACACGATGATTACCTTTTAATTGTCATTTTATAGCTTATTGCCAATACTGTTTTAAAGTTCATTTCTTTTCTTTTTAAATTTAACATCAATTCACTTCAGGTCCAATGGTGTGGTACCAACAGTTCGAATATGCTGTCGGCCACTGGCTTCAAAAGGCATGCGAACATATCTTTGGTTCTGTGCTATGTTGCCCTGGATGCTTTTCTATATTTCGAGCATCTGCCCTCGTTGACGATAACGTCTTGAAAACGTACACTAAAGAGCCAGAGGAGGGAAAACACCTTGTGCAGTTTGAACAAGGCGAAGATAGATGGCTTTGCACTCTTCTCATTAAACGAGGATACAAGATAGATTACTGCGCAGCCTCAGATGCAAAAACGTTTGCGCCAGATAACTTTTGGGACTTTTTTGTACAAAGACGGCGCTGGTCACCATCAACAATGGCAAATATGATGGACTTGGTTCTTTCTTGGAAACAAATAGTCGAATACAACAGAGAAATCAACCATTTCTTTATGCTATATCAATTGGTGCTGGTTATAACAAGTGTGTTAGCTCCTGGAATTGTCCTTGTTATGATAGCAGGGTCATTTAGTTCAGTATTGAGCCTACCGCCATGGCATGCCTTTTTCGTAGCCGTGACTCCGGTAGTTTTGTTCGCAGTTTTATGTCTGGCAGTAACTCAGAAAAAGCAACTCCTTGTGGCCGCAATACTAAGCACAGCATATACGTTTGTAATGGTTATTGTGACCATCGGCATGATTTTAAACATTGTGAGCGAGACAGTTCTTTCTCCTACCGTGATTTTCCTTATATTTGTCGGTCTAGTATTCTTGATATCAGCTTTGCTTCACCCTCAAGAGTTCACATGTTTGTTTCCTGGCTTGCTATATTACGTTTCTGTGCCTTCAACATATATTTTTCTGACCGTATTTTATATGTGCAATTTGCATGACATCAGTTGGGGTACTCGAGAATCCAAATCTCCATCATCCCAATCGGAAGGAGACAGTGGAAATAAGAAATCGCTTATGCGTTTGCTTCTCACTCTTGTTCAACATTTCCTGCAAGAAAAAATCGCTGAAATTAACTCCAATGGTTCAATTTTGGACCAGATTGAGAGACAACAAAGCGAACAACAAGGGGAAATGATAAATTATGCAGACGATTGCTACTGGATAAAAACACAAATAACAGACTCAAATCAAAAATTTAAAAAATACATACTCAACAAAGATGAGAAAACATTTTGGACGTATACAATTAACAAATACCTGAAGCCACTTGAAAGCAATAAGAAACTTCAAGAAAAATTTAATCGTGAATTAATTTCGTTGAGGAACAACTGCGTGTACGGTTTCTTTATCGTGAACTTTATGCTCTCATTAGCACTGTTGCAATTACAAGTAAGCAAGGAAAGTTTAGATGGGTTTTATATCGCGGGAAAATATGAACCATTATCAGTACTTTTCCTGTCTATTTTTGCAATTTTACTTTTGACCCAATTCATTTTTATGCTTTCCCATCGATGGAGAACGTTCTGCCATTTTATTTCGAGCACTGAGGTGTTTGGGTGCTTCTGTTCAAAACGAACAAAGACTAAAGCGCAAATATTCCAAGAACACTTGAAGGAGATTGAGCATGATTTGGAGGAAGATGAAGAAGCAGGTGAGCCACCGGTTGATCACATGAATGAGCCTGTTGTTAGTTATGACGACTTTGAGTGTGAAACGGTCGCTGATACGGCATCATCTTCATCAAGTACACCAAACTCAAGGAAGTTCAATATTTATCGTCACAGAATACACACTGTTCGCAAAGAAAAGCAACATAGACTGCCGATTGACGCTAATATGTACCGCCGAGGCGGTGATCAAGTTGAACGATCTTTTTTAAGACCTGGCGTGAAATACCCTAACAATAATTTTTACGAGGACAAAGACAATAAGTGATAATAAACTCCGCATTTAAAGAAACAACGGAAGTCACATCATAAGGCAAACATGTTTTTCTGCATTGAACTGTTTTCTTTTCCTTTAAAAGTATGCCTCATAATATAGCACTTAAAGAATCTGCTAAAAACCTCGTGTTTAAAACTGTTTTGATTTTGATTTTGCTTCATATTCATATCTGAACAACATCTGTAAATGTGAATATGTTTGTATTGTATGTACGGTTTTAATTATTTGTAAGGTTCATTAAATAAAACATGCACACATTTCCATTTTACAGTTGTTGCTTTTGAAAACACAATGTCGAATGATAAAGAATAGATGAACATTGTAAGACGAATAGAAGTGTTAGTTTAGACTTTTCAGTACCAATCATATCAAACAAGATATTATCTCTCGGAAAAACTACATGTATATAATAGTTTTATAACACTTTCATGACATTTTGACTAGATGCCCTTTTTCATCCAATCTACGTGTTTATGTTTTCCTTTCATCCATACTACAAAATGTAGTTCGCCTTAGACTTCGTTCAACCTATCTTTGGTCAATATATAAACTGCATCGTAACGGTGGATACTCATTCAATAGTTCAAAGGTTCAAAAACAGTTTAAAAGATCTGCTCAAAGTGAGTATAGAACCACAAATGTGCCCATTTTCATGAATAAAGAGGATAGCCGATTATAGTGAGAATAGTGATTATTAGCTTTTTGTATGATCGTATTTTGCGATGATTTACCATAGTATGTTTTTTTTTCTTCTTAGACCAGCTTGTTAGGTTTGCGTTTGTCCCAGAGCGGCAAGACGCGCCCTTTGGAAAAGATTAATATGTACATCAATATATATATTTACTTGTTATATGTCTTATTCTCTACTTTTAACGTGTCAATGTGAATTGTATTTTAAGCCTCCATGTACTATACGTAATATATTTTAGACATGTATAATATTTTTATCACCATGCAGTTCGTTTCCATGTTACTACCGCGTACTTGCTTGTATATTTATTAACGATGCCTATTTTATTTAATAAATCGATAAGTTTTAATATGTTTACAAGCATTGAATGATTGAATGTTTTTTTTTTCAAATTATAACGTGGATTTATTTGTATAGTTGTAATCGCCAGTGCTATTTTACTTGTAGATAAATATTAATTGGATGCCTTTTTCGCTTCATTGCTCAACCCGGGCATTGTGAACAATTTATTACCCTTAATCATAAAACTATACGAAAGGTCTTTAGTGTGATCCCTCCAATAAAAATCTCACACCTTGATTACACTTTACCTTTCGCCTATATATGTGGCGACTTCTCCGTATATGGCGCGACTTCATATTGGTACTAGGTTGTGTTATACCACTTCTCCTGCTACCCAAATAATTATAGTAGTATGTAGCCCGTATTGTTAATCTGTTAAAGTTACTGGACTTTTCCAAGATGTCTGCGCCCATGATATCCGACATTTTCAATTTTTACTGATTGTTTTAGTGAATTACTAAATGATTTTCACAAACCATGAAGTTTACTCTTAGAATCCGAACCGAGCAAGAAGAAGACATCGATTGGAGTGTAAATCCAGATGAAATAACTTTCCCAAATGTCTTAGTAAGACTTGTTTACTGTTTTTGAAAGCACAGGAAATTGTCACTTGCTAGCTACAATGATACTTTTTTTTATTATTTTGACATTTCTTAGGTATCCCTGTCTCGAGTCTGCCATAGTAAAAAAATCGTCAAAAGACTTGTTGACGGCCATTTAGGTGGACTAAGGAACTTGACAGAATG
Organism: Mya arenaria; assembly: GCF_026914265.1. Lineage (NCBI taxonomy): Eukaryota > Metazoa > Mollusca > Bivalvia > Myida > Myidae > Mya > Mya arenaria. The sequence goes on from NC_069126.1 coordinate 64,468,140, forward strand.
ACTTTTTTTATTCAAAATTGACGATATGCCTTAATATGGACAATTTGTGATACATCTCATGACTTAGCTTACAAATAATTATAATGACATGGTTAAATTGAGAACTATCAAATACTTAATATTAAAATTTTTCATCATACTGATAGAAAGACACAAAGAGTGTATGTCTGAATGGGGGGGTTGAATCCTGTACCTTTTGACAAGCAGTCTACACTATATAAAAAGACTTCCGGTGGTGGTGGTGAAGGGAAGACGTGAAAATATCGGTGGAAGAAATCTGATTTTAAAAGGAGTGGTATCGTTAACCTGAACTGTTTTATTGTGATAAACTTTTAAACTAATCTTTTATTTAGCAACTGGTGTACTGGAAATGGCATAATTTCTATTGAGGAACAGGAAAAAACTGAATACAGCGTAACGTGGGCGCCCACGAATTTCCATGGCGGTGGCGCCATCTTGGAAATAAGTTTTCTTCACTGAAATTAAATACAAGATAAGTTGATTATAGTCGGTTAGCGGAGCCTAAACAATTGTGTATGCGCCGGGTATTGAGTATCTGAGTATAGAAACCCACAATTTATGAATATTGTCAAGACAAAAACTGTAGAAACAACGAAATTTTCAGACTGTTCCTAGAACTGAACTATTATATTGTGCTTAACTTTTTAGACAATTTACCTAGCAACCGCTGTATGTTATTTTCACATTCCCATGTTAATGAGGCGCAGATAGAGTGAAGACAGTACCGAGAGTATCCCACGAAATATCGTGGCGGAGACGCCATCTTGGAAAATAAATTTCACCAACTAAGCCACTTGATTTATCTATAGCAGATTGGAACTCTTATCAAATACAGCTTCTACTACTCTGTATTTCTTATACCTGCTTTTAATTACCTTTATTTATTCATGTTTTAATATGGATACTTACTAGATCTTACATGAGTGTTTTAAAGTGATATTTTTTACATAACATTTTAATGAACATTTTATGAACATTTTCCTGTGTATTCCACAAACCCAAATATTATAATGGCTCTAACTAGACAGAGCAGTTCGCAACTATTAAGCAAGCTAAATCAGTCTCATAAGAATGTAGATACTGAAGTATACACAACAATTGGAGGTACCAACTACGATCTCAATGTAGATAAAGCATTACTGAAAAAACTTCACGCTGCAAAGAGAACCGATAATGTAAAAATCGAACACACAAATGGGGGGATTGTCATGACGGCTGACACTGCAACATTCGAACTTTTGAAAGCTGCTACGCTTGTGTATTACAGAAAGAAAGATTCAAGCGAAGTGACAATCGAACAATCTACTGACAGAGGAGGAAATAATATAGTTCAATTCACCATACGTGTAAATAACAAATATACCCTGAACATTTACAACACAACCAGTAGAATTTTAGTAAACGGAAAACAGCAAAATATATTTATCAATGAAGATCTCGATCAAATCTATGAAGTATGTTGTAGTGCAAAAATAGATGGGCAAAGAATTAATACAGACAAACTAAACCAGATATTCATAGAAGAGATTCAAAAAATGCAGAATGTGAAAATTCAAGAAAATAGCGACAATAGCCGACCGAAAGGTGTAAAACCAAATGCAAAAAACAATGAAGACATCTCATGTATCAAATGTCAAAAAAACTGCCTAACAAGAAGTGTGTTATGTTCGACATCTGAGCATTGGATCCATTACAGATGCGCAGGACTAACAGAACCGGACATTAGAAAAATTGAATCGGACTCTAACTGCAACTTCCAGTGTGGGCTCTGTACCCAGGTAGCTTCAATTATCCGTCCAACCAAAAACAAGAACCCTAAGTCCAAAAAAATCAATATTCCACAAAAAAAGATTGAATCAAAATCAATAGTACAAAATCTACTAAGTGAAGAAACAACAAAAGATACAGTCATTTGCTTAGTTTGTGATAAGGAAGTAATAGATGAAGAAGATGTGTGTGATGTGTGCAACGAGATTTACCATGAGAGATGCCTTGCCGACATTGAACACTCAGCTATATGCCCTGCATGCCTAGGACTTGGAGAGCAAGCAGCCATTACTAGTCAAAACCCAACTATAGACCTCGTCTTAGACACACAGTGTCATACATTGATGAAATCCAAAGATACACAAACTGAGGTGACTATGAAGAATCCTGATGAAAATGGACAACAACTGAGACAGAAAGAAGTAAATCTTAAGAAACTTGAAAACCAGTTAAAAATTAGAGAAAAAGAAATTAACGAAAAGAATGGACATACAGCAAAATTAGAAAAATACATACAAAAATTAGAATCACAAAACGAAGAACTAAACAGAACCCTTAAAACATATGAGAAAAGAATAGACATGCTAGAAACAAAAGTAAATAGCAACTCAACACACAGCTTGCCTACAAACAAAAAAGACAATATTGATCACCATTCAGATGATAGCAAGTTACTTCAATCCATACATGACAGAGTTACATCATTCATACTGAAGCAAGTTGATAAGCAGCTAGAGATCTTAGACCAAAAAACACCGGAAACCTGTATCCCTAGTCCTGACTGTGAAATTACGAAAGTGACCATAGCGACAGAAAAACAAGGTAGTAACAGCTCCACGGAAAAATACAAGAATGTACAAAATATTGACAACGTCCCTGAAAATGAACTTATACAAGGAGCCCGAGGATGTGACGATACTCAAGTTATTCAACACCCTACTTTAGGAGATGTTACAGTACAAAAAAACAAGCTTCATCTAGCCCTAGCTGGTCCAAGTATTTTCTACAAAAACCACAGTAAAAGGCAGCAATTACCTACCAGAAGAACAGACAAACCCTGGCATAGTAGAGCCAGTAACCAAACCCGGCCGGAAAAAGAGATAATTACTAATTTACCAGAAAACCAGACTGAGAGAACCACCCTAACCCAAAACGCTACCAATGACGAGCAATGCAGTCCAAGAACAACTGTCCAATCACCAAAAGACAAAGGTAAAGAGCCTATAGACGAGCAAAGTGGATCCCCAAACAGTACACAAAGGACCCCTGATGACTCCTCTTTTTTAGACAAAGAAAGGACCCTGTCACCGGGAACACGTCTACATCGATAGAGACTTTAAATATTTGCTCATTTAATTGCAAAAATGTAAAAACAAACACCGAAGCGATATGTCAGATAATGAAAAGTAATCAAATCCTACTGCTACAAGAAACCTGGTTATTCGAAAATAATATTAACCTGCTAGGAGAAATTGATAAAAACTTTAATTACATCGGAAAAGGAGCTGATAATGATGACCCTATTTTACCCTATCAATTACCAAGAGGTTATGGAGGCGTAGCTGTTATATGGGACAAATCCATTGACCATCTATTAAACACCATTAAAGACGGAAACGAACGAATACAGTGTATTGAATTCAAATCGTTATCCCATAATATCTTGATAGTATCTGTTTATATGCCTTCTCGAGGTTCAAAGAAATCAGACTTAGAATATGCAGAAACAATTGAGTATCTCTATGATATCTGTGAAAAATATAAATCCACACATGAAATATTAATAGGTGGTGACATGAACGTTGATCTATCGAAAAATGAATGTAAATCGGACAAAAGAACTCTACTGATCAAATCATTTATTGAACAATATTCTTTGTGCTTTGATGTTAGTGGTAAAACCTATGTATTGTCAACCGGTGTAGAATGTTCGGAGATTGATTACTTTCTAAAACCTACCGCAAACAATAACTATAGTATCAAAATAGTCCTGAGTGATATACCAGAAAACCTATCGGATCATTACCCTATTAGCATGTCACTGAAATGTTCATTCAAGAAACAGTGTACCAAACAAGTGACTACTCTATATAAAAGGAGAATAAACTGGGAAAAGATTGACAAGGAAACATATCAGAATCTGATCAATGAAAAAATACAACACCTAAGAGTCACAGAAACAGCCGACATCTCTTCGATAACTGAGAACACCAAACAGATAATTCAAATTATTAATGACTCTATGCAAACTTTTTCTAGGAAACCACGCAGTATGAAGGCGAAACCAAAATTAAGAGTATGGAACCATGACATAGCAAATTCTCTGAATGCACTTAGATGGTCATACAAAGAATGGAAAGATGCTGGAAAACCAACTGAAAATGGAAATCTATCACACACAACAATGAAAGTAAAAAAGAAAGAATTTCGTAGTAAATGTAGAATAGAGCATGCCAGACGCAAAGATTATGAACGTGAAAAAATAATGGATACAAAGATTAATGATAAGAAACTCTTCTATAAACTGGTCAACTCTCAGAAGAGAAAACATAATGTACTAGAAAAATTAAATGTGAATGGAAAAGAGCTTGAAAGTCAAGAGAATATCATCTCTGGTTTCCACGAACACTTTAGTGCACTAGCAGATTTAACAAATTCTGATGAATATGACAGTGATTATCATCAACAAGTTATTAATGAAGTTTCACTGATGGATGACATAGTTCTTGATACAGAGGTAGAGCCTGTAACTGAACCAGAATTAGATGAAGCTATTAACTCAATTAACACAGGGAAAGCTGATGATATTTTTGGAATGACAATTGAAAATATAAAATATGGCGGTCCACTGTTAAGAGAGAAAATATTAGAAATTATGAATAGAATATTTCAAACTGGCCAAATCCCGGACCTTCTTAAAGTTGGAATTCTCACTCCTGTATTCAAAAACAAAGGAAAGTGTCAAGACGTTACAAACTACCGTGGAATAACAGTCTTGCCAGTCATTGAGAAAATTATTGAATCTGTGATAAAACATAGAATCAATGATACCATAATAGACAAGCAAAACCCATACCAAAGAGGATTTACAAAGAACACATCTCCACTTCATGCTTCATTAGTATTAGAAGAAATAATTAGAGAATGTAAGGACAACAAAGAAAACGTAGACATAATATTGTTGGATGCCAAATCAGCATTTGATGTAGTTGACCATAAACACTTACTCAGAAGAATCTATCATATGGGAATTCAAGATACGCATTGGACTTTACTTAAGAATATTCATGAAAATACAGCAAGTATAGTGCAGTGGCAAGGCAATAGATCTGAACAATTTCCTGTACTACAAGGGGTGAGACAAGGTGGAGTACTCAGTGCTGATTTATATAAAATTTATGTGAACCCTTTACTGAACAGACTACAAGACAAGGAGATTGGTTGTAAAATTGGAACAACAAGATGCAATGCCACAGCCTGTGCGGACGATATTACATTGAACTCTACAGTGAAGAAAGAAACTCAAATCCTGATTGACATAGCTGAAAACTTTGCAAAGCAAGAAAGATACCATCTTCAACCCAAAAAAACAGAACATTTACATATTACACCAACTACAAAGAGTGCTAGTAATGTTGAAAATGGAACCTATACAATTAATGAAAATGTGATAAAAACTGTTGACTCTACAACCCATCTTGGAATTAAACGTACATCTACAAAAGCCCAGTCTACGGAATGTAATACTGACAATAACATAATAAAGGCCAGAAAAACACTGTATAAACTATTCTCAGATGAGTTGCATGGTTATCAAAGAACTGACCCTCAAACCCGTTTACATCTATTCAACCTTTATGTACTACCAATACTGACTTATGGATTAGAAGTTATTCTACCAGGGAAATGTGCTATGGAAAAATTAGAAGTGTTTCAGAAAAAAAGTATAAAACAACTACTATCCTTGCCAAACAACACAGCGGATGCAGCGATATATATTATATCTGGAGTCCTACCTGTAGAAGCTCAAATACATAAAAAAGCATTAACATTACTAAACAACATCTGCCTACAAGATGACAACTCTATAGAAAAAACTCTCGCTCAAAGACAGACAATTGTGAAAGACGGAAAAAGCAATAGTTGGTTCATTGAAATCAGGAGACTACTGTGGTTTTATGATCTTGATGACATTATTTCAGTAATATCCAACCCATTTAAACGTATCGTATGGAAAAACAAAGTAAAAAATGTAGTTAACTACAAGTGGAAAGAACAAATCTTAACAACTGCAGTACATTACAAAAGTCTACAACACATGAACTTTCAATTCTATCAACCTGGACATACACATCCTATACTAAGAATAAAAACCAAATCAACAAGAGACATTACCCGCATACCAGTGAAACTAAAACTACTTGTGGGAACATATATCCTTCAAAGTACGAAAGCAAACTTCAACCAAAATTCTGTGAATCCCACATGCCAACTATGTAATGAATCTAGTGAGACTCTGGAACACTTTATATTAGAATGTATCAACCTACAAACAGTTAGAAAGCCCATAATCAATGACATTATAATAGAATTTAATAAGTGTGCAAAGAATGATGGTCAGTGGCAGACCTTGAACCAAATCGAGAGAGTAAGATACTTAATTGACTGCTCCCACCTACTAACTAGACCTACTGAAGATGACATACAGAGATTAGCAGACCTAGAGTACCAAATCAGAAGACTTCTATACTGTCTTCATACTGAGAGATACAGACAATACGCGGCCTTAGGCGATGTTAATGGCTCTGCTAACCGACTGTACACTATTACATAGGTAGTGTTGTGACGTGTACAGTGCGGGTGTACATATACCAGTGATACGTAAATAATTGGTTTAAACATTGGTGACGGTGATAAACCATACGTGGTAAAACACGGTTCTCCAACGTTGGAGGAAAGATACAGAATACAGAATACAGAATATAGCAGCGTAAAAAGTGATAGAAAGACTCAAAAGATAGTATGTCTGAACGGGGGTTTGACACCACAGCAGCGTAACTATATATGGCTGACCCTCCGATCCTCCCTCTTTCATCTTTTTTAGACTGGACCAGAAGCCCCTTTACCTTGATGTACTGACCTGTCAAGGTTCTGTTACTGCCCCATTACATTCAGGTGCTACCTAATTACTTCTGACACCTTTAAAGTGAAAGAAAGAATATATGCCTGAACTGGGGTTTGCGACGAACAGTCGACACCGCAACCGCGTTGCTATAAAAGCAAGCTCAATAGTGAAGCTGTTGGAAGTGCCCTATATGGCTCACACTACTTTTATCTCTCTCTTACCGTTTTGGGATTGGACCAGAACTCCTTTAACCTGGATGTACTGAACTGTAAATTCATTTACATAAGCAAGCTTGTGTTTGGTTTTTAAGAACCTTGGAAAAAATGTACACATTGATTTCTTAGAAACACATTAATTTTGATCATCATTTTAGGGGAAATAAAACGTGAAAAAACTAGTGATTAAAATTAAATGATTATCAAGAGAGAAGAGATCTTGTAGTTGTAAAATACAGGATTGTAGAAGATCTTTTGTTCACTCCCTAGCCATGCTGTACCAAAGACATTGTAAGTACTAGTTCTCGGTTGTATTGTGCTAAACCATTATGAATCAATTTGTGCTAAGCACAGACCACTATTATGAACAAATTTGTAAGAAGAACAGACCACCATTAAGAGCCAAATTTTCTATGAACAGACCACCATTAAGAACCAAATTGTGCTTAGAACAGACCACCATTAAAAACCAATTTGTACTTGGAACTGACTGCCATTAAGAACCAGTTTGTGCTAAGAACTGACCACCATTAAGAACCAATTTGTGCTTAGAACAGGCCACCATTTTGAACCAATTTGTGCATAGACCAGACCACCATTAAGAACCAATTTGTGCTAAGAACAGACTACCATTAAGAACCAAATTGTGCTTAGACCAGGCCACCATTACGAACCAATTTGTGCTAAGTACAGATCACCGTGAAGAACCCATTTGTGCTTAGAAAAGACCACCATTATTTAAGAACCATTCAGAACCAATGTCTGGTGTAAAAAATGCTAGGGTTTTCAGCCCAGACCCTTGAGTTTCAACATGTCTTGCATTGTTTCTTTATCTTTGCGGTCTCTCTAGCAAAACCAGAGGGCACCATGAATAATATACACTAGGAATGTTGTAAATGGAAATAAACAGTTACAGTCTTAACCATGTTTTTAAAAAGACTCCTTCACATTTTATAGGGTCTGGAATGGAAAAAAAATAATTTAATAATGTGTGTAGCTAAATGCTTGATTAAATGATAATACATACAGTAAGTCATACAAATGTATTATCAAAGTTCAAATTAGAGCTTTAGTGTTATACTGATTTTCAAATGTAGAGACAAATCATCTAATTTCCCGAAAAGTGTTAGAAATGCTATTTAAAATATTTAGGCTGTATTTAAAATTTTGTTCAAATGAGTATTTGTCAATTGCTGTTTGGTGTTTTTCATATAAGTTTAGTTGACTTACTAAATTTAAACAACATTTAAATACGTTCAACCGTTTCCAACAGAAAATCTGTGAATGAGCCCCTTTAAATAATATGCCTCTATTTTAAAATTCACCATGTTAGGATATGTTTCTGTGGTATGTTTTCAATTACTACTTGATATTAACATTTATACTTTGGATGATCTTCTACTTCTATTGTATTATGTATAAAAACTTGAGTTTGTTTTAAGAAAAATAACCACATATGCATAAATTTGGTAAGCATAGGTTAAAATCTGAATAAAATTATGACATTTTTGGACATAACTATTCTTCAGTGAATATGCATCCACACTCTTGAAAAACTTAACTGGTTTATAAAAAAAAATTTTTTTAAATTTATTCGCCATCATGATTTAAATGCATATTTATCATTGCAGGAGGTCATTTCAAAAATTCTTCCGGGTATAACTACTACAGCCTTTCAATGTAAGAGGGAAACACACATGTACAGTCAAACCCCATTGGCTTGAACTCCCAGGGACCGGTGAAATACACCGAACCTCGAAAAACTCAACCCTAGCCAAAATGCTAACCTTCAGTTTTAAGAATTTGTTCATTTACATCCAATTCTAGTCAGTGAAGAATTTGAGCCAAGCGAGTTCGAGCCAACAGGGTTCAACTGTATTTAGTATTTTATTTGAAATAAAAGCTTATCATTTCCTAGGCTATTTTGGTATTCATACGCATGCGTGTATCAACATTACTTTGATTGAATCTTTTCCATTGCCTGTTATCTTTGTGTAGTAGATCTTTAATAAGTTTTTTTTATAACCTACCTATCTACATTTGCATTTGTGTTTTTAAGTGACTCGCTCATGGTTTGTAAAATGCACTTTTTTATGACGAAATAATAATTATCCCTCAGCTTATGCAAGTGTCCATGTGGGCAAGGGGTTTTGTTGTCAATTTTCTAATAAAAATTCTTCACCTCTGGCATTGATTCGCTCCCCACTAAAACCAGTTTTTTTTTCTATAATAGTTTTATTTCTACTGCAATTTCAGTATAAAAGAGTAAAATTATGATAATATAAGTGTTTTCAGTTGCATAACAATTAAAAACATTATGGTCCAAAAACATGAGCAAGTCCCTTTAAAAGGAAAGTTCTTTGAGATCATATTTCTTCTATATTAGTTTAAACATTATTTATTTTATGACGATTGTGAAGAAAGTTATGATAACTTATACTATGTCACTCTCATTGGCATGATTTTGCTCAGAGTGTGGTCTTTTAGTGTGGGCGAAACCAGAGTACCCAGGGAAATCTACTGGTCCGGCTCGGTGACCACCAACCAAACCCACATGCACCCAGGTAGGGAATCGAACCAGGGTCGCCTTGTTGAGAAGCAAGTGCACTAACTGGACAACCGGTTCTTCAACATGTATATTCATGTATAATAGTGAAAACAGTGACTTCATAGTTTTCTATGTTAGATACACAAGGTCCATGATCATTTTAACACATTTTGTGAGGGCCCAATACAATATATTTGTAGATTAAGTTGTTTGCAAGTCATTGCCAATAAGCTGTGACCATTCATTCATGAAAAAAATATCTGTTGAAATCAATTATGAGGGCCTCCCTATTTGAATCAGTGATGGATGAAATTCAGTATATTGTTTATCAATGAGACTATCCTCATGTGTTATAACAAGGATGTTTTCCTTTAGGAGATTAAAATGACTTGAAAGGTTGCAGAGTTTATGTTTATATTTGGCCAATTGTTCAGAGCTTTGTTTAGGTTAACAAAGTGATTAACGTCATCGTTGTTAACATCCAAAAGTTATTTTCTTTACAATGTGCTCTTATATCTACATTGTAAATATAAACAAGCACACTTGAACAGTTGTCAGAAATTGTGTTTGAAATACAATTGTATCCATAAAACTTCTAGAGCAGTTTGGATTTAAAAATTAGCAATTATGACGTTAACAATGTTGTTTACTTTAACAAAGTTCTGAACAGTCAGCCCATTTCTTTTTTATATCGGGCCAATTGTACTTTGTAAAAGTTAACAAAGTGATTTACAACAGCATTGTTAACTTTCAAATGTGATTTTTCATGATGTGCTTATATATTTAAATAAAAAGAAGCACACTTAAACACTGTCTCAAATCATGTAAGAAATACACCAGATCACAATTGTTTCCATAAAACTTCCATAGAAGTAAAGATTTGAAAGTTAACAATGATGATGTTAACAACGTTGTTAACTTAAACAAAGTTCTGAACAATCAGCCTGTTGCGTCAGTTTTTGATTATACATCAGTGTGTTCTATTTTTAGATGTGGATGAAGATGGTGAGAAAATCACCGTACGCAGCGATGATGAGCTGAAGGCCATGTTCGAGATGGTAGGCTTATTGTTCCGGGATCAGTTATTGAGTCTGCATATTTTAAGTTATGAAATACAAAAGTCAAATGATATACAATACAGAACAAAATTTATTATTAATCGTAATAATAATTACGTTCTGTTGGTATTGAACCTAAGTGGACATTGTCTATTTGTAGCTTTTTTAAACACTAACCTAATTATCAGGGCTTTTTAAGTTCAAGATTAATATTGAAATTAGGATTTTAACTTCAGACTTTTGTACAGTTGTTAAAATAGTTTTTTTTTGCTCTAACATTTTCATCAAAAATGGTAGGAAGTACCATGAAATAAATATAAATGACTTTGGAAACAATTTCAAAAGGGACAAAGTATATTTACCCAGCTTTAGGCCTGAATCCCTCATACTCGAACAGAACCCCCGCTATTTTTCAGGATTGACAATTTTCAGCTGTTTGAACCACTGTCATATCCATTATGCTAAATTATAATCATTCCATTCCCTTTGCAGTATGAGTGTGAGATTTCGGAGGAGGACCTTGCTCGAGGGACCGTCCCACCTCTCATCATCTACCCGAGAAGTGGGTTTATTAGCTTGTCTGATTGTTGTAGAAAAAAGTTTACATGTTGTCATTGCCTTGGAGTCATTGTCAACAGCGTTTAAATAATCTTTAACTTGGCCATAACCTAAAAACTATCTGTAATATTCAACTGAAACTTGGTACACATGTTGCCTGAGATAATACACACAGGTACAGCAAGGTCCATAACTCTTGCTTGAATATTTTTTTAGTTATGCCTCTTTTTAACTGAAATATAATAGAGGAGCTTTTGCATTTTACCTAGATTTTTTAAAGTGCTTCTTTTATATCTGGACACATGATTGTAACAAGTACAAGTAGATACAAGAAAATGCACCTTACAATGGGTCGATTGTTCAGTGATTCAAGCATCATTGTTTACTTTGAAGTTGTTATTGCTCAGGAAGTTTATTGGATAACGGTACTTATGTGATTTGCTGTACTTCTAACAAGCCTTTTAAGCTGTAATTGTTTATTATTCAATATGTGAGCAGATCATCAAATATTTCACATTAAAAGTAAACAACAATAATGTTAATCACGTTGTTAGGTTTAACAAGGTGTTGAAGAATCGGCCCAATCAACCAATGTCTTTCTTTGTAAAAATAAAGGGAGAGCTTGCTCGGAGAGCTTGCTCACCGATAGCGTAATTTGACATCTCAGTGGCCTATATGTTTGGATGTTACATCCCTGAAATTTTTAGAACTCATCAGTTTTACCATAATTTAAAAAAATTACATAAGATTTTATAGCATGATTTAGTTGTCATTTTACACACCAGTTGCTTGAAATATTTCTTTATTTCAGTTGGGAAAACACCAAAGGACAGAAACAGATATGACTTGAAGGTAAGTGGTCAGCTGGGTTAACTTTTGAAATACATTGCTTAAAGGGATCAAACACCTGATGATAAAATTGCAAAATGAAGAGAAAATTGTCAAAACTTACATAAAATTGACATCATTGTGTACAAAGCAATAAATCTTTCTTACGGATGTATCACATGCATCTATCACAGTTTTTGCACATTTTTCAAATTCGAAATTCAAATCCAAGGAAGTTAAAAAATAGCATAGAAAAAAATATAATATTTCTGTACTCATAAATAGATATGATTTGAACTGGGAAAACATCGTGTGCTATTCTTAAATGGGGAAACTCTGACGAGACATCAACATGGACAGCAACATGATAATTGCATTTATAATTTTAATAAAGTATAACGATGTATTATCGGCCTCCTACTAGCTCGCATTAGCAATACAAGGGTTGTTTTTAGAAAATACTGTTACTAATACTGTATTTGCCAATTTTTGGACCATCTGGTGTCTAGCCCATTTAAAGGCAAATATCCCTATGGTTGTTTAGTCTTTTATATCTAATGACAGCTGTGTGTACATAGTTTTAACTGTTAGACACATAGGTTCCATAATGGATAAAAATATTTAAAAATAAACTTGTTTGAAAGTCATTGGCAATAATCTGTGTCCACTGATTAATGAAAATAATATATCTAGATAAATACTTGTATATTTTCAATAGTGATGGATGAAAAACAGCTAATCCACCATACTGTCCTAATCTTACAAAAGGGATATTTGCCTTTAAAATAAAGATGAAGTGCTTACCAAAGTGTGTACTTACAATGCAGCTTTATAGTTGATTTTGATGACCATACAGTATCTGTTTTAAGATTAGAACTATCTTAATGATTCTGGTTTATGTAAATAAAATGTAAACTTTTTAACTCTAATGCCTGGTTGCTTAAATTTCTTAAACCTGGTTTCTAGAATTAAAAGGGATTGTGTCCATTGCATTTTTACCATTAGCTGTTGTATTATTAAAGGCACACAATCAGTTTTAACTCATCTGATTTAAATGATAAAAACAAAAAAAATCATATGTTTTAGGTACAGATAAAAAAAAAAAACTGATATTGGATAAGAAACAGTTCAGCAACTTGTGATCCATTCGATCTTTTGAATTCTGATTGAAGTTAGCTGTGAAGTACCCAGTGAATCAGAGTGCAGAGTTTAAGCACCATGGCATGGGGCACTAAAACGTTTGGGTAAAGCCATCAATGTCTTTTGAATCTAATGTTAACTTTTTGCTTGTTTCTTTTGCAGATCAAAACAGAAACTGGAAGTAGCAAACCACCCAAAAACCAAAGGTATGGCCCTTTAAAATATGAGGAATTCCTAATTTTGCTATGGTTCTCTTGTTTTTCATTTCCTATACAAAAAAAATTAGCGTAAAAAAAAGAGGCAAGTTTTCATTTCCAAAATGCGTAGAATAATGCTTAAACGTTTTCTGGGTGGAAATTATTACGCGTGTCCTTTTTGAGAGGCCATAAGAACATGACCTAAGGTGGGAATCAAACTCACAACCTCCTAGGTGAGAGGCGGATACCACTAGACCACTCTCACCCTGATGGGGATTGCACCCACAACCTCCTGGTCAAGAGACGGACATCTATACCACTAGACCACTCTTACCCTGATGGGTATTGAACCCACAACCTCCTGATTGAGAGGCGAACACCTATACCACTAGATCAATCTCACCCTGGTGAGCATCGAACCCACAATCTCCTAGATGAGAGATGGTCTCTATACCACTAGACCACTCTTACCCTGATGGGCATTGAACCCACAACCTCCTGATCGAGAGGCGGACTCTATACCACTAGACCAATCTCACCCTGGTTAGGATCGAACCCACAACATCCTGGGTGAGAGGCGGTCTCTATACCACTAGACCACTCTCGCCCTGGTTGGGATCAAATCCTCAACCTTCTGGGTGAGAAGCGGGCTCTATACCACTAGACCACTCTCACCCTGGTGTGGATCAAACCCACAACCTCCTGGGTGAGAGGCGGACTCTAGACCACTCTCACACTGGAAGTAGTATAACCCTATTCCTCATACATGGTAACTTAAAAAGAAAACAAACTTTCTTTATCTCTCTTACCCCCGTTGTTTGATAGGCCTCACTAGAAAAAGCCGAGAACATGGTAGGTATGCGGGAAGTGCTGAAGCACTCCATATTTCTTACCAAAAAATATTTATGTCAAAACATTTTTATATTATGAAAGTTACCTTTCTGTACTTTATTTCCAGTTCTCCATTTATGCCAGACATGAGCCACCACAAGGCAAAGTCCAGTACCGAGCAGTTTTCCCAGAAAATTACCTCCCCTTTACACCCTCTTCCGGGGAACCAGCCTTTCTCACAAGGTTCCCAGCTTGGATATAATTCAGGTATTATCATAAAAACATTTTGAATGTGATTGAAATTTTCATTTATGGAAACAAAAACAGACATCTGTTCTGCCGTAAGTTTATTTTTTAAGCAATTTTGCTTAAGTGCGTGCTGATTCAATTCATAATTTATAATAACAGCCTACAAGCCCTCAGCAATTTGAAAAAACTGTTTGCCGGATTATGAGACCATAAAACATATTCAAAGAAGGTTTTAACTGCCAAATACTGTATGTCAAGTTTGTAAAAATTCATAATAATATTTTAAGATAAAAGCAAAACAAAAGAAAATTTTGATCATCTTAAGCATTTGATTCTATGAAGGCAGGAGGGTACACATGCTGCTCTCCATGAGGGCAGAAGGATGCTTCTAAAACTGATAGGGTGCAGCACCCTTCCATAACTTCATAGCTAAAGCCCTAGCTACCAAAAAAACTGTTGAACACTAACCTTTTGTTTTACCAGGTTCCCAACAGCCAACCAGCCCACAGCCAATGGACGTGCCTATGACCCCACAGAGTATTCAGATAGCCAGCTTACACCAAGTAAGCCCCCAGGCTGTCCAAATAGCAGCAGACTATGAGCAGCAGCAGATGAGCTCGCCCACACAGACAGAGACGGACAGACGGACTGGAGATATGAAGCAGCTGTTGACGGGGGGAACGATTGACGTGCAGCACTTGCAGCAGGTGGAGATGATAGGGAGTGGAAATGGTGGAAATGTCTACAAGTAGGTGAAGTCAGAGAAAGGTTCATTTTATTCTATAAATTTCTTTAAGCTTGATTGTGACAAAATCTGACAGCTTAAAGAGTTACGCTCAAGAGTTTGTGTCCTGCATAGAAACCAGTACTATGTCCATTTTGAGATACCATGAGAAGGTACCCCTGGTGGGGATCAAACCTACAACCTCTTTGATGAGTTGCGAACACTTTAAACACTAGACCACTCTTACCCTAAGTCAGAGATTGACCGTACCATTTAATAATCTCTTTCATCATGTTATTGATATGACTCTAACTTGACCATGCATTATTGGATTTTCAAAAAAGTTGCCATGAAGGTTCACCATGATGAGGCAGCATGTCACGCAAAAGACTCAGGTCTTTATCTTAAAGATCAAGGTCACACTAAGAGGTTCAATGTAGAAATGAATACTGTTGATGGGACTGGTCTGGACTCCTCATCCGGGCTGTATCTTACCATGCATTATAGGATTTTCAAAGATTTCCTTGGGGGTACACCATGCTGAGCATGGATTTGTAGTTACATGTATTGGTAAACGCTATGTTATTCTGTGCTGCAATTGCATGGAAGAGCATTATGTCTGTGTCAAAGGCTCTTTCAATGGACTTAAAATGTAGCCATTTGTTTAATGGTTTTTTTAGGTTGCTGATTACTGATTCAATTTTTTTTCAGCGAATCAAAATGCAGAACAATAATGTTTACACTCGTTAAATGTTTCATTGATTTCAATTTGTTTCTTTGTTGCAGAGCCTTGCATGTTCCCAGCCAGACATTCATGGCAGTGAAAGTAAGTCCTGGGGTGGCACTCAAGTGCAACTTAAGTCGATCTAATGGACATGCATCATTAAATTCATTCATTTGATTGGTCAGTTATTTATAACTGGTCAGTTATTTATACCACGCAATCTGATTGGCTACATTGATCTTAGATCTAGGGAAGACCAATATTGAATACCACCCCTGGTAATTGATTATTTGAGTATTAATTTTTTTATAAATAACTGACCGAAACATCCCCTTACCCTGAAAAAATAAATTCAAAGAGATGTCCTAATGTCTTTCTGAGTGCATGGGTATTTGATATGTCATTGATGACTCTTGAAAAAAAAATGGTCAATTTATATTTAACATTTGAATTGACTGCTGTACATGTGTAGAACTCTTTGGTTAAAAAATAATAATTAAATGTTAGGGAGAAGTTTGGGAATTTATGCTGTTAGCCATTTAATACAATTTGAAAATAATGTTCTGCTTTGCCTTCCAGGTAATTGAATTAGACGTGGATATAGAAATACAGAGAAAGATTATCCTGGAATTGGATATTCTACACAAGGTTTGTAAATAATTGATGCATGTACCAATGTGACATGACTCTAAATCGGATTAAAACTAACCAGGAGAATTTCAACAACTTTATTTAAAGAATATATTCAATCCAATTTCGCATTCATTTGTTTGTCCAGGGTAATCCTGTGACTGGTTAATGTTTCCATTGGTTTAACAGCTGTTAATAGCACAGGTTCAGCGTCACATCAATTCATACTATGAAGCCAAAGATACTTGCTGCATATTCCAATGTATACCGGGTATATGTGATTAAACTATAAAGATAATAAAACCAATGTATTTTAGGATGTATCAAAAACTATTTGGACTTTCTAAACAACTTTAACAAAAGTTGATGTTATAACATAGTTTCCCTTTTTACGTTTTATGAAAAAGACCCACAGCTTCCAAGCTCAGCAACAATTGTGATGATGTGCAAATGGAATTCATTTATTAGATAAAAAGGATATAATGATTTTTAAACTTGAATGTGTTCATCCTTTTTTTTTTTTAGATCATATGACGGTGGTGTGTAAGCTTATTTATACTCGCCCTTGGGCCTTGCCCATTCGGGGAGTACTCCAATAAGATTGTTAGTCATTTTAGGTTTTTGGAGCAAAGTGCACAAACAGAATGTAAGCCTAGCTAGAGCTACCCTGGTTCTTTAACGTGCACCAGTGTGTGGCATTGACACATGGGACCCCGATTTAACGTCCCTCCCGGAAGATGATTAGTACTTTTTTTAGTGTTGCGGCAGGGAGTTGAACCTGCGACCCCTGAATTGACAGTATGTTACCACTAGACCACAGATCTGCCACAATCATATGATTTTTGTGTGTTGTTTATTTATATTTCAGTGCGATTCTCCCTCCATCATAGGTTTCTATGGGGCGTTCTTTATAGAAAACAGAATCTCAATATGTACAGAATATATGGATGGTAACTGGCTTAGTTTAGTATTCGAAACATTAATAAACATACAAAATAACTTGTATGGGTTAATAAGACAACAGAAGGATACATGTGTTAAAGGAAATTAAAATGCTTCGCTTTTCTTAGCTCAATACAACCTTTAAAGGGACAAGACACCAGATGGTCCCAAAATTGGCAAATGCATTATTTCCACAAAATAAAATTAGAATTGTAAATACGAGGTAGTATGAGGCCAATGATACATCAATTTACCTGATTGAAACAATATTCCTGCATAAAAATAGCGCATAGTGGTTTCTCAGTGTATATTTAGCATGTGATACATCAATATGCAAGATTCAATGCGTTGTACCCAACGATATCAATTTTATGTAAGTTTTCGACTTTTTCTTTTTTTCTTGCAATTTTATCGTCTGGTTGCTAGTCCCTTTAACATGTAAATTTATAAATGGGTAATTGCCAACTTTTTATGTAATTTTCTCAAACTTTTGATTCTCTTGTTTGGTGAAAAATTTATTTTCAATTGGACTTGCATACAGTTAAGAAGTTCTTACTGAATAACATTGCTTCACTCTATATGAGAGTAACTTCTTGTTGTATGCTACAGGAGGGTCCCTGGAGCGATATGGTCGTATTCCCGAGGAGATCTTGGGTCGTCTTGCTGTCAGGATTATAGAAGGACTGCTGTATATGTGGAGCCTAAAGGTCCTTCACAGAGGTAAATGTTAAAATGAACCATACATGTATATCAAAATTGTGTTTGTTGATATGGATTTGTAAAATTAATTTTTATTTTTTTTTACAAATATAAAAAGTTCTTTTGCAATTTTTCACTTTGGAATTTTTGCATGGGTTTTTGTTAGGAAAGAAAATGAAATTGATCAATGATTATTCTTCAATATAACTGAATAGGTATTTGTTTCAGGTTTGTTAAATTTCCCTCTAAAATACCGTAAGAATTGAACACATAATATGAAAACTGGAAAAAAAATTGTGGAATGTGAAGCCACATTGTGTTTTCTGATTGATTCAGTATTATAGTATAGGCAATGCTACGCAGAAGAAACAGGACATCTCATGCAAATTTACCTTACGCAAGCAACTTAATATTGTTCTACCTGTAAAATTAAGTCAATATGGTATATCAACCAAGACTTTGGCAATAGAGCTGTAGACTGTACATGTGTATGATTATCTGAATTTCAGATATAAAGCCGTCTAACATTCTAGTCAATACCAAAGGTGATGTCAAGCTGTGTGACTTCGGAGTCAGTACGCAGGTATGCTAGTCTTTTTTTTTAAAAACACTAGAGTTTGTAATTGAAAGTAGGTTTTTAAGACATAACAAGTTTTTATGAGACTCGATGCTGATTGAATTTCAATATTCAAAGTACAGGCGAACCCCATTGGCTCGAACTCGCTTGGCTGAAATTCCTCGTTGGCTCGAACTAGATGAAGAGGACCGATTTATTTTAACTGAAGGTTAACAATCCCGCTTGGCTCGAATTTTCCGAGGCTCGATGAATTTTAGCTGGTCCCTGGCAGTTCGAACCAATGGGGTTCGACTGTATGTCAATTGCAAATTCATAGCTTCCCATAACATAGATTTTGTTTTATTCTCATATCTTTTATGATGAATTCTGTATGCATGAATACATGTGCTCATAAAGTCTCAATTGTTTTTTCAGCTTGTAAAGTCCATAGCAATTACTTATGTCGGAACAAATGCTTACATGGCGGTAAGTACCTTAGTATGAGCGTAAAATGTGATTTTTTTTCTATCATCAGAAATTCTTTAAAAAATTAATACTGTAGCTGAAGAGTGTCTTATGTATTTGTTTGAAAATGATTCTTTTTCCAATGTCTTGACATTAGAACTTAATGGCAAGTTGTGTATAATTATACCCCTACAAAACAAATTTGTCGGGTATAGAGGAATAAGCATGTCTGTCAGTCCAATGGATGGTCTGTTGGTTTTTACAATGTTTGGATGATAACTCATGAAAACATTGGTTGATTTATGATTTATTTAAATGGTTTTTGGTACACAGGTTTATCACTATGAGATACAGATCATGTTTGACTAAGATTACAATCCACCACTGTTAAACAGAGTTATGGCCCCTTTTAAAAAAAAAAGTTTACAATTCCTGTTTTCAGGGTGCGTGTGGGGGTATTCATCAATTCTGTGACAGTTCTAGTGTTATCCAGTGTTTAATCAGCAATTATTATAAGCAATTGCACATTTACTTGGATTGACATCAATGTGAACATTTTTTGCCAAAAAAATAATTGAGAAGTAATATGCTTAAAGATGCACTCTTACTCCCAAATAAGATGTACCACTATTAATACAATTGTTTTAAAGTACTGAAAAAGGATGAATAAATATCAAAAACAATGGTTCTTATGAAGGATACCATTTTTAATTTGAAAAAAGGTGCAGAAAACTCAGTTTTTCTGCCTTATGAGATGGTAGTTGATTACTGTAAATCTTTTAGGACCCACCAGTCATTTTATATTTGTGCGTTTTCAGCAATTGAATGCACAGTTACACTCTTGTTATTAGTAATTAAAAAATTCCATAAATGTATTATTTAGTAAGTAGTTTAAGATTTATCACTCAAAATTAATGTTTGTTATACATGTTTATGTATTTATTTTAAATATAAGTGTCGATTTAAAGTGACACTCTTATTCCAAATCAATACATGCACATGTAAAACAAACAAAAATATTGAGAGATACACCCTCAAAGCATTTATGGAAAATATTAATTACTATTAACAATATTATAACTGTGTATTCAATAGCTGAAAATGCCAAAATATTAAATTATTGGTGAATGTTAAAAGATTTACTGTGGTCTACTATCGTCTCATAAGATAGAAATACTGTGTTTTCTGCACCTTTCTTTCAAATTAAACTGGGTATCCGTTATTAGAACCATTGCTTTCGACATTTATTCATTGTTTTTGGAATATTAAAACAATATAATTAATTATGGTTAATCTTATTTGGGAGTAAGAGTGTATCTTTAACCATATGTGATAATGATCTATTTTACAGCCAGAAAGAATAAAGGCAGAGAATTATGGAGTGCCATCAGAGGTTTGGAGTCTCGGTGTCACATTGTTTGAGGTAATTATTTAAGCCTATTTTTACATTTCAGGTTAAACTCAATTAACAAATGTCTTCCTCATTCTAACATGAACAAATCTTTGAAAGTGTATGCACAGAAATGAAAGGGTAATAGTGGGGTTTAAACTGTGAATTTGTTGAACCAAATTAACATAGATTTGAAGGATTACTAATAAATAAGACACTTAAATTAATGGACACAAGTAAAAACATCGTTATAATAGAATTAAAAAACTGTCCGTGATAATAAATAGATAAAGCATTGATTAACAATATGCCAAATATTTTTTTTAAACAGTTCATGATATAACCATTTACAAACGTACTTAAGTTCCTTGTTTTTTTACGTTTCAGCTTGCAACAGGGGAATTTCCATTTCAAGAGGTAAACAGATGTGCAAAACTGAAGCTAATGATTCAATATGCCTTCTCACAAAACATGCATACTTCATGTTTTTTATGATTAGGTAGTTGCATAAAAACAATGAAGATACAATAGTGATTTTAGTTGTCTATTAAAGCGGCACTTTCACAAATGGAATGTTTTGCCAGCTTTTTTACTTTTTGTCTAGCAAAAATCCATGGAAACCAGCTATTTAAGACTGCTGACAAAAAGCTAGTTCACAGATTTTTACATATAAGTTCAAAAATTGATGTTTTATGCCTTTTTCCTAAACTGTAAGTAACGGTTTAAGCCATAAAACATTAATTTTCGAACGGAAATATGAAATTCTGCGATCTGTTTTTTTGTCAGCAATCTTATATCATTGGTTTGCAAATATCTCCGCAAAAATTTTCCCTTTCAAAGACAAAAAATAAAAAGTTGTAAAAATGGTAAATCTGTGAGAGTGCAGCTTTAAACATACAAATTTTAGATTGATGCACACAAGAAACATATTAATTTCAATGCATTATTATGTTTTACTCATTTGACTTGAATAATCAAAACTAACAGAAAGCATATGATCTGTGTACAGGTAAATAATGAAAGCCTTTATAAATAGGGTTTTCGAATAATAATTACATGGCCACTGTTCCCTAGTCCAAAAAAGGACCAAAATATCCAATCGTCCTTTTTTTTTTTCAACAATATTGATATATAGATGTTAAAATTACGCATAAATTGCTCTGTTATCGAAGGGAAGCAACTCATATTAATGATGACATTAATTTTATAAGGTTGTTTCCCTTGGTTATAAGCATAATGCACCAGTCAATTGTAACCACGGCCACCCCAGGTGCGGGGAATAGCAGGGACTTTGACTTTCAGTCCAGCCAACCCCGGCTAAAATCCCCGTCGTGCGGGGACGAACAGATGGTAAAATCCCCCCCAAATGCCCCCCGCACCCCAGGGACCCTAGGTAAGGCCCATTCCCGCTATATTTAAAACAAAGACAAAACCACCGCATTCACCTGGTATTGCGATGCCACCTGAAAGGTAAAAACACAGCCTATTTCCCCGGCTATCCCCGGTATACCCCCTGACTTGGGGGGGGGCCCTGGTTACAATTGACTTGTGCATAAAGTAATGGTAAATTATTATAATTTTACCATATGTTTCATTGTTTGTTATTGTTTTGGACCAAGTGTATAACTGTATAACTATTGATAATTTGTCAATGTAGTCATATTATCTTAGTTGATAAACTGTCAGAATTGGTGAGGCGTAATATTTTTTTAGCTTGAGCCATTGTGATAGATTATAAGTATCTTCCATGGCTGAGAGTGTGAGACCCGAGCGTAGGGTGTTTTGCGGAAACGAGGTTTACCCTGTGCAAGGGTCGGGATGAACCTATCTTACACGAGCGGCTATGGTAGATGCTTTTTCTCCCACCTCAGTTATACAAAATTAAGTAAAAATGTATTTTTTGCTGGAACTCTTTTGTGATAGTGAAAATAATTTCGTATGGATATGCGATAATTCGTGGTTGTCATGGATATGCCCGCAGTGATTAAGATTGTGTTAATAGTCTAATCGGTCTAAATAGTTATAAAGAGATAAGCATTATTTCTTAAAAGATGCGTGAAAACTATTTTATTGTGACAATTGAAGCAAGATATAATTAATTAGCGTTCTAAATATTGCCCCAAGACAAGGTTTCCATGATGCTACAGACGACAGTCTTTAACAAGGGAGGTAACTGCAATGTGGCGACCATTAAAAAGGAGTTCCATACGGGCATTTTATCTTCGCCCTTGGGCAAGATAAGAATTTCTAGCATGGTTAAATTATTGGATCTACTAATCTGAGGTGGGAGAAATGGTGTGGCTGTTAGTAGTGGAGCCAAAACCTTAATGTTGGTCATTAACTTGAAAACTAAGAACATCCAAGAACCCTTCTACCTCTCATAATAGCTTAGGTACATTTTGACAATTTTTAAAGTCTGAAGTACATGTTGAAGTGAGAAAAAGACCTGTTTTGGATAAAAACCTTCTTGCACAATATAATATACTGCATTATTTATGCTAAATCTAATGTTAAATGCCAACCAGTTCTGCTTAACAGAAGAAATAATCAGGTAAAATTTTGTAATAATAAAGCAGAAAAGTTAAGTCTATTTTGTTGTCGATGTCATTATTTATGGACAAAGGGAAACAACCTGATGAATTATAGTACTTTATTTTTAATGACTATGTTGAGGTTGTTTCCCTTGGTCTATTCAATACAAATGTATGTATTGTCATATGCAATAAATCTGATAACTTACATGTATATTATACGCTGAATTATTGTATATGGCAATACATTTATTTGTTTAATTATTCCACAATAGTGGACAAGTTTTGACATACCTCTGTTGTTACGTTTGTTAAGAAAATTTTCTTCTTCTTTTTTCAGATGGTGTCAAAATCAAACGTAAGTCTTGTGGTATGAAACATATTTCATGTTATTGAAATGTCTTGAAATTTAAAGAAGAACCATTCTCAAAAAAAGTGTATTAAAAGCCAGTTAAATCTGCATAAAACGCAGCTGTATTGGCACGGTATTTTTATGCACATTTTATCATTTCAGCCTGGTAGTATGTTCAACATGATTTTAGAAGGGGTGAGTTTATGAACTAAATATCCAGGGCCATGTTTACGAACAGTCTCAAGGCCAAGTCTAGACTCGCTTCCAGAAAAATACTTTCACAATTACAAATAATCATCTTAATTCCATTTGCTTTACAAAGAAAAAAAGTTAATAATTGTACGATTTTAAATAGTAATACAATTCATCAATTTTTATCATCAGAACACAACTAGAAGGAAAGTTATTATGAAATGAATATTCGCAGATTCGCCATTTGAGTCTGAACTCAGACTTAAAACTGTTCGTAATCATGGCCCCAGGTTAATATTTTATTTTGTTATTACACAATTAAGGGATTATGAAGAAAAAATGCTTACCTTCCCACACCTTAACATGTGGGAAGGGAAATGTCAAACCAACTATTAATTAATTATGGCCTAAATATGGATTTACATGCAAGATCGACTGAGCAAACCGAAACAATACCATGAACCAAAAATACTAAAAAGGAAATATTATAAACGATAATTATTTTGTCATTCTTTTGGCTGGCTTGAATAAAAAAGTAATTTTGGGTCATTTGATTTCTAAACAGATTTCAAATTTCGTAATGTTTGCAATATTTTGTTTTATCCTGCAGAGGACTCCAGTATTACCACAAGATGTATTCTCACCTGAGCTTAGTGATTTTGTAGCAAGATGGTAAGGATAAAAGTAGTTTATATGTTAATCAATAAGAAGATTTGATTGTGTAAATAGCACAGTGAATAAATAGTCTGTTAAAAAACCCCATACCACATGTGCTGTTTTAACATTTTTACAACAAAATTAAAATTTGGCTTTTCTGATGTAAGTGAATACAGACCCAGCACTTTAAAGAGCATGATTTAAAGCTACAATGAAATAGGCTGGTTGATGCGAAACCAACGCAAACTGTACATGTATGGATCTTTTTAGGGGATATGTGGCCACTCCATAGTAGTTATAAGTCCCACATTGATTTCAGTGCTCCAGCAAGGTCTATATAGCAGGGGGTGGGGGATGGCCTGCTGCCCTTTTCCAGCACCCTGCTGCCTTTTTACTATCCCCTGCTGGGCCCATTTGTTTGACAGAGCCACCTTGGATGATTATTTAAATCATTTTTTTGCATACAGCCTGGTTTCTCTTACAGTTTTAAACTACATTTGATATTTATTGGACATATTGTCAAGTCAATTTTAAGAAATAATTATAAAAAAATAATGAATATAAAGAATTTTGACTATTAAAAGTAAAGAAAATAGCTAAGGTATTCATAACCATTTAACAAACTATTCTTATTAAAAGAAATAACTGTAAATATTACACAATATGAACTGAACATTGGCCCTTGCAAGTGCCCCATTAAGGCTCATTCAATGCGCATCACAAGTGCCCTTTCTGACCTAGCACCCTGCCCTTCTCAAATCCTGGCTGGAGCATCAGATGAGTAAAAGAATATGTTCAATCACAGATGGTGGCAGTCTGCTTTCTTTGATGTGTGAAGACAATTGACAGCCTGTAGATGTGGAAGTTGATTTAGAATTCGCTTGGTGTATTTGGGCCGAGCAAAAGTCATGACCATTTTAAGCTCCTAAACATTCAAATGCTAAGTTCATTTGGAGACAGTAGTATTTGGTTCCAGTTGAAACAAATACATTTTCCATCCGATGTTGGAAACCCTATTGTATTAAATGTTTTCACGCTTGATTTTCAGTATGCAGAAAGATCCAGATAGGCGAATAACCCAAATAAATGTTCTGGTATGCCTTTCATTAAAAGATAACATGTAATACAAAGCTGTTTAGTATTAATCTTATCTTGTAAGTTGTTTTTTTTAATAATTCATTCCATGTAAAGCACGAAATTGTGACTATTGAAGATCATACTGCTCAAATTTTATCGAATGTAAGTTGTAAATGTATTACCTAATCAAGTAAATATACAACCATTAGTTTAGGAAAGGACTTTAGTTGTAACTTAAATCAGTGAAATATAAAAATGTATGTATTTATATGTCCGTGGTATGTCTTAGCTTTAATAGTCTAATATCTGCAGGAATAAGAGGATACCACAAAATCTTCCATTAGGTGTATTGTGTTCAAGTATTGTGTCAAACAGATATCATTTTACCATACATAATTAATATATTAAAAAAATAAGAATTTTTTTAATTCTGTCCAAAATCTTTGAAATTGGAATCTAACCTTGTTTCTAACCCCTTTTTTACCTTGAGGTTAGACTTTCTATAGATATGTTAAATATACTTACAGGGTCACCCACTGATCCAGAAGTACCTACAGGATAGAAACATTTCTAAGGTGCTGTCAGCCTGGATAACCAGTCAACTCCAGTTGTCCAAGGCACGGAGCACTCAACAGTCTTCATAGCGTAACATTTGCTCAATCACAGAACACTCAACTGTCCTTATAGTTAAAGCTGCTGAAGACAAAGAGCATATCCAAAAATCGCCATAGTTACAGTTGCTCAAGGAACAGAGCACTCAACAGTCTTAATGTACAGTTGCTCAAAGCATGATGCACTCAACTGTCATCAATCCATAAAAAAATAAGTCTGGCCTTTTAACAGTCCTCATTGCAAACTGCTGGTGGCATATTGTACTCAACAACCCATGTAATTGTACATACTGGACAACACTTGCAATATCCAGGATCTCTCAGCCTGATGCACTCAACAACCTTTATGTTAAGCTGCTTTAACCACGGTGCACTCAACAAGCCATGTTTCATCCACAATTGTTGTCTTTAACTAATTAGAAGTTTTGAAAGCTACAATCTCCAGACAAATGCTTGGAGCAGTCAACACCCTTCCTAACTCTTAACAAGTCCAGTTCTGTTAAATGAAAGCTTGTAGCAACCCATCTACATGAATGAGCTATGGAATGGTGCTAAATGATATTTTAGTATATGCTGTGCATAATAGATATTATGTTGTGCCATTTCCATTAAAGAAAAGGACGGCTTTAGTACTGACTAGTGGTACTTGCAGGTATCTTTGCATGTGGTGAAGCATGCAATTTTTATTCACCGAGTCTTGTTTAATGTAGTTTTCTGTTGTGCAAGATTTAAAAACAGTGCCATGTTTTCAACAACTGTTTGATTTATAAAAGGTGTGTTAGTTATTCCTTTTTCTGAAATGATACAAAAGGAATCGAGTTAAGTATATAAATTCAAATAGTTGTTTTACTACATGTCCATTGACTGTATATGAGAGTGTTAATATAAAAAGTTGAGGGTCACTAAAATTTCTATGCAGCGCTTTGCAGATTACATTCCCTCTGATTCTAAACTGATCACAAGGTGTTATTTATATAGAGGATATTTGTTTCAGTGTAATATCTAGAGGATATTTGTTTATTTCAGTGTAAGATCATATTTTTTTTTCACGAGTGTCATAGAAAAACATATTTTCACGATTGGCAAATTTTCTGTTTCTTTTATGCTTATTTTCCAAGTTTTGTACAATTCTAAAAAAAAATCTTCATTGCACGCTTTTTTGAAAAAGATGTTATTTACGCCGCTACCCGTGGGTTTGATATTTTCACTGATTATGATTAAACTCAATGTTTCATTGTCAAAAGCATGAAAGAAAGCAATATTTTTTCAAAGAGTGAGCACTTAAAGATATTTTTCATGTGAGGTGTTGGGACGAGTGAAATATTTACTTTTGCTGTATACAAGGTGAAATGTAATGCAATCCAACACTAAACCAAACAATTTTACTTTTCATTGCATGCTTAATATGGATCAATATCAGTAATTATTTGACGCCAAATTTTATCAAAATTCAGTCATACAAGAAATGACATCATTGATTGTTTTCCCAGCACTGTGTGCCCCAGCACTGTGTGCGATTTCATTTAATTTGAGAGTAGAACAGGCTAAATTCAGTGAAACAGTAAAATTATATTTTTATGCCAACTGTTTGAAATGGTGAGTTTAACAGGACATAAACCATTATATTCCAATAAACCCATGAAAAGCATGAACTAAATAAATGTATTACACATCTATTTATAATGGCTGCAATCCACATGAGTTGTTTACATTTATTGTATTACATACATTGTATAACCAAAGAGTATTGCATGGTATAAGAAGTGAAATTATCTTTTGAGAATTTACTGTTTGGAATGGTAAGTTTAACAGGATATTGTCCATTACTTTTCAATAACTCCTAAAACCATGAATTATACATCAATTTACAATCCACTGCATGCTGTTGATGTGTTGATTGCATTTCATACATGTATTACCAAAGAGCACAAAACGTAATATAACAAAAAAAGAATCGTTTATATTACTTTGTTCATTTTAATTATAAGCCGAATTATGAAACTTTGTCTTTTCATCTTTGTGCAGTGAAGTTTCGGAGTATGTAATTTTATGAAAAAGACTTTGTTTCTGTTTTAATTCTTACAATTATTTAGTTTCCACTTATTTCTGAAACATACATATATAGTATTTAAATTGTTTAAAAGTGCTACATATACAGTACCGGTATATGTTTTTTCCAGTTTTTTTCAGCAAGATTTTTATAATTCATAGATATTGCTTTAATAATATTGAAGTAGATTATGTAATAGGATGTTGTTGAGTAATCAAGTTAAGAAATACTTTGTCAATAAATCTAAATTAAAGCTGTACTCTCAAAGATGTACCATTTTTACAACATTTTTATTTTTTGTCTTGAAAAGAGCATTTTTTTGCATATATTTCTGCAAACCAATGATTTAAGATTGCTGACAAAAAATCAGATCTTAGATTTCCATATTTCCATTCGAAAATCAATGTTTTATGGCTTAAACCGTTACTAATGGTTTAAGAAAAATGCATAAAACATCTTTTTTTTACTTAAATATAAAAATCTGCGATCTAAATTTTGTCAGCAGTCTTACATAACTTGTTCCCATGGATTTTTGCAAAAATTGGCTCGTTCCAAGATAAAAAATAAAAAAGTTGTCAAAACTTTCAATCTGTGTGAGTGCAGCTTTAAAGACTTGGTTGAGTAATCAAGTTTAGAAAGACTTTGTCGAGTGATCATATTTTGCTTTGATGAAATTAAATTTGATTTGTTGCTACAAAGTCCTGTTTACCACATGTATGTATTATATAGGTGCCTATAACTAAAAGACATTATAAAGTACATCTGCTGTTTAACATTTGTGCTGCCATCAAGAGATTTATTTTTCAAAAGTTCAATGCAAGTTTGAGTAAGCAGCATATGATCATTCATGTATAATTATGGTAGTTTTGTTTAGCTAGTGATTGATATGAATCATCATAGTTCTGTTATATTCTAGGGCATTGCTCTATATGCAAAGGTAATCCCCATGTTAATGTTTATCCCAAATTAGGTTGAACGTATCAGTCACATTTGTTATTATATTTTAAGTGTATACAGTAATTCTACAAGTGTGCTGGTACAAAAAATATAGAAACATTTATATTATTTTACTGTGATAGTTATATCATTCAAGATTGTTATTTGATAATAAAGGTATCAAAAATGGTGATGTTGTTTTCAGTGGTGTTGTGATCAAAACAGAGACAAAACAAAAGCGATGCTGATCGATGGCCAATGTTCCAACAAGGGGCTTATCTTGACAACTAACAAATCAATAACGATGAGCGTTTCATTTTATGTGCATAATATCTCTGGCAACATGTGTACCAAGTTTCATTGAACCTTTTTTTAATTTGTGCTAAGGTAAAAGTTTTTGCGCAATGACGTTGACAACATATAAAGAAGTCTGCCAAAACCTGATTTTTTTTATAACTTAAAACTGCTTAGTAAGGCTTTTAGCGATTAAACGTCAAATTTCATAAATATGAAAAACTGCGATCTGATTTTTTCGGAAGGATAAATATGTGATAAAAAAAATCATCGATATACTTTAAGATGTGTATACAAAATAATGCAGCAAACATGAACATGTTCTTCAAACTTTAACCTTGTATTATGATCTTGAGATGGCGCTGTTCCAAAGCCTTGATGAGTAGAACAGTGGACCATTGATGTCTTTCCATTGTTCAGTGTTGCAGCTAAGTGTTTTGACCTTGAACTTGCCAAGTTCAAATAAGAGTTCTACATGTCTCAGTCCTTGACAAGTTAAACATGTTCCTTAAGATTGTTAAAATCCTTTATTGGTGAGGGAGACACAGTCTAGATCAGTCTACATGATCTTGTATTTTGACACTGACCTTCAAATCATTGATCATGTATAATGAAATTGACCTTGTCACCCTTGAACTTGTATTGTGACCCTGACCTTGCCACACATGATCTTGTAGTAGGACCTTGACCCTGCAAGTTTCTCTCCCTTGCCTTTAACAATGTATTGCAGGGAAATAAATAATCCATATTCTCAGGTATATTGTTTGAATAACTTTTGGTAAACATTTTACAAGTAAAATGCCATATCTTAAAACTTTATTAAAATAACTTGAACAGAAACATGATAATACTTCAACATGGTAAAACATGTATTGGGAACATGTATAAACAAAACATGTCATAAAGCTTCATAATTATCATTAGAAAGCATATATAGTTATCAATTTGAAATATTGCTTTCAGTTAAATTGAAATATTGGAAAACATAAAATGTTAACAGTTTTTTTCACAAAATTCCAATTATCAAGAATCAGGAATATTGGTAAAGATTAGAAATAAATAAATATTTTTGTTTTGTTTCCTCAATTATGTTCGGCTTAAAAGTAAATTTTAAGAATAATCTGAAAAGGAAGACTAGAATATAAGTATTTACATGGTAGGAAAATATTTAAAAAGTCAACGACTCAGAGGAAAAATATAATCCCAAATATGTAAATAACTGCTGCGTTAAGGTTACACACCATAACAGCATTACTGACCCATTTTCTTAGCTTGTCATAATGTGCATACATTGAAAAAATACTTTCAGAAACAAACATCAACACTTTAATATACAAGATAATATAACACATTGTATGAAATATTTCACAGATAGCATATATTACTGTATTGCAAATATTGGGCTTGTTCTCAGAACTTCAGAACTAAAGTTAACAACCTTGTTACTATCATCGTTGTTAACTTTGATATCTTAATTGCTCTGAAACTAAAATGGACACATTTGTGATCTGCAGTATTTCTTACATTTTTTCCTTCAGTATACCTGTTTAATCTGTACAAGATTTAAAATAATACAATATGAGAATGTCATAAAAAAGTCCACTTAAAAATTAATTAATATTTAGATGAGGTTAACAGTTTTAAAAAATATCAAAACAATTAGCCCGTTGTTCTATAAATTTCAATTTATGAAACTTAATGAAAGTAATCTTTTTTTTCTTGACAGTCATTTTATCATACTTAGCTTCATGAAGAATTTAAGGCACTCAGCACACAAATATGTGATAATATATATAATATCTTCATGTATAATGTTCTTTTGATCATTTACTTTACATATAATCATCAAATTAATACCTTTCAAATAATGCCAAAATTATGTGGTTAGGCAACAACATTCAATATTAGGGTTATCAGAAAGTTAGCTTAATTGTTGGTCGAATTCCTTAATGCTGGACTCTCGCAGATATACCGTTTTTACAACTTCTTTATATTTTTGTCTTGGAAGGAGCAAATTTTTGCATAAATATCTGCAAACCAATGATAAAAGATTACTGACCAAAAAATCAGTTTGCAGATTTTCATATTTCCGTAATGCTGAAATGCATAAAACATCAATTTTTGAACTTAAATATAAAAATCTGCGATCATATTTTTTGTCAGCAGTCTTATATTACTGGTTTACATGCATTTGCTTAAAAATCATTCCAAGACAAAAAAGTTGTCAAAACGTTCAATCTGTGAGAGTGCAGCTTTAAAGGGACTTGCTCATCTTTTGGACCAAAAGTTGGTTTCCCTGTAAATGCATCTAAAAACACTTATTTTATCATTATTTTACTCTATGATCAACATTGCAGAAAAATACAATTACAGTGCAACAAAGTAGTTTGGTTTTAGTGGTCTGCAAACCCAAGGCAGTACAGTTATTGAAAAATTAGGAAACCAAAGCCGAAATCACAAGGCCACCAGGACTTATACAAAAGTGCTGGATATTTTACCTCTTAACAATACATTGATAACCTCATGTGATAATGTCCATCAACCAATCACACAACAACAACAAAGCTGTTATTAACCCTTATGAAAATGTGGTCCTCAAAGACAATATTTAAGGAAATTATCAACATTTGCTGAAGGGTTCCAGCTTTTGGAATCTTAATTTTAATACTCCTAATTATTTGCCACATTTTATCTCACATATAAAAAACCTGAGCAAGTCCCTTTAATATGAAGTGAAAAAGACATTCATTTCTGAAAACGGATATCAAAAAGACTAGAAAAATAGCTAAAATGAATCTGAACTTCTAATGATACACAAAATCAATAATGTACATAAGCAATATTATATGATATACATTAATAACAGTCACATTTAAGACATATAAACATTATGGAATGGATTGTCAAATATTCTATAAACTCCTATGACTATCAAAAATAAAGTTGTTTTGTACATGTAACGCAAAAATCCTTTCAACTAAAGAAAGTATAAAGGACCAATAAAATGTCTTCCTCCCGAACAACCCTTCTTTCATTACCATAGCGATCTGTAAGATTCAAGGATTTTCAGCCTATGGCTTGTACATAGAACAAACAAAAGCTCTCTTTCCGGTGTGTGATTTCATATGTTCATGCAGTTTTTTCCACCGAGAAAACCTGCGGTCACACAGATTGCAAACATGACAGTATGCATGGTGAGACCAGTTGTCCATCACGACAGCAGCAACATTCTCGTTCTGCATCTCGTAAATCATTTCTCCGGTGTCATCAACACCAATGCTTTCTACTGCCACATCACTGACAACAGACCTCTCACTTGGACTGTGAATGCTTCCAACACCTGAATCAATGGCAGAGACATCATCATCTGATGTATACACATTGTCAGCATCCACAATCCTATACCCAGGAGTTTCAATCATTCTTCTCTTTGGATTTTTGTGACCAACAAGTAATTTCCTCTTCAATTGTAATCCCCTATAAGGCATTCTCGTTCTTTGGTATTTTCTTGCAGGATCAACAACTTTCACATTATTATTTTCATCACTAACCTCAGTATCAATGCTTTCAACATCAAGCCTCTCTTTAACAACACCCATTTCATTTGCACTAAGAACATTCAAAGATACAGCTTCAACATCACTGATCTCATTTTCATCTGTTTCAGTAATAGCTTGGTTCCTTTCTTCTTTTGCAAAAGAACCTGAATGTGTGTTTTCAGAATTGGTTTCAACACAATCAGTTTCCAAAACTGAATCAGAAAGTTTGTCAGCACTTATGTTCTTACTCACAACATTCAATGGATCAACTTTCCCAATTACTCCATTATCATTTGTATACTCCCATTGACTATCAATTGAAGATAACTCCATCGTGTCATCAACAGTATCTTCAATGAAAACATCAATGAAATCACTATATGTGGGTGATCTCTCTTCAGCGATTTTAATAGTTTTAGTAGACAGCTGTTTCATCTTTTCTCTAAGCTCATTTTCACAAGTAGCTACTAGATCATCATTGTAGACCTTCAGTTTAGCTCTATTGTCATCTAATACACCAGTTTGTCTCAGTTCTGAAATAACACCACCAAAGCGATCTTCAATGTGCTTTATAGCCTCCCTATTGAAAACTTCGTAGCATTTCGAATTTCCATAAACCTGGCCGTCAGTCAAGTTAAGGTCAATATCATCAGATAGCTTAATAGAATCATCTATGCTCAGTGGTTGCAAATCCAGGGAAGAATTGGCACTAGAATGTCTTGTTGTTGGACTGGGTATCTGTTTGTTACCTATTTGCACATCAATTTCTTTTTTATCTTCCTGTACAATTTCAATTCCATCCTTTAAAACTTTATCAGCACCAACAGGTTTTGACATATAATTTTCAGAAGGCTCAGATATGCTTGCTTCCAGCTGATCAATTCCTTCTGTGTCATGCTTATTGATGAGACTATGTTGTTGACATAGTGGTTGTTTAACATGCCCCTTGGGTGATGCAAAGGTTGTCTTGCAAACACTACATGTACTGGTACAAACATTCCTTTGCCCATCTTCCTTACCATCAGGACACTCAATAGATTCACCTTTTTTCCTACCATCAGAAAATTCAAGAGAATTACCTATGTTGGACGGTTGTGAATCGGTAGAAGAATTGGCACAGAAATGTCTTGCTTTGGAAGCAGTTGCGGGTGTTGCTTTGGAAGCCGTTGCGGGTGAACTACCTATTTGCACACCTATTCCATTATCTATCTTTGCGATTGTGATATCAGTACACGAAATCAGATCTTTACCAACAGACTTTGAAATACCAATATCTGAAGGTTCCAAAATGCTTGTTTCTGACTTGTTTCCGGCATTTCCTTTTGCGTCTTGAAGTTTCTTTTGGTGAACTCGAGAGTCTTTTATATGACGCCTTAAACTGGAGGGTGATGAAAAAATTGTTTTGCAAGTATTACATGAACAGTTCTTTTTCTTCTGGCCAGTTTGTAACTTTTCTGTTCTCTCCAAAGGTACCATGTTCTCTTTCTTTAATCTTTCACGTGTCTGTTCACTATCCAAGCCCTCAAAACTCGTATTTGCAGTAGAGTGTTCATAGGAAAATGAGTATTCACTTTCAGACGTAATACTACTCACATGTGATCCAAATTCCAGTGTTTTGGGCTGTTCACTACAATGTCTGTACATGGTCTGTTCTTTCCGAGCTATTTCCATGTTTTTCCTTACTACCTCATTCTTTATTTCTTTGCACTCCTTTGTACCAGATTGCTGAGCATAATGCTGTACCCTAATTTTTGGTTTGCTAGTATTCAGACCATTTTCTCTACATTGACTGTCACATATTTGTACATCCATGCTCTGACCCTTTCTTAGAAGACCATTTTCTTGATTCATTACATTAGTTGTACTGACTTTTTGCACTTTCTTAAATTTCCCTTTCAGTTGACTTACTCTGTCTGACATTTGCTTATATTTGTAAGGTGTTGGTGTTTGTTCAGAGACAACATTTTCAATAAGTTCCACTCTCTCAACTGGCTTAATCGGTTCACATACTTTTTGCCTTTTTCTTGCATCAGAATTGTCATTCTTTCCGATGCCCTGACATTCACTACTGACTTCAATTGGTTCAATTGAGTGATGAGACTTGTCCATGCTTTGTGTAGTAGCAGATGCCTTTCTTGGTTTTGAACAAAGTATTTTACGGAGTCTCTTATTTTGTTCAAATGCTGATTTGCCACTTTTACAAGATCCAGTGTGCTCCTTAGTAGCTACTTGTCTAGTGTTTTTACTGTCACTCGTTTGTTCAGCAGATGATTTGAAAATATTCATGGATGAAAACAATGGTTCCCTCACAGTTGTGATTCCTTTGTCAGTAATATCGTGTCTGTCTGAATGTCTATTATCAGAACTGCTTTTATTGTCACCGATAAATCTACCAGATGAATTTGGAGGGAAATCTGTTAAATATGCACACCTCTTTTGAACTTGTGAACAACTGTTTGTATCCACTTCAACACTTTCAGTATCCTTACTTGCACTGTCAATCACACTATTTTCAACTTTCTCCATTTGTGATGCAAAACTGTTTGTATCTGTAGCTTTATTGGAATTAACTCTCGCTATCCCCTGAGCACAGGAGCTGTTTATCTCTCTCTTGTCATCTTCTGTAATATGTTCTGTATTACCAGTAGCTTTATTGCTATCCCCCTTCCCTTTTATCTGAACATGTGTACATTTTACTTCATTTTTGCCATTAGCTCCAGTACCTTGTGTACAAGCAATCACGGAATCTAGTAGTCCATCTGCTCCTGTAACTTGTGTATAAGCAAGTCCAGTATCTTGTAGTCCATCTGTTCCTGTATCTTGTGTAAAAGCAACTCCAGTATCTTGAAGTCCGTCTCTTCCTGTATCTTTAGTATAAGCAATTCCAGTATCTTGTAGTCCATCTCCTGCTTCTTGTGCATCAAATGTTCCAGTATCTTGTAGTCCATCAGCTCTGATATCTTTCGCTTTAGCAATTCCAGTACTTTGTAGTCCATCTGCTCTGATATCTTTGGCATTAGCAATTCCGGTACTTTGTAGTCCATCAGCTCTGATATCTTTCCCATTAGCAATTCCAGTATTTTGTTGTCCATCAGCTCTGATATCTTTGGCATTAGCAATTCCAGTATCCTGTAGTTCATCAGCTTCAGTATCGTTCGCATAAGCAATTCCAGTATTTTGTAATCCATCAACTCTGATATCTTTGGCATTAGCAATTCCAGTATCCTGTAGTTCATCAGTTTCAGTATCTTTCGCATTAGCAATTCCAGTATTTTGTAGTCCATCAGCTCTGATATCTTTGGCATTAGCAATTCCAGTATTTTGTAGTCCATCAGCTCTGATATCTTTGGCATAAACAATTCCAGTACCTTGTAGTCCATCACCTCTGATATCTTTCATATTAGCAATTACAGTATTTTGTAGCCCATCAGCTCTGATATCTTTGGCATTAGCAATTCCAGTACCTTGTAGTCCATCAGCTCTGATATCTTTCATATTAGCAATTCCAGTTCTTTGTAGTCCATCAGCTCTGATATCTTTCATATTAGCAATTCCAGTATCCTGTAGTTCATCAGCTCTGGTATCTTTGGCATTAGCAATTTCAGTAGTTTGTAGTCCATTAGCTCTGATATCTTTCGCATTAGCAATTCCAGTATCCTGTAGTTCATCAGCTCTGATATCTTTCACATTAGCAATTCCAGTATTTTGTAATTCATCAGCTCTGGTATCTTTTGTTTTGACAATTACAGTATCTTGTTCACTATCAATTTCACCTTTGGTCTGTTTTGGAACCTTCTGAAGTTCTTCTAGAAATTTTCCATACTTTAACATGTCATTGGTGATCACATGATGAGTGGCTGCCTTCCAATGAGCTTTCAATTTTTTCTTGGACAAATACTTCCTGCTGCAACAAACAAATGACTCTTTCTCTTGCTCCTCTCCATTTGAGGCACAGGTTTCCTGAACTTCATGGTTAAAAGGGGTGTATAAAATCACTTGTTTGTGACGATTTGATTGTTTGTGTCTTTTTAATGCAGCCTTTGAAGAAAAAAATGTGCTACAACACATTAAATCTTCATTCTTTTTTGCACCCAAGTGCTTCAACCCATCACAGTTCAAGTCACTATCCTCCTTCACAGATGTAAGTGTCTTTACATATTTACTAGAAGCTGTTGAAAGTGTATTTTCTGCTACCTTTCTATCTAAATCCATTGGTGGGGAATCACTGGCTCCAGTTCTGGCAAGCACCGGCTCATTCACACTACAATCAAAATTATTGCCACTATTTTTCTGCGTACCATTATAAGGCTTCGTATAATCATTTCTGGTTGTCTTCTGAGTACTACCAACATCATCACAAGCATAGTTTGTTGTATTTGTAGTACCAGTAATTGCATCTCCACCAAATGCATCATTGAAAGGATCTTGGTAAAATCCTTGTGCATAGTTTTGGTTCTCATACCCCAGTATGTAGGAAAAATATCCCAGTTCATTGGCATTGGAACTTTCTGTAGTTTGTGTGAGACAATTCCCATTGATAGTTTCTAATGGCACTATGTTAGTATCTCTGCTTTCTTTTACAGAACTTGGTAAATATAGATCACCTGTGCCATGGTAAACGTTATGATCACTGTTTCCTATATGTTCAGCACCTAGTGATTTGATTACGATATCAGAAAATCCATCTGTTTTATCCGCTGAAAAGCTTTGTTTATAAGGTTCATCATTCATGCTAAATGTATGAGGTCTCTGATTTATGATCAGAAAATTTGATTCACAGCCTAAGCTCTGTCTATTTTGCCCAGGATTCAAACTCTGTCTGTTTAGATCAGGATTCAAGCTCTGTCTGTTTAGATCAGGATTCAAGCTCTGTCTGTTTAGATCAGGATTCAAACTCTGTCTGTTTGGATCAGGATTCAAGCTCTGTCTGTTTAGATCAGGATTCAAGCTCGGTCTGTTTGGCTTGTGATTCAAGCCTTTGTCATTAAGCACACGATTCATCCCCCGTGCATAAGGTTCATTATCCAAGTTTTGTGTATATTGTTTTTGATTTAAGCTCTGTGTATAAGAATCACAAATTAAGTTCTCTGTGTAAGGTTCATGATTCAAGCTCTTTTTGTAAAGTTCATCATTCGAGCTCTGCATGTTGCTCTTTGCATTTGGGTCGTAATTCATTCCCTGTAAATTCATTCTGTAATTCATGTTTTGAGTATCTGATTCATAATTGTAGCCATGTGGGTCCGACCCATAATTCAAGCTGTGGAAGTTTGCATAAGGTTCAAATCTCAAACTGGGCACTGAGCCAGTAGGTGCCACATTTATGCCCTGTAAGCTAGGATCATAAACATAAGTATAAGAACATGGTTGCCCAGTGTGGCTGGTTTCATAACACACCTGGTTGAAAAACCCTTCGACAGAACTGACAAAAGTGTCCCCATTACAGTTTTTGTTTCCTTTTGGCATTACTTGGGTTATTTCTGCATTGCTGGAATGAGCTACATCGTTTGTCACTATACTCAAAGCATCCTCCATTGTCAAATGTTCATCTTGAACATACACCGAAATATTCCCACAGTCTTGAGGCTTTGTATTTTCCTCCACATTCAGAGGGCTTGATTGTGTGTGTTTTTCCTCTTTCAGAACCTGTTCAAGAATATCATGTGTTTCATTAACTGGTTCATTTGTTAAAGCTGTTTCTTGAACATTATCTGGTTGTAAACCATGAACTGCTTGCTGTGTTTCATGTGATGAATTGTCATGCGATTTCTCTAATGTTTCACTGTCAATTCTTTCATCGGAATTTAGAATCTGTTCAAGAATATCACAAGTTTCATTAATTGGTTCATCTGTTGAAGCTGTTTCTCGTACATTAACTAATAGTAAATCCTGAACTGCTAGCTGTGTTTCATGTAATGAATTGTCGTGTGATTTCTCTAATGATTCACTGTCTATACTTTCATCAGAATTTATGTTTCTTAACCGGATTGAATATCTTACTTTACAGATGGGCACTTTTTTCTGTTTCTTTTTGTAGAATCTGTGATTTTCAGTTAAATCAACATCACGCTTCTTACCACGAGTTCCTTGAAGACTTGTTCTTTGATTACGTTTCAGGTTTCCACATGTTTTTGCCTGACCCCTGGTCAAGACACCCTTCAGTGACGCCATTTGTTCATGTTTTAATGTCTTTAGATGTCGTGCTAAACTTTCGGTATTACAAAAGGATGTATTGCAAACAATACAGTGTGTGTTCAAGTCTAACTTCGGTTTTTTCTTGTATTTTCTTTTTTGGCCAATGCTTGTATTATTTTGATTGCTAACATTAAGTATTGAACCCTCTTCAGCACTAAACTGTTTGTAATTCTTGTCATCACGATCATCGGATTCTGTGCAACTGCTAGATAACTGTTTGTTTGCATGCTGATTTAAAGTCAAACCTGATCTAGGAGTTATCTGAGGTTGATCATTATTCCTCAGGCTGTCAGGTAATTTGAGTATGGAACTCACACCTGGTAATCTATATGGCACCTTTTCAAAAATGTCATTCTCACATTGACTTCCATAATATGCCCTGAAATCACCACTAGCAACATTAAGCTCATTAAACTCTGACTGACTCGCCATACCAGGATGACCACTTGACAAGCTTTCCCTTATATTTGCCCCTGCTTCAGACAGCGATCCTCTATCACTTTCTACCATGTTAACCTTCGCCTCAGTTACATGTGCCACCTCCGTTGACAGCCATGCAAGAGACCCACTGTTGGCTGGTTCACCCATCTGACACCTTCTGATGTGAACGGCATATTGAAGCTCACTGGAACACCGAAGTCCGCAGGCCTCACACAAAAGGTTCTCCAGGTTGAACAAATCTGCATGCTTGGCAGAAGGGACTGACAAACCATCTGGAAAAGAAAGAACAATAACTTTTGTTATCACAAGTAGATGAGTAAACTCTAACAGAGAATTGCTATATTTAATAGATCTGTCTCATAATTCTGTTAACCATTCAAATATCTTGCTATAATGGCTCATCTTATTTCAACTATTTAAAAATAGTGCCAGGATCTTTTTTGTTACAGCTGGCCTCTACGTTTTAAATCAGGCATATGTGTGTTCAATTAAAGTTAAAGGAATTGTATATGTTGCCTGCTTTGAGCACCCACTGGACAATGATTATACAATTATTAATTAGGAGTAATAATGATTTAACTGGAGCAATATGTTTCATAAGTGAACTCAGAATGAATTGTTTTATCTGGCAATTTGAGATATTATATGTTCAAAGATTGTAAACCAGTTAAGTATACTAGTAACAGTACTGTAAAACAAATGACGTTAGGCAGTCATCAAAGTGAAATAGGTCAAGTTTAGACCATTCAAGGGCCATAACCCAAGTGTTGATAATGTAAAATTGCTGTTGATCAAATGCAGTTGAGATATGATGCCAATAAATATTTTAATCAAGTTTTGTAAAAATAATGGATAAAAAATGTTCAAGTTAGAGAGCGGAAAAAGTGGATTAAGTAATTTTTCATATATTAAGGGCCAATATTCTAGAGTTAATAGTGTAACCTGGCTGTTGTTCACAGATAAATACAGCCTTTATGTCAATGAATATTCTAACCAAGATTAGATAACAATTACTCAAGCAGCCATGAAAATGTGACAATTTAGACGATGACAATGCCGCAGACAATGACACAGCTGAAATGAAATGATGAAAGGCTGTTTAATTAAATATAAATAGTTCTTTTTATAAAAAAGGAATTCATATTGCTTTCTTAACATTATCCTTTGACTGGTAATTCCATTGCTTTTCTTAACAGGGATGTCAAACAAGCAAAATTACAAGAAAATCTGACCTATGAACCTTCAAGTGTGACCTCAACTTTTGGCCTACGTCGTACACAGGCCTTACATGCCACCTACTCAACTCCAGCTACTCATGGTAAACATTTGTGCATGATTAAGTTACATGCCAGACACAAATTGTTTATACCTAGTTGCATAGTCCCCAAGCCACCAATACCTGCCAGCCTGCCAACATACCCCTATCTTACAACCTAGTTTTAAGGGAAAAACCTGGTTAACAAATGTGAGCTAATACTATCAGATACCATACAAAAATGTTGACCATCTGCTACCATTGCCCGATCCAGTAGTGAATGGTCAAATACAAAACACAACTGCTCTGAGCTTACCTAAATCTCTTTAACTAGAGATGAGTTAGGTATCTATCTGCTGGTTCTCCCTTCTAAGTTCCAATCCTGAAGCTTGACCCACCATTATCAGACTTACCAGACTGTCCTTTAGGTGTCACTGCTGGCTGAGATGTGTAAGGTATCACCACATGATCTCTGTAGTTTGTTAGTGTAGGGGCCGGATCTCTCCCTGCTATAGATTGGTCTTCAGTTGAAACTGATGGTTGCTCTCGTGTGACCATTGTGAATGCATCAATCTAAAAAACAGTCAATATATACACAATGTTTGCTGACTGAGACCAAACTGGGAAGAGCATTACTGACTTATTAGGGCATATGAATTAAGGTACTAATGATTTTAAGCTTTCATATTATGGTTAGCAATAAAATTGCACGAGGATAATGCAACTGCTTATAACAAGGCTATGAAAAAAACTCAAATTCATTTTGTTTAGAATCAGTTTTTACACTAAACTTTAGACCCAATTATTTCAAAGGCAGATTTACCTCTGACAATTAAGATACTTGGACAAAACACACATTGACATACCCAGCTCTATCATATGCAATGGCTACTGCCAGTGATCTTCAGAAGTATGGCCAAGGCTAGCCATGGGTACAACAACAGGAATAGTCATGTCACTGAAACAAAATCGCATTTGCATGAATAAAGTATTACCATAGCATTGAAGCCAAAGCAATATCAGGGTTTTCTGGGGAGTGGTTTATTTTCAAAACTGCTTGAATACATCCTTTGGAATCACAAAATTTAAAACAAGTTTGGAAGCAATATGTTAACCCTAACTATAGCTATTCTGTGCCAAGCATTTTTCTGTTTTAGTAACAAAGACCTTGACCTTGTTCCTAAGTGCACTCATGCCGTTGAGAGGTCTCCATAAACTCTTCTGACATACCAAGTTTGATTACTATATGTCAAACCATACCGAATTTATTGGATACCATATATGCAAGTTTGGCGCCATCCTACTGCCCACCCGCCCATCATAAAAACATTCTAAGAAAACCAGGTTTCAATTTGTGAAAACCTGGTAAACAATGTGTTCTGAACAAAAATCTGAAAACCCTTCTTGCGGACATAGTACCTTACAACAATGTTACCTGCTGTCAGATGCAAAATGATGCTTTAGTTTAAGAAAGATAAGGTTCTGAGGAAAATAAATGAGTGTTGGACTCAGGATTGACTGATTCACAGCAAAAGTAATCCTTGGATGATAAGTGTCAAATCTTATTGATTCTTTAATGGAGACAATGCTTACAAGCTATGGATTTCAGCACAAAATTTAACCATCATTTTTTAAATGTTTGCACCTATAAAATAATTTTACGTGTATATGTTGAAAAGCGCTTTTTAATATTCCTGAAATCAGAAGTGTCGCCTGTAGTTTACGCCCATCTGTTTTCTAGTGAAGGTTACCATGACGGACCAAATCCCAAATGGGTAATTACTGACCATGAACAATGTACATACCAAATTTGACTCTTTTCAGACATTAATCCAGTCATCCCTGGGCAGACCTTGCTGGTTTTCAAAAGGAACCAAGGTCTCATCACTATAAAACTAAGTTTGGTGAAGATCATTTTGAGTGGAGGCTCTATTGTGTTCACAAGCCATATTTTAGCAATTTTTGACAATTCCAAGGCCATAATCCAGCCATGCTTTGGCGGATCTGACTGGTATTCAATAGTAACCGAGGTCTAATCATTATTTAACTGCTGTCCAAGTTTTGAGAATATTTGATTAGAAATGGAGGCTTTTTGTGTTCACAAGCTGTTTCATAGCATATCTGACAATTTAAGGGCCATAATCCAGTCAAGCAAGGGCGAATCTGTCTTGTTTTCGAAAGAACCTGTGTATTAGTCAATACCTAACCTGACTGTTGACATTTGGTGAACATCATGTAATAATTTGTGGCTTTATTATGTTAACAAGATCAATTATAGCAATCAGTCCTCTTTAACAAATTCAAGGGAGAGTAAAAAAACTGCATTCTCTGAGTACAGGTTGTCTCTCTTAGACTGTAATTTTACTTTGTTTCAATTATAGAACTTTTGACAATTTCAATGGCCATAAGCCAGTCATGCATGGGTGGATCTGGCTGGTTTATGAAAGGAAGTTTGACTGCGATACAATCAAAACTGAAGACTTTATCGCATTGACAAGAAATTTACGGACGGATACACAATCATCTAAAAAGATACCCATAAAAAAAGTAGTGTCAGATTATGCATCCATATATACTCACTGCCATTATTTCAGTGGTGAATGCAGCACTGCTATATGAAGTGTCATCTGATTATTGGAGCTGATTTTAACAAAATATCAGAAGCTTATAAAACCGATATCAATCACATTCAAATGTTTTTCAGGATTTTTAAAAAAAAAATCAATTAAAATCAAAATACAATATCAGGCATTCCTGTTTTGAGGTGTAACAAAATTAATGAACACTTGTTTAAAAAAGGCCTTTAATGTTTTTGACATGAAATTTGCAGATGAGACTTGTGGCGTTACAAGGAAACAAAAACATGTCCAAATGATACAAAAAAAATCCACAAAACGCCCATTTCCGTGGTTATCTAAAAATCTAGCCTTTTGACGTTTTGTTACCGAATTGGTAAGAAAATGTTCAGATATTTTCAAAAATTTAATCAACAATTACGTACAGTGAGCGAAGTAAAACGCCTCATTT
The DNA here is from genome assembly GCF_026914265.1 of Mya arenaria. Classification (NCBI taxonomy): domain Eukaryota; kingdom Metazoa; phylum Mollusca; class Bivalvia; order Myida; family Myidae; genus Mya; species Mya arenaria. The sequence goes on from NC_069126.1 coordinate 64,511,961, forward strand.
AACCATAAACTCTCTATTACGCAACGAATACTTTCAGATTACCAAAGATTATAACCTTGCCGATGAGCACGTTTCCATGTTTTGTTCTACGCAGTTTCATCAACAGTCATGTGTAAGAAAATGGATAAATTGTTAACAAGGGAAGTAACTCTGCATAGCAAGTTCATTTCAGGCTAATGAAAACTAAATCTCAAAGCACTCTTCTTTTCTAGTGCGTTTCAAGTTTTATTTTCCAAAACGTCAATTTGAAGTGAAACCTGAACATGTGTTCTTTTTAACCAAATGACATAAAAACGAGAATGAAGCATGTATATGTACTACTGATGTAGATCTACATATATATAAAACACGCGGTGCCTGAGAAGCTTAATCACGGTGGAGAACCCACGTGACTTATTTGGTAAAGTGCACGGCAACAAATGTCAACAAGTCTCGATTCAGGTAAGGTTTTTAAAGATAACTTTCTTAATAGTTGGAGAATTTTTGTGAAATAAAGACCATAAACCGTGCATTTAAGAGCTCTATCCACAGTAATAAAGAACTTTCTCTAATATCCTAAAGTTTTCCTGAAAATCTTGACCAACTGATTTCTCAGAGTTGAAATCTAAGGCAAAGTACACGGCTTTTGACAAATCTATATCGCTTTACTTCATGTTAGCCGTAAATGATTCATACACAAATCTTATTTTAAGCAAATTTTATGTATTTTATAGTTTTCAGCGTGTATTGTTTAACTTCTAGTTATTTCAAAGATAAAAATGAACTAAACCCAAATTGATAAAGTACACGGACATTTTAGGATGATAAAGTACACGGTCATTTTAGTTTATGTTTGAAAGTAGAGTGCGGTTTACAAACTAATAGTTATATAAGCATTTTCTATTCGTGAAGTCAGAATGTACTGGATAGTGTTTAGTTTTCATTTAAGTTGTATCAATACATTTTGCATTATAACGCACACCTAAATAACTAAATATTTAGCAATCGTATTTAATGAGGAGTTAAAAGATAGTCTATGGGATAATTTAAGATAAAGTCTGCCATTATAAGTTCGATTACTTTTAAATATGGAGATCAATACAGAACCATACATACATTTCTTCAAAAATCAGATAGTTTTACTTATAAATTATAATCTGGACTGACGGCGAATAAAACATCTCTGTAGTTAGCGGCCCGTTTGTGGTGATTATAAATTTCATGATTATTCCTATTTTGATGTGATATAAAACAATAAAATAGGCACATCACAATTAGTTTATATATATTTCCACATTTAGAGCATATTGTTCATACCTTTCAGGTAACGCTGAATCTTTTATTTGGTTCAGTCTGAACAAATATTATCTGATCTACATCAGTAAAACTGCGGTCGTTCGAACAATACAGACAGGAACTCATTGTAAAGATTGAGGCTCGGAGTTAGATGGGAAACAGCAAGGAGGAATGAGAGCACACTATATTACCAACTTACAGGCTAGGACTAAGACTTGAACATCTAGATAAGAGCTGAGCATGGAACATTAGAATGTTCTAGACTAAAGGCTGAAATGTGATTACAAAATAATTGTGTTTCAAAGCTTGCTGAATTATATAAGATACATGCAGTTAAGAGTTTATAGGACATCAATGGGAAAATGACAACAATGCATCTCTAAACCTTGTGAAAATGTTTTATGCTCAATCCGTTTTCATACTAATTTTACACAGCATTTTTTTCAGTACTGTAAGACAAACGAACATTTTGAAAGAGCACCATTTGGTATAAGTACGTTTTGCTATTTATCTTAATAAAATGCTAAACTCATCAAACCGTTATTTTAACTCGGCAACATACTGGAATGCACTTCTAACTAGACCATTGTGATCTTTCAATGTGTCCTGATAAGGTGTGTTTCGCCTTAACGTGCCTGCTGAGTCCAGATTTAAACTTGAATGCTGAGCGACACTGTAGACATTTGTGACGTGTCATTCCCCTGTGTCTAGTAGAGATCTGGTCACTGAGATTGGTCGTGTCACCCAATTTGAACCCACACACATCACACGTTACCTTCAATTGGCCACTTTCGCGTCTTTCGTGTACTTCAAGTCTTGCAAGAGCAGTTTTTCCACAATATTTGCAAACGTGCAACTTTGTCTCGCCGTGATTGCTGCACCTATAAAAAGACATGTACTGTCACAAGTTAGCGAGAAATGCTGGCAATGTCAGTATTTGAATATAATTTATAAAAAGCACACTATATTACTGCCACGCAATGAGTGTTTGATCGTGTAATCCGCATCATATAACTAAACGACCCTATCCACTGAAACACGGACCACATTATAATGTGAAAAACGTAACCCCTAAAAAACGATGAAAACACATTCAGACGACGGGAAATCTTAACCTCTACACGAGGGGAGTCATAATAAAAGTATAACTGTTAGTATATTCTTAATTCTCTGCGAAAAAATAAAGCTAAAAACTAGCCTGTGTCTGTGTAAACACTTTCCCGCAAAAACGATGGCAATTGATCAGAATGCCTTCTATCGTGGTCTACTAGATGTTTTTTTTTTATTTTGAAATGCCATTCCGCATTCTTTGCATAAAGTCGGAGTCTTCATATTCTGAAATGAAACAAATGTCACAAACTCATAAGTCTATCAAATCAGCTAGCAATCGAAGACATTAAAAGTACAAGAACACTTTTCTTTCTCAAAATTGACAAAATGAAGAGTTATTAAGCAGTTATGTGTTACTGTTTACCATGTATAATGAATACAAACACGTTTTACATATACGATACGAAAAAGAAGTGGAACACCCTTTACAAAAACTTCAAGCCCTTTATATGTCAATTGCGAATATATTGTTAAAATACGGGACTGAATTTTAGTGTGATAACACATGTTTCCATGATTCATGAAAATGAGCCCATCATTTAGGCGACTCCGTCGGTCTAACTGTTAAAACGCGTTCATTCTTCCCTTGCCACTCCATTACAATGCGTCTTTTCAAACATGGAGCAATGTTCAATAATAAATTTGAAGAATAGAAATAATAAATAAATTTATAATAACTCGTTTTAGCACCAGTCAGTGAAATAATGAGTATATACACTGAAGGTTGTAAACGACCGTGTACTTTATCAAACCTAAAATGTCCGTGTACTTTATCAATTTGATTTTAGTTCATTTTCGCCTTTGAAATAACTATAAGAAGTTCAACAATACACGCTGAAAACTTTAAAATACATAAAATTTGCTTAAAATAAGATTTGTGTATGAATTATTTACGGCTGGCATGAAGTAAAGCGATAGATTTGTCAAAAGCCGTGTACTTTGCCTAAGATTTCAACTCTGAGAAATCAGTTGGTCAAGATTTTCAGGAAAACTTTAGAATATTAGAGAAAGTTCTTTATTACTGTGGATAGAGCTCTTAAGTGCACGGTTTATGGTCTTTATTTCACAAAAATTCTCCAAATATTAAGAAAGTTATCTTTAAAAACCTTACCTGAATCGAGACTTGTTGACATTTGTTGCCGTGCACTTTACCAATTAAGTCACGTGGGTTCTCCACCGTGTTAATATCGGCTGGCGTTATTGTGAGCAAATAACTGCACTTCGGGTACTTAAAAAACACTGGATTTAATGGAGTGTTTGTTAAACTTAAGCAAAGTACATTGGAATAAAACGTTGGCTTTCTTAAAACCGTTTAATATATTATTTTCGCGGAACTGTTTGTGCATCCAAGCTCTACACGGCAACACGGACCTATAAACTGGTCCGTGACGGCAAGTGCTGGTTTGTTCGTATTAATTTTTTTAATACTTGAAAAGTTCAGTGTTGGTTACTATCTTAAACCCCCTTCGCTCTTGGGCCACATTCCCACAGCGTTCAAGAAAAATCAAGAATGCCAATCAGCGCGCAGTGGAATCGCAAGCATCGCCGTGGCAACCCGCGGCAGTTTTCACCGCAAGTAATCGCACAGAACGCCGAGCGACAAATCACTTAAATGAACGGATAGAATCTATACGATAAATTTCCGAACGATAGCTTTTTATTGGATAAAAACGAGGCTACGCCTGGAAAAAAATACGATTGCCCTACGATCTTTATTAAAACGGGGTCATTGTTCTCAGAGCAACTGCTCGTACGTGTGGTCGGACACGATACAAGACCTGTATTATATCCTGTCATTTCCATTGGCTCTCAGGGCTTAACCTTACAAGCGTAACGTTATGTAAACTGTGAAATCGACGTTTTCACTAACGACCCGTCACATCGACGTTTCCTCTAACGATCCGTCCTTTTGTATTTACTCTCTCCCCCCCCCCCTCCCCTCTTGTCTCTCTCTCTCTCAATTCACGTTCCTTTTATTTTGCGGAGTTCCCCCATAAAACCACAGAGACTTGAAAGCATGATCTTGACAAATTATATAACCCTAGTGGATTTTTAGCTTTTATAATATGTTGATTTATCGTCGACAAATCATGATTACTCGTTGTATTGTGTCCCATGACGTGATATGCAGCCCGTAAAATGTTGTTGTTTTTTTCAGGATCAAGAGTGATTTAACCACACTGAGTCCGCCGGCAACTATTTAAAGTAAGCCAGTGGCAGCTGTTGGGATCTGCATTATACTTTCAAGTCCCTGTGCATAAAACGACTGTGACTTTGATTAACCTACTGAACCTCAACAGAAATAGTTTCTTCTCGTTTTTGTGTTTTTGAGTGAATGAACATCACCTTAAAAACAGCCAGTATAACCCTTTTATTGACTGATGACTGTTATTTCAAGTACACTATTTCTTTTAATAGAATCACTTTAAGAGTCCGTGTCTTAAGTAGAAACCAGTACAGGTGCCCATAGTGCCCACAACTTTATATAGGTAAAAAGGTGGACAACTATATCGCTAGACCACTCTTACCCACTCACAACCTACAATAGTTTGAGGACACCACGCAACTCCAGTAAGAAGTCACTCCTGGATTAATCACTGGAGTAACATGGTTTTACATGCCATTGAATGGACACTTTAAATGCAGTTGGGTCTTAACTTACTGACCCCCAAACAATATAAGGCATCCAATGTTCAATCACTTCTTACTAATGAAGTTCCATGTTAATAGGTCAAACCATCCTATAGTTACTGGCCCCAAAAGAAAATCATGACCATCATTTTCACCCATCTTTATACCAAGGTCATTGACGAAAGTTGTATACAATTCAATTGAAACAGTGAAACATTGATTTCTACACACATTTGTCACTGTGCTTTCAGTAAGAGATCATTGTTAAATTCTGCCCAGGCCGTGTTAGTTAAAATAATTCACAAAATGTACAATATATGATGCATTGTAATAAGTATTTTTTATTTTATTTTGACAATAAAATCATACAGTTTTAACAACATTCATAACAAATGCTTGATATTGCAGCTCAACATTGCAAAGCATGTTGATGGAAGAATGCATTAAATTTAACATTCATACAGAAGATTATACACAATGGATATAAAATTCAACCATTGACTAAGACTATTCAACAATTGTAAAGACTATTATATATTTTTATTTGTAATTTAGCATATAATGTATTCAGGTTGATTTGTTTTATTATTAAATTCAAAAGGTTTTAAGTTTAACATTTAGCACTGACTAAGTGTCTATTTATACAACACCCACTTGTTAAGTTAAGCACAACAATGCATTAATGTTGATCAGGAATGTTTTCATATTTTATACAATCACATGATATTCATACAATATTGGCTTCCACCACAACTATATCACAAGATGATCGCCATGATGTCAGCAACAAGTCACTTGATTCTTTTACTTTAAAAGCTTTAGTACTGGTATAAGGCTGGTATTCTTAAAACAATTTACAGTGGCTTTGTAACCTACGTTGATTTCCTAAACTGCTGATAGTCTAATTAAAAGAAAAAGTATCAGTGTTTTTAACATCAAATTATGTTTATTCAAGTAATTCATATTTTATGAAGTAATTATATAATATGATCAGTGACATAATTGACTTTAGAAATGACTTAAGTTAGGAAATGACTAAAGATGTTTATTATACCGGCGAAAGGGTCCCAGGTTTTCTTTATACTAATATAGTTAGATATTTAAAGATCTTCTCTGAGACCGCAAGGCCAAGATCCTTGACATTTGTATGTAGCCTCATGTAGTGCTTAGTAACTACTTACATCCATAGCAACCAGTGACTTTCTTAGCAACCAGTGACCTCCTTAGCAAAATGCAACATTAAGCCATCACAAAGAAGCTAAGGTATAATGTGACGAACATGAAATAGTAAAGGGAATGGCTACATAATGATTGAACAAGAGTGCTGCAGAGCAACTACCAACGCTCCTCTGCTTTAATTTTTTTGTTTCGAATAAGGGGTATATCTCAACAATTATTTAAGCAAGGGTCTTGCTAAAAATGTGCTTATTGTCGCTGGCAACATGTGTTCCAAGTTTAGGTTGTCTGATTTCAGTTATGATCAAGGTCCATTTTTCTTCTCCAGAAAAGCAGGTAAGCTAAAACTTTAATTTAAAATGCCGTCCTTGTAACTTTAAAATGCTGGTTAGTCAAAACAAGATAAAACTGACACTGATAGACAGCCCACAGCGTAGACTTCTGACCATAGTTTTGTGATGAAGCAAGGCCAGAGTTTACTACTAAGCAAGTTCTGTAAAGCAGCATCACTACGGAAGCCGTAATGGTTATTTCTCTCCTTTCCTACACCAATGGTTATCTCTCCACCACACAAATGGAATGCCCTTAATTGCACATCAATCACTGTCTAGGTCCCCGACTTCATCTTCATCTCCACCCATGGCCCGCCAGAAAGCTATTGCAACCTGGAGATAGAAACATTTAGGATTTCTTTATTTCATTTGTATGTCCTCTTTTGCTATTGTTCAATATTTAAGAAATATAACACACCAATGAGGGTCATATGACATTATGAGGACCGGCCAGTCAGCCACCCAAAGTGTATATGGACTGAGGCGTTAGCCAAGGTCCATTCACCTTTTGTGGCCGACTGGCTGGTCCTTATAATGCCATATGGCCTAAAGTGTTGAGTTATCATTGAGTTTTCATATTAAACGGAACATTTTATATAACCATTCACTTTTTTTAAAGTGCTTTTGATGTGTTTTATTGAACAAAGCAAATAACGTTTACCAGTTTTATGACGTTATCGGTCAATATAATATTTTGGCAAGGTCTGGACCAGCCAAAAATATAATATGGACCGCTGACATCATAAAACTGGATTTTTATTAAAATACAGTGAAATACTGACCGATCCACTTTACACATACAAAGAAGGGATACATATGTAAGGTATCATATATCAATATAGAATGTGTGTTGTTCTCTCCAAAAGTTGATGGCTTCCATTAATTAATATCTTTCACCTCTAAGGTAGATGTCAAACTTACAAGATGAAAAATACCAAAACTGAATTATTATGGAAAAACAACATAATAGAGAGCAGAGTATGAAAATCATATATCTATGACAATTTCTTTTGAATTATATGTAGAGAAATTTTACTTAGAGTAACCAACAATGTAAAATCAAACATTTATTTTTACAAAAATTATAACGTTATATAAATTATAATATTATATAAATAATTTATATCGGCAAATTGTTATACTTAAGTCTTGTATGGTGGAAAACCCCCAGAGGAAATCCACTTGTGAAATTTGGTGACCACCAACCAAACTTACATTTCCCTGTGTAAACCAAGGCAAGCAAACAAACCTCGACTGGTTTGGTTAGAAGAAATTTGCAAACCACTTCCCTTACTACACTATCTGTTTTTTGTGTGTTTCAATTGAAATAATAGTACTAGCCAATCTGTTCTAATGTGTTTCAACTGGTATAATAGTACATTTAATCAAATTTAATTTAATTCACATTTTAATCAAAATTTTCAAACATTTACTTTCACTCTGTGTATGAAATAAGCACAAGCCTGCATGTCCTACATTGGTAAAATGCTTTCCTGGCTTGCTCAAATTCAGGATTTTATATAGTGGGTTTGCTTAAAAAGTTTAATCTTTCATGCAGATACTTACATGCTCGGCATACTTTTTTCTTTCATCTAATGGAAGTACACTAGCTTTTTCTGAAGACAGATAAATCAAAAGCCGTTAAGTAGCCTGAAGAAGTCTGCATTCATCAATGTTATACCAGTCTTAAGGATACTAACGCATTTCATTGTTTCAGAAAACAAATACATTCATCTATTAAATCAAGTTGCAAAGAGTCCATCCTCAAAATACAAGGACTGGTATGAGAGTGGTATAGAGGTCTGCCTTTCAACAGAGAGATTGTTGGCTTGATCCCCTGCATGTCAACTTCTGATGGCCTGTCAAATGGACACCAGTACTGGCATATACTCAGGAAACATAGAAAATACTGCAGCATTTAAAGGGCTTTAATCCAGTTATACATGGGCAGATCCTGCTGGTTTAAAAAATGAACTAAACTCTCATGGATACATTGTATAAAACAACAGTATAAGTTTTATTAAGATACAACTCAAACTGAAGACTGTATTGCATTCAAAAGCAATTGTTTCAAGACGTACAGACACCCAGATGACAGAGAATATCATATAAGTTCTAGCTAAAAAAATGCAAAAAATGCCAATGCATGACTGTTTTTCTTTATATAGTTGATTTAGGGACATAACCAGCCATTTCTTTTGCAATAATTGCATTTCACATCAATAAGTTTCATTTGAATATATTTTCAGTGATTTATTTTGGAAATGTTTATACATTTATACTGCCTGTGCCTACAAATTGGAAAAGAAAGTCAAGATTGGAAAAGATATGGAATCAGAACAGAATAGCAAATATAATGGCAAATATACATGTTTTCAACTTCTTATGCATACCGTAAGCTGTGAATTTGTTAGTATTGTCATGATTTTTGTTATTTTTTAAGAAATTCATTGCTCCTTTATTCATCAACACAATCCACATTTATCAAATTGAGAAAACATTATAAATATTTGGGAAAAATGGGCAATTTTTCACAAGGGGAAACAGACAACAGAAGGCAGTAAATTGCATGAATAAAATCACTGATTTTACAGGTTAACATTTTGCTAGCAAACAATGAGGACAACAAGGTTGACGATGTCAACAAGGCTTTGACAACAGTTCTTAGTATTCTTACAAGAGCTGTCACAGAGACAGCGCGCTCGACTATTCCGCCGCTTTTCAGTGTAAGGATTGAAAAGTTTTGACGAAACATGCATGGATCACTGTTAGATTAGATTTCAATGCAATACATGATGTGCTGAGATATTACCATAAATGTGGTTACATGCAAAATTTTAACCAGAATTTTTAAGTGTAATAATAAAGGGCCATTATTTGCAAAATACAGTTATCTAACTTGGTTATTCAATTAGGTTGGGTGGTTGAATACCATTGTATAAAGTCTCAATGCAATACATCAAGTAGTTGCTGAGATATTATCCTATGTGTGCTAACATGCAAGACCTTAACCAAAATTTCTAAGTCGCATAATAAAGGGGCAAAAATTATATAATATGAAAGATAGAGTTATCTTACTTCATTAAATAATAAGGTTAAATGGTTGGGAGCCTGTGTGTAAAGTTTCAATGCAATACATGATGTATTCGCTTCAAGGTTTTAACTTAAAAGTGGTTACATGCAAAACCTTCACCAGAATGTCTAAGTCTAATAATAAAGGGCAATTATTTGCATTAAATGCAAACTAGAGTTATCTAACTTAGTTAATTAAGTAGGTTGGTTGGTTGAGTACCATTGTATCGAGTGCAATCCCTCAAGCAGTTGCTGAGATATTAACCTATGTGTGCTTGCACGCAAAACCTTAACCAGAATTTCTAAGTCAAATAATAAAGGCCTATTATTTGCATTAAATGCAAACTATAGTTATCAAACTTGGTTAATAAGGTAGGTTGGATGGTTGTGTAACTTTGTGTCAAGTCTCAATGCAATACCTTAAGTAGTTGCTGAGATATTAACCTATGTGTGCTTGCACGCAAAACCTTAACCAGAATTTCTAAGTCAAATAATAAAGGCCTATTATTTGCATTAAATACAAACTATAGTTATCAAACTTGGTTAATAAGGTAGGTTGGATGGTTGTGTAACTTTGTGTCAAGTCTCAATGCAATACCTCAAGTAGTTGCTGAGATATTAACCTATGTGTGCTTGCACGCAAAACCTTAACCAAAATTTCTAAGTCAAATAATAAAGGCCTATTATTTGCATTAAATGCAAACTAGAGTTATCTAACTTGGTTAATTAAGTAGGTTGGATGGTTGAGTACCATTGTATAAAGTCCCAATGCAATACCTCAAGTAGTTTCTGAGATATTTACCTATGTGTGCTTGCATGCAAAACCTTAACCAAGGGATGACTCAAACACTGACGCAGACGCCGACGCTTGGGTGAGTAGTTTAGTTCTCCTTATTCTTCGAATAGTCAAGCTAAAACCTTGACAGATGAATTTGAAAATGTGATAAAGCTCAGAACTAACCTTTCATCTGGGCAAATTGTTCAAACAGCTTTTCGAAGGACTCTTCCTCAGGGTCCTCACTCGCCAGAGCTTCAAATAATCCCTGGTCTTCAGAAGGGAGGAGACTCTCTGGAATTATTGTTAACACTCTTAATCCCAAATAAGATTTACCACAATTAATAAAATTGTTTTAATATGCTGAAAAGGATGAATAAATGTCGAAAATAATGGTTCAAATAATGGTTCTTATGAAGGATACCGAGCTTAATTTGAAAGAAAGGTACAGAAAACACAGTATTTCTACCCTAATCTTTTAGCACTCACAAATTATTTAATATTTTTGTGTTTTCAGATATTAAATACACGGTTACAATCTCATTGTCAGTAATTAATATTTTCCATAGATGCATTATTTAGTGAGTAGTTAAAGGTTTATCACTCAAAATTTATGTTTGTAATACATGTGTATGGATGGATTTTCAATAAGAGTGTCACTTTAAACATTTGAGAGTCTGTGGCTTTTTCCCCTCCAATCCCATTTCTAAAGTTTATATTGAATATCTCTCTGTAAACGTGATTATACAGAACAAATACAATATTGTTATCATATAATTATATTACTATATAGTATATAATATATTTTACCTCTTACTATTAATTACTTCGATCATAAAGTACTACAGTATAACTGGTTGGCACTGCGAAGAGAACACAATTACTGTTTTTCTCAGTCAAATAACAAGCATAATTACAACAATTACAAAAGCCAGAGGTATTGGCCTTCCTATACTTCTATGCATTGAAAAATGAGAACCAAGCTACATTCAAATCTTTTGAATGTTTTTTTTAAGTTATGGCCAAGGATAAAGTTTTTTAACAAGGATGCTGGCTCAGACAACAAAGACACTAAGGGTATAACAATGCATAGAAATTCATGGAAATTCAGCTTTCAACATCGCCCAACTATGTCAGTCAAACAACACCAGACCAAGCATGCTCAAACTACTGTAGCCCATTGACTGTGACTAGTAAAAATATAGAATAAATGTAGATTGCTTTGGCAATGGGCCAACTTCGATCCATGCCAATGGGCCGAAAACCAGTACCTAATCTTTCTTCCTTTGATGGCTGCTTTTTCTTGGCCTTGTCCTTCTCTTTATCATCTCCACCAGATGCCACATCAGTTTTTTTATCAGCTTCATCCGATTCACCTGCATCCTCACCACTAGGTTCATTAACACTAATTTCAGAAGTCTCACTTATAATATCTTGAACCACTTTGTCAATGTTTGCACCCAAACTATCATCAACTCCATTTTGACCTATGGAATGTTTACACTGCTTGTCAGAATCATGGCTTTTCTCATCATGAGAAGGTGCTAGTCTGTCACTTATTTCCTCATTTGTGTCATTGTCTCTCTGTGTCTGATTCTTTTCATGTTCCTCTTTCATCAATTGTCGAATGTATGGACTGACTGTATGCCTTGTGTCTGAAATTAATATAACTTTATTTAAAACAATGTTTTTACAATTACCAAGTGTTGGTTCTCTATTATTTTTTTTCAAAACTGTTTGGGGTCTTCTTTTGGAAAAAAATAAGATTTTTTACCTTTTCCAAATCATTTGATTTTATTTTTTTGGAGAAAAAAATGATTTAAAATTAAATTTGTCAATGATTTGTGTTATCACTTACTTGTTACTAAATGTAATTTAAAATGTCTTCAATGCATTTAAACAAAAATGTTCAAGCTGATCATATGTACATGTACATGCAAGTAAATCTTCAATGTCTCCTTTCATAATGGTATTGATCTTAGTTCCCAAAGCTACATGTACGAACAGCAGAATTACAATTTTATGCAAACTTAAATAACAGAAGAAAGTGTAACACCTGGAAGGATATCCACATTGCCCTAGTGTGTGTTCATGCAGTACAAATGCTCGAGTGCGATCTTGCGATTTCCTGAGAAATACGCTCAATATTCTGAATTAAACCCTTCTTACCTTTCATCACCAAATTGGGCCATGTGTGAGCATGTAACGCCTGGACTATCCTAGCTAACCCGGTAGTTTCCACAAAATCATCTGAAATGGAGGTTCATAATGCAGTAATATCATTTATATTGTAGATCAATGCAGTATTATTGTAAAAAAACATTAATACATTATGTGCAGACATAATATTCAGTAAGATGGCAATGGTCTCAAAATTCATAACTTGAAGCAAATGCAGTGAGAGAGAGTCCATGTTCCAATCTTTATTCAATTATGGTAATGCTTTGTATTGTATACATGTTTGAAATTAAGTATAGGGGCCAAATTTATAAATTAAACATCTTCGGTCATTTCTTAATCTAACTTATATAGACTAGAAGGCAAAATTTACCTTCCAATTCAGAGTCACTGTTGGAGTCTGGATTCAGCTCCACCAATTCAAAGCCATTGTCAATACACCAGGTCTGTGCTGCCAGCCGATTTATTACTGCAAATCACAACAAATGTGTTATGTATAATTATTATTTCTTTTAAAATCATCTTAATACTAAATAGCCATTAAATGATTTATTACATGCAAGCTAATATTTAAGAATTAAGCAATTTTATAACTAACAACTGAAATAAAATACATTCAAGATTTTTTACAATTTCTATTAGATCTTTATTATTGTATTTTATGGAAAGCATCTACTGTAATACTAGCTTAAAATATGTCATGGATTTTTTCCTGCCAAGTCACCTGATGATTCCAAACATCTGTCACAGACTAGAATTTTTATTTCAGGATCGATCTGGTCAAGGTATGGCATCCACAACTTCACTTTCTTAAAACTGTCATCCTGAAAACAACATAGTGGTACATGACACTGTACATTGGAAACATTTTTCATGTCAGCAGGCATAATCGGGCATATAACTGTAATGTATTTGACAAGTATTTTAAATACTGATTTCTCATGTTTAACTTTAACACAAAGCTATTTAACCGTTATAAGTGTTAAAGTCTAAAGAGTTGAAGTACAATATACCCTGTTTGCACTTTATAACAGTTAACCTATAAAGTAAAATAGAGTGATGCAATATTTGCTTCTTTTTTTTTCAGTCAATGAAGGGTCAGAACTCAAAAAATAATTTTGTTTTGTTATTTTGTTAGTTTTAGGACTCCATGCATTCAATGTCATGGTAATAACTTGATTGTTTTCTTTTAAATAATTTATTGTGTTTCTCAAACTCTTACATTTTCTGCATCAAAATACACAACAAATGCCTGAAGATTGTCAGCGAATTGTTGATCTCCTATTGTTCTTTCTTCAGTTACACATAAATCCACAATGGCTGTGTAGTACTTGGTGTCCACATTCCATTCGTATCCCCGGATGTTTTCTACAATACTCTTTTCCTCAGGCACAGTTTCCTGATTTAAAATATCTGAAATGAAAACGTGCGAAATGGTAAAAAATAGCAACTTAACAAACTATAGAAATATAAAACTATATTTTCTTTATACAAATAATATGCTGGTGAACCCCTCCACTTTAATGCCATTTATCTATCTTCCATTAATGTCAAACCCCTACTGAGGACCTATACATTTGTGTGTCAAGCTGCAAGAATCTTAGTAAAGATTGTGAAAGAAACAGAATTTATAAATGCAATGATAAAAAATGGAGGTATATAAGGTAAAAAGAAAAAGAAGTTTGCTACTCAGTTTTTTTGCAAGTGATTCACATTCAGTGTTCTCAATAACCGGCTGCCGGCCAAAATGGACGGTTCAAATGGCAATTAGGCCTGTTCAAATTTGGAAAAATAAATGAATTTTAAGTAGAATAAGTAGTAGCTATTGGGTTACTTTACTATTTCAGACGGTTCAACTGAAACGTATTGAGAACCTAGTCCAAATAATTGTACGTTGACAGATTTTTTTTAGATTTTTGATATGGCAAATCCTTCACGTACAAATTGTTTAGTATCAAAAGTGGGTAGTTGTTCCGATCAGGATTCCGGGTTAAAGCATATAGCGTCTATAAAATATCATAAAAACAAAAAATATTACCAGATAATGTTATTTTATATTAGTTCCGTACACAAGAAAATAAATATCCAACTTATAATTATGAGTTTGACGGCTTTTCTTCATTTCATTCTGTCAAAACATAACGATATATACATGAAGGGCACCTGCAAGGCTTTAGGGCACAGTTTTAAATCGCTCAGAACATTTCGGCCATGGCCGAGTTGTTACGATTGTATAAACGAGGTCTATCTCGAAGCTTTGTCGGAGGAGGCCGAGCTATTACGATTGTATCGAGTTGTTCCCCTTCGCATAATTGTTGTCTGTGTCAGTCAACTTTTGTTTTATTGGAAAGGTAAACAACTTGTTTTAATGCATTAAATGCGTGTTTAGTGCAAAATAACATTTCACTTACATGGTAAAATATGAATATACTGTAACTCTTTATGATCAATTTCAACCATAAAATACTTCACTTAAAACAATTTCAATATTTTTAAAACACCCCCGTTTTTCGCACATTCCCGTTTAGACGTTAGGGATTGGAAGAATCCTGTATAACACGTCTATTATTTTAGACTAATTGAGAACCCTGACATTATATGACTTCATCTAACTTAAAACACAAAAATTTAATGAACGAATCAAGAATATGATTTGTTTAACATATAATAACATAATAATTTGTATTTATTTATGCCTGGTTTAAAATAAAGGTGGTGGGTCATTAGTTGGTAATGTTCCATAGCTGCTGGCTGTTATCATTTGTAAGGTGGTTTGTGGTGATGTTGAAGACACTGACATTAATACTATTGCTATGACAACGTCTTGAATGAATTTTTCAAAAACCGATGACCTTATGATGGGTATAAGATTCAGGGGAAAATTTAAGTTCATTTTGAATATGATTATGAGTCATGGCCATCTGTCACCAGTGTCTGAACTGTCACTTTCACTGGAAAGGAACTTTAATATCATTTTAACCGTAACATGCAAATTGTCACAAAATATGTGATTCTGCAATCTGTTAAGGGAATGTAACTTGATAAAACATCGCACCAAAAATTACCTTTCACTAAGTTATTTGCAGAAAAACTGGAACAAGATGTAAATAAGACACAGGGGGTGGCCATTTTTTTACCGGAAGTGTGAATTACGTCATCAACTTACGTGTTCTTGCTTCCTATGAAAATCAACGAAAAAATCAAAACCATTCCGCAGGATGTTTATTGTTGCTGAGAGACCTGCAATGGCTGCCTCTATGATGGTTTCATTTCTGTAGATTTTTTAATTGATTTCTCGTTTTGAATTTAATATAGCATCATGACAGACGTTGAAACACGCCCAGAAGAAGTAGGACAAATACTGATCAAGGTATACTGTCAAGACATTTCCGATACATAGATAACAAAAATATATCATTACAAATCTATCCTTGCAAGATGTTGTGATTTTTAACATGATGCTCAAGATGTTAAATCGAAGGTGCTGAAAATATTGTCAGACAGACGACCATTTCCCTGATTAACGGTTTTAATTATTAGAACTTCATTCATACAACATCAATTATACTTTCCAGTGCTGCAAGTAGAAAAATATATAGGATACAAATGACTGCCCCAATTACAGTACACTCAGCGAGTTAGACCCACTTTCCTTGCTGGTTTCCTCCGAGGGTAAAACTCTTTCTTTCGCTGATATCTGCTTGAGTTACTTCTACAGTTGCTTGTTTGCGAAGGAGCATAAATAATGAATGAGTGTCAGAAATCGTCAGATATATTTCTTTTAATGACCTAGTCCAAATAATTGTACGTTGACGGATTTTTTTTTTGATTTTTGATATGGCAAATCCTTCACGTACAAATTGTTTAGTATCAAAAGTGGGTAGTTGTTCCGATCAGGATTCCGGGTTAAAGCATATAGCGTCTATAAAATATCATAAAAACAAGAAATATTACCAGATAATGTTGTTTTATATTAGTTCTGTACACAAAAAATAAATATCCAACTTCTAATTATGAGTTTGACGGCTTTTCTTCATTTCATTCTGTCAAAACATAACGATATATACATGAAGGGCACCTGCAAGGCTATAGGGCACAGTTTTAAATCGCTCAGAACATTTCGGCCATGGCCAAGTTGTTACGATTGTATAACGAGGTCTATCTCGAAGCTTTGTCGGAGGAGGCCGAGCTATTACGATTGTATCGATTTGCTCCCCTTCGCATAATTGTTGTCTGTGTCAGTCAACTTTCGTTTTATTGGAAAGGTAAACAACTTGTTTTAATGCATAAAATGCTTGTTTAGTGCAAAATAACATTTCACTTACATGTTATAATATGAATATAAGTCTTTATGATCAATTTCAACCATAAAATACTTCACTTAAAACAATTTCAATATTTTTAAAACACCCCCGTTTTTTGCACATTCCCGTTTAGACGTTAGGGATTGGAAGAATCCTGTATAACACGTCTATTATTTTAGACTATTAATGACCCTGCTGCTGAATTCGGCTTCTGTTAAGATAAGCAAGAAATAAACTTTCTTATTCAGAAGTTATTTGTTTTTTTCCTTATGTTCATTGTAAGTCTCATATGATTTTTTACCAGTGTTGTATTTGTATATATGTGTATAAACACCAATTAAATATTGTCTTGAATACTATTAAATATAGTATTGTTAATAATAAGCATTGATCGAATAGTTGATATCTTGCCTCTATTTATATTTAACCCTGAAACAGCCGACATTTGACCCAATTCAGTACCATGACCTCTTACGTCATGCCCATGATCAATACAATGAAGCGTATAATTATTATTATAGTAGTTAAAAATAGCTAGTGAAGTTTTTTGGAATTTTCCACAGAAAACAAGGCAAGCAGGAATTTCCACCATACGCTGTGAACTTTGAATGCATGTTTGATCCAAGACACTTTCAATCGTGCTTTTCTGAAAATCTTTCAAATGTAACATATATATAAAGCCTTTTTCGGGTGTAATGTATTTATCAATATTTATACTATATATTAAATTTAATGGGCAGAGGAAAAACAATAACAGCAATTAACTGTACGGTAGCCATCTTAATCGATTGAATAGTTTATTTAAACATAATCAATTTTAGCGTAGATTCTTTGTGTGTCTGTGGAGTTAACCCCTCCAAAGAACGCTGCATTAGTAATTCATCGGTTCTCCAAATGCGAGCAGTCAATAAATTCATTGTGTTGGCCACAGAGGGAAACAAAAAGTGGGTCTAACTTGTTAAGTGTACTGTATGGCCATATTCATGTAGCATTAAAACTGTGTTTGCGGCACTGTATGTGATTGCAGACAGCATTAAGATAAGTTTTGAGATGTCCTAACATTGGCTTATGACTGGTTTAGATTGTATCAAAGTAAAATATACAGTTTAATAAAAGATATACCGAAAAGGAGAGAAAAAGCAGTCAGAAAAAAATTGTCAGATTATTATAAAAACAAAGGTTGGGTGGAAAAAAAAATGGGTAGGTTGGGAAACGCCTTATGAAAGTGGCCCAAGTTTCCAGTCATAGGGTTGATCCTTTCCCCTGTGTAAGGACTGTTTCCTGTCATGCTTAAGAGGATTCTGGATGTTTATATCACTTGCTAAAAATGCAGTGATTCATTTTTGAATCCCTTGGACTAACATGTTTTATAACCAGGGATCCTGATCAAACAATTGTGAGTCCTTGGCAAAGTGTTTTACACATCACATATGCGAATGCACATCAGTGTTTCTCTTTCACTGAAAATGGGGCTGAAATTTTGCCATCCCAAAATACCCCCCCACCCACCCACCCCCTAAAAAAAATATATTCTCAACTCTCATCAAACAATATTTTGATTTTACAGACAATAAGTACAAAACATTAATATGATTATTAATGGATTGCTCTTACTTTGTTTCCTTGTTTAAAACATACTATTGTAAATTCACAATTTTATGCATTTTGTTGTTATTTTCACAATTTTAAGGGCCCTTGGCCCTTTGAACAAACATAAAGGTGGAAAAAACACTGCACAAATGTTTGTAAAGAATAAGTTTGCAGGAATGAGAAATGAATGTACAGTATTAAGTTAGAAAAAATATTGAGGTTTATAAGGCTATTTGTACCGTACCTGTCTAGTCTAGTGCATTTAGAATGCAAATCAAGATATTGAACCCTGACCGAAACTGATTTGCAGTATTTGGAAAGAAGAGTAGTTTTTATATTTTACTTATAAGATAAAACCAGATTTTACCCTTGCCTTATTCAGATAACTTTTAAATACATGTAACATACTTGAACGAATATCATTGAGATAACATGTTGCTCTTTAATACTGCAGTTCCATACCTTATTAAAATAAAGGTCAAGGTCATTAAATAACATGCAAAACTTTTATCTGCATTAAGACAACACATATCTTGCTAGTGGTTGTAAGCTCCAAAGGTCAAGGTTATGCCTGTTATGACACAACCATAGAATGACAAATGTAATAAAAATATGAAATATCCCGCTTAACCGTTAAAAAACTGTGTGTTAGGCCTTTTGTTCATAGTCATACATACACTTTTTTCTCAAGGAGTAGATGATATAGCCACTTCATGGAAGATAAAAAGCAAAATAATTTTGTGGAGGAATCCATGAATAAATAGTCTTTAATGAACTTAATAATTTTAATTAAAGTTCAATAAGTACATGCGTTAACATAGACCTGTGCCTTCCTGTCAACAAGTTACCTGTAGCATTCTTATCAAGCATCATTTTAATAGAAATGTTGAACAATAGATTGCAATTATGAATTTAAGCATATTATGTATGTTTTATACAGTTTAATTCAATAAAAGATTACTGGGTGTAAAGAAAGGGGATTTACATTTCGGGCAGCTCTTGATTTCCTAATACCCAGACTGGCTTTTATAATTTATAAGGTTCAATGAACTGGTATTTTATTGTTCTGACAGTTCCAATATTTCTTTGTTGTTGTAGAATATTTTATGTCATAAATGATGTCGCTATCATGAATTATGTTATAAAAGACCTTTGATATATAACTAGTGTAATAACTATCCTAATAGGGCGACGTTACATCATAATTAAATAGAATTGAAAATGGCCGTGCTATGTATTTAGCGCTGTTAATCTGCATATACATATTTATCACATATTATATAGAATCTCACATTTGTGGACATTCAATACGAATTTTATTAAACTCATTTTAACTAAAATTACAAAGAAAATCGCCAAGTCTGGTCTTCTATCAATTTTAGAAATCACTTTTAATAAAAATCTGTATGAATGCTGCACTCTCACAGATGGGCCATTTTGACTTGTTTGTCTTAGAATGAGCCAATTTTGCAAACATGTCTGAAACCCAGTGATATAAAAGTGCTGACAAAAAATCAGATCACAGTCATTCAAATTTACTTTCAAAAATTGACGTTTTATGCCGAAAATCTCTTTATCGGCGTAAGTAACGCCTTTAGCCACAAAACTTTTTGCTACTAAATGTTAAAAACTGCAATCTGATATTTTGTCACCAGTTTAATATCACTTTTACATATATCTATGCAAAGATTGGTTCATTTCAAGACAAAAAAAAATAAAAAAAGTTGTCATAACTGTCATTCTGTGAGAGTGCAGCTTTAAATGACAACTCATGTGAGCTCCTGTATATATAACAAATGTATTTTCCCTGTTCACTGTTGCTTTTATCAGCATTTTGATCAATCATAATAAATTTTGCTGAGTTTCCAGCAATCAATTATATAAATGTAACAGAAATGAATATTTTGGGAAGAATCAATATGCCCTTACAAATCGTCAAAATGTTCATAAACATTTCTATTGAAGAATTGATGACCACGCAACTTTATTCTTAATGCTTTGTAAGAGTAAATGGTTTCTTTTGGTTCGGTTCACATTGAATGAATGATTGATTATTGTAATTGATTTGTCCGGGTGTGATTTGCAGCCCGCTTGGGGCTAATGAATTTTAAGCATCTCTGAATCTCTGTCAATTGATTTGCTTATACATTTTCAAGATTGTTTTGACACATTTTGTTGTTGTTTATTGGACATATTTGTATATTATGCTTTACAGAAATTTTACAGAAATTCTTTTAGCAGTTTTTGGATTTAAAATGCATGGGAGAACAATTTAATATTTGTTTTAATTTTTTGTGAAATTCAATTTGACATTTTTGCACTTGACTCAAAAAATAAATTTATATCTGAAATGATCATAAACTTAAAAATTATAATTGCTCTCACAAGATAATTCCATTTTGTTTTGGGAATATTGTCTGAGGTAAATAAAAGGTATTCTAATCAATCAAAATTAAGTTGTTGGGACTGACAGATTGAATAGTTTGAATTGGATTTATATGTTGAAAATGTTTAAGTAAGATAAAAGTACAGATTAAAGCCAATATTTGACTTAAGCTTAGTTTTATTATTACATATTGAAGCTAACATTTTAATAGGAAAAATACATTTGCACTAAGGATATGAAACAGAGGTCTTGCGATGTTGTCAAAACAATTAAATCACATTAACCATGCATTTAACATCATTTTGACTCCAAGAGAGCTTAAATTGCAATCCTAATGGCTGCAATTGGGGTTGATAAAACTCTTTGCTTAATACAAATTTAGGAAATAAAAAAAAGTACAAGCCTTTGAAGCTTAGCAGTGTTTTTTTTTTTCAATGCAGATATAGATTTAGAACAGAGAGTGTATTATCATGCAATCATAAATTTTGGCATGAAAATTAAGCAAATACAAGTTATGAACAAATAATTAACAAAATATGGAAATAACGGCAACTAGCTCAGTCAGTCCGCAAATATAAAGGGTGCCATTGGAAGAAATACTGAGTCTTAGAAATTCTATTGTATGAATTGAGAAAGCAGGACTATTTTATTTTTTTGAGAATTTTTATGTCAGCTTTTGTTGGACTATTTATGAGCAAGTGCTCATTAAAACTTGTGCAAAAATAAGTCTTAAAGACTAAAAATGTGCTGATAGAGTAGACATCATTGGACTAAAAAATCGTAGTGTTTGTGATGTCTATGAGTAAACAGAAGTTACCCCTATTGAGGGCTCCGTTGGCTAATGGCAGTGAGGCCCACAGGGCTAAAGTAGCCCGCTTTCTGCCCAACATTGCAATGGTAAGCTAGTTTGATGGGTTGACAGTTCACTTTACTGTAGGTCAAATGGTTAATTACCATTTTAATAGCTGATTGTATTTATATACTGCTTACAATAATTTTCATTGCTGTTGTGTGGATACAAATGAATGTTGTTTGAAATCAAGTTCGTGTTTGTCATAATTTTATTTTTTCATACAATTATATATATTTTACAGATGGTGTTTTATTTTGTTGCGAAACAGCAAAACTCTCCAATTATTGCAAAAAAGACCATTACCTAGATCAGGAATGATAAAGTTTAGAATTAATCTGTTTTTTCCGGATAGAGAGTTTCCACTTTCAGACTATAAAATATTTTTGAGAAATTGTTTTTTATCAAGGCATTTTCATCAAAATTAGTACAAAATACCTTGAAATAGATATCAATGGCTTCAAAAACAATTTCAAGAGGTGTCTAAGGTCTCATACTTGCTTTTGGCCAGATCCCTTTAACACAAAAAAAAAGAAATCAGATTTTTCAATATAACCATTTTCAGTCTGTTAATTATTTTTTGCTAATTGAAACTGATGTTCCTAATGCTCATTTTCAGGTTCAGGATGACCTACGTCAGCTACGTGAAAACCTGACAGCCGGAGATGGGGCCTCTATCAGCATCGAGCAGCTCCAGTCAGCGCTTAGCAAGACGGAGCAAGGCCTCCAGGTAATTATCTCATTTAAATTATAAACAAATTCAAATGAAACAGAGGTCACAGAGGCCAATAACTCTGGTGCCGATTTCTCGAAACTACTAACGTCTGTTATAACCTGATCAAGCTAAGCTGACTATTTTTGTTTTTCTTTATATTTTTTGGAAGTCTTTTGACTGTCTATTGAAGTTATCTGTCGGATAATCACAAAAAAATAAGTTTTTTTTATCAAAAACAGGTTAAAGTAAGAAGGTTTGCTTAACAAAATAAGCTACTTAAGTTTTTAAGCTTAAGATGTTTGAGAAATCAGGGCCAGGTTTTAATAAAAGTTGAGTAAAGCCCTTGTTCAACTGGAAAGAAACAACAGACAAACTTTGGCATTTGCTTCGCAGTGCTCTTGTATATTTATTGGGCTTCTCAGGTTGAACTGGAGTCACTTCTGATTGCGCAATGTCACTATAGATTCAAGACGTTCCAAATAGTTTGGAGGAATAAAACTAGGGATGCAAACGAATGGCAAAATTGATATTTGAATATTTGGTTATTAAAAAAATAATCTTTTAGGGGTTGTTATAAACTATTGTTATTCACAATAGTGAAAAGAAAATTGATGTAGCCATTACACGCGTCAGACCCTGATTTTCCCCAAAATTAGCCTCTATATTCCCCTTTTTCAAAATTTCCCAACTAAAAAGTATATTTTGATCAAACGAAAAATTATTTTTTTCAATTCAAATACAGATATATTTGTAAACAATGCCAAATTAGATTGGCGAAGATTGTAAACTCTTGTTGAATGACATTTTGCGCCAATGGAAGATCATTCTGTTGGACTTGAACCTTGTTTGTTTTCATTTGCACCCTTTAATAAAACAGGTCCTGCCTATGTAAGAAACATGTGTTAATCCACTGCATTGACAAAACACTGTAGTGCCAATCCTGTTGACGTGCAATGAGATTATCAAATTAGATATCTCATGAGTTGAAAATAGCGTTCAAGCCACTCTGGCATGGTTTACCGGTACCTAAAAACTTCACCATCTCTTTTCTAATACATTGATTGTGAATAACTGTTTATTTAGTAAAGGTAGATTAAATTCCTATTTGAATTTGATTGCAATATTGTTCAGTATCATTTATTTATTTGGCTCTTGCAAACAAAGTTTATATTTTTTGCTTTTTAATTACCTTCTATTTCATGAGTATCATGTTTCAAATTCAGGGCGATTTAGTGAGATTCATTGTTCGTAACTCTTATCAATTACAGTCAAGATTTGTAACATAGGTAAAATTATTAAAACCTGCAAAACACAGCTGTCAAATTCTTTACGTGACCGAAAAATGTCTGTCTGATAAAGCAAAGCACTCAATTAAACTCATTGTATTTGTTTTTGTAATGCTATTCTGGTTGATGCAAATCTTTATATGTTTGTTTTGATGCCAGATCATATAAGGCCATTGTACGACCATTTTTGAGATAACATTGATTGAAAGCTGTCAGTGCACTTGCAAACAGTGAAAAATCTATTAAGTTAATCTGATTTGAACAATTAGTTAAACAAATTGTTTTTAGAACTCGATAACATTCGTGAATCATTGATTTGTTTTCTAAGCAACAGAATATTTAAGCAAGAATGACGTTGATGTTGTAATACAATATGGACAAACAATGAGTCCTTAAAGGTCAAAGTTGAAGTTAATGGAAATTTAAGCCCCGATCAAGTTGATAACTGTGGCTTGAATTATTTACGTGAGCATTTCTTGTATGTTTTCCATTGGTTATAGAATTTGATCAGTGAGAGATGAATTTTTTATGATAGTCATTTATAATGCTTCATTTTACCATGTATCACTCATTTGTTTGAAACTTTGGTCCAATTTCTGCTGTTTAAATCTAAAAGTTAGCGCAAACAAATGTTGGATTAAATTTCAATGATGCCACTTCCATGCATTTGCCAACCCTCTTCTAGAATTTATGGCCCTTGAAACAATGTTGCCCTCACATAAACCTATGATTCTTATGTTGCATTTTTTAGCATCGAGCAGAGCAGATGCTTAGCCAGCTAAACAACCAGGTACAGACACTACCTAGTGCTGATGCTATCCAACCCCCAGGATTTATTGCCCTTGAAACAACATGGGATCTCCGAAAACAAACACAAGGACAACAGCGTGTACAGATGAGCCAGGGCTATGGTCCCAGGTATGTGTTCCAGCATGGAATTTTAGAGCATTATTTATACAAAAAAAGTCCCGTAATCAAAAGCTTAAACATTAACCCCATTCAATGGCATAGGGCCAAAGCTTGAAACACAGAACAACAACACACATAATGTCATCCACAAACAACACACAACATATATTTGTTTACACCTGTGCAAAACATAAATACCCAATTTGAAGTTAAAATGTCAAAAGTTAAGATGTGAAAAAGCTCTCTGATTTATGTTTTTTTTGGGAAAGATTATGAATCTCTAAAAAACTACAAATTTAGAACCATTGTCTTGTTGACTTAGAATATTCTTCCAATCCTGGTTAGTTAAAAGTGGAATGAACATACAAATTGTAGATAATGTACTTATTGTGAGAATTATGTTGGAATTAAGTTTAGATTATCAAAAAGAAAAGAAAACACAATTGTTGACACCATGAAGCAAAATGACACTAAAATTGAAGCATCACCTGTGTTCTTGGTACAATTCAATGTTCAGGTATAGCCGAGAGGGTATTGAGTCTGACACTGGACCGGGGGTCTGTGGTTTTATCCTTACATGGAGCTTCATCGATGATAAATCATGTGTGCACGTACATAGCAGATTTTTAAACTGTTCATATGTTTATTGCTGTAAAAGTCTTCAGGGCTTATGTTACCAGTTCATCGTTGTGTCATAAAATAAATTCTAACCTAACAGGGAGCGTCTGCGTCAGCCCAACCCACCAGGTGCTGCGCCTCTTCTTCCACTGAGACGAGGGGAGGTGATGCAACTACAGGGACTTTCTCCAGGACAACAGAGCAAGTAAGAATCAAGTTGTATTATCATAACTTTTTAAGCTATTTATACGCTGACTGGTTTGCTTTTATAATCATGACATATTTGATAAAAACCAATACACAAAACAGTTGAAATGGCTGGCAGTACAAGTTGGTGTGTGTTGAAACTCTTGTAAAACAGGTGTTTACTATAATATGCATTTATGAAGAATGTATTACATATTTATTAGGGATGCAAACGAATATTCGAATATTCGATCGAACGTTTAATATTCGAATGTCAAAATTGGTATTCGAATATTCGATGCTTTTTGTTTGGTAAATATAATAATAAACCTTTTTCCTACATCTGTGCTGTTGTATATATTAGCATGTCTTGTTTTTACAACGATTGGCCCCTAAATGCCAGAGGCGTGACGTAATACTATACCGGTACACGCGTCATATGTTAATTAGGGACACATAGTCGGAGACTATAAACAGTACCCGTAGTTTTACAAAAACTGGCTATAAGACAAGTGGCATCAAACAACTTTCAATTATTTTCGGTAAATTCTAGTGACCATTATTGGATAATAAACGGAATCAGCAACCAAAGTGGTGTCATGGCTGTCAATTAAGCTGTGCAGTATTGCTCAAATCGCCGTAATGATATGGATGACATGTGCTAGTTATATGCTGTTTTCCATGTTTCGATATAACATTCGTGCTTTGAAATGTAACTGTATAGAATAGCAATTTAGGTCATTGTTATACAATAGATGGGTCAAAATTCAGGGTTATTTTCGTTTTATTATTTATCTAATTTCCGAGTAGGTTTGGTGTTTTCATAGTTATATTTAGTAGATGTCAATCCCAGAACGAGGCCGCTCGTCCTACAGAACGACCCGTTGGTGCATCATGACATTCAACCAGGCATTTACGATCTTCGCCTTTTTCAGTGGCTATTGCTTTTGTTCGATATTTTTGTAAATGGGGAATTTCATTGCCAATGTTTGGAAAAATCAGGGTCCTTCGCGTATACCGGCTACAACGAAGAAGAGTTAACATGCCCCGGCTATTACTAAAGCAAACAATAAAAGTTGTTTACTACATTTCTTATACATTCATATTGGTAATCGAATATTCGATCGATAGAATTAACGAATATTCGAATATCAATTTTGCCATTCGTTTGCATCCCTAATATTTATCCTTCCAATGAATGTGTTTTTGATGAAAAATATGCTGTGTACTAAAATTACCAGAACTGCTTGAATCAAGTTTTTTTGAGTTTCAAAGAGCTCTTCTAGAAAATAGTCTAAGAAACTTTGACTAGTCGTCTGACTATAGTCAGAGATTCTGGTAAACTTTGAAGGGATCTTTAAGACTCCTGTTTTACAATGGATACAGAATACAAAATGGAAATCTACTGTTTGGTCAGGTAATGCTTGGTCATTTGCAATCTCTCTAAGAAGGCTTGACCCTTTAACACCAACTTTTTATCTTGATATCTCTTTATCATCATCAGTTTTAACATAAGCAGTAGCAGAATCACAACCGCCATTGATTCTGCCTATATTATAATCATTGTCATTACTGCAACATCTTTTTTGATACCAGTATTTTATGAACATCATAAAACAACAGCCAGATGATTTAATGTAATTCTCTTCTACAGGCAGTCCCTGGCCTTACGTGCAGTCTACAACCCTCACAGTCAGAGCAACCGCAATGTCCTCAATGACAACTTCGGCATACAGCTGCCCCTCATACCACAGAAGAGGGAGAAAAGGGTAACATATTAGTACAGTCTCTATTTGGTTGCCCTATTTTTAACAATTATTGACCTCAAAATTGCATGATTAGATTGCTGTTGCGAGTGCCCCAGAGTGACACTATCTAAAAAGATTACAGATTTACATACATTTTTATTTTTAAAAAATTGTTTTCTTATCAGAATATGTCAACACTATTTTCTGTTGTTTGTTATGCCCTGATGAAAACCTGCATCGCCGAAACGTTGGCAGGAATATAAAGTTTACTTTTTCAAAGTTTAGACTTCTTCTTTAATATAATTTACTTGCCAGGAAACTTTGAATACAAGAACAGGACATGAGGATGAGGCCCCAATTTCTCGAAAGTTCTTTAGTCTGACAAGTTTAAGTAGCTTATTTCATTAAGCCAAATTTCTTACTTTCTCTTGATTAACTTTAAAAAAAAAAGGTTATAAAAATCATCATTAAGGTTTTTTTTTAAATACAAACACTTAAGAATGTAAATATTACACAAATAATACCAAAATAAAAATAGTGAGCTTAGCTAAATCCTGTTATAAGGGACTTAAGATGTTTCGAAAAGTTTGGGTCTGGGTTTGTAAATGGGTAGATTTAATTATCATAAATAATTTATATAAAGTATTTTATAGCAATTTAGGGAGTTTTAAAGTATTTTTTTTACCACGCTGTTTTAATGTAACCAGTAATGGGGAGGGAGTTCAAAATCAGTTTTGGGTATTCATAAAATAATTATTTAAGGTATAATTCTCATAAGCAATGGCTTCCATCTTCTCTGTAGATTAGAAGTTATTATTTTGCATTTTGTTGATTTGCCTTTCAGAAGTCTTCACAAAGAGCTCTCAACCTACCAGTGGTACATAACATTACATGTGTGATATTTTTGTTTGGTAAAATGGATGCATTTGAAATTTGAATGATAAAAAAAGTAAGAATGAAGTGTTCTTGTTTGGTGGAAGTATTTGTTCTGATGTGCTCTGTGAAATTGACTTAACATTAAAGTTTAAATGCGGTTGATGTAACTCAAGTGTCTATAATGCTATTTATACTCATTTTGTAAAATCAAAAGCAGTTTTGTTTAAAAAAAAATGGCATGCAATATTACCAGTATACTTCTTTCAATAAAATTTTGTTTCAGTATCTTACAGAATTTTTGCACCATAAAATGTAATCTAGAGATTTTTTACCACAGAATATTGTTTTACATGTATTTATTTAGAACATGCGTAGATTTCTCAACAGAGTACCATTTTATTATTTACAGAATTTTGCAACATTCTTATATGATGTAAGATCTACCATCTATGTGCTAGAAAAAAATGTTTTTATGTGTTGTTTTAGTGCCAGCAGAGTGATGTTTACTAACTGCTCTTTTTTATTGAACAGCAGATTTTTGGCTTGTTAGTTTTTTGAAAAGGAAGTTAAGGAATTGTTTAAGCCTTGGTATTGTTGTCAGCGTCATTGGAGTTAGCCTCGATTAACCTTGACCTTCAATTTATTCAAGTGAAACTTGGTACACATGTTGCCAGCGACAATATGCGAATGTAAAGCAAAGCAAATAACTCTGACTTAAATAAATGTTGAGTTATACCCCTTTTCAGACTGAAAACGGAAGAGCATTGGCGTTTGCTTTTCAGCTCTCTTGTTGCGTATGCTCCAAGGCGTTTTATTATAAGCTGGTGTATTTTGTAGTCATGTTATCATTATGGTCCAAATTAAACAGAGTTTGACAGGTCATTATAATAACATGAAAATTATCATCTCATATAATTTTTTATGATGTTAATTTGACATAATATGTTAATATGTGGAATCAGACATTGTTCATCCCTAAGTTCTGTGATATAATGTTATACATATTTTGCATCATTAGTGACTGTTTGAATGTATGTTTTTTTACCACACACTTTTAAACTCATACATTTATGATGATTTATATGTTGCCCCAGATAAGTGTCCAGTCTTGTTGCTCCATTTTCAATAATTACAAATCATAAATCTCAGATTATTATTCAATTGTTTCTGTTTTTTAGCCGGCCCCAAAGCCAGTCATGGGAAGTACAATAGAACCACTGGCTGTTCTTCCAAAGGCAAACAGGGTTGATGCTCAGGTATTGCAAAATATTAACGAACATTTTTCTTACCGGGATATGAAAAAAGGAGCTTGAAAGGCATCTTTCAGGTAGTGCTCGTCTGCAAATTGAATTCAGCATCTCTGCAAGTGTACTGAATGTTAAAAAATGGTAAACGTAAAGCAATTAACATTTGTATGATTATCAAAACAAGTTTGTTTTTAAGGTTTTCAATTAAGGTGTAGCTAATTTTGATTGAAAGCATAAAAGTTCTATATAAGCTAATTAGGTGATAAGATAATGTAAATTTTTCCTTGCAGTTGGCTCCTCCCCCTATCAGTGAAGACGATGCCAGGAAGGGTATATTGAGCTTGATAGAGAGGGGCCTGATTCCTCCAGCTGCTCAGTTGACCCTCGATCCCTCCCCGGTCAAACACCGCATAGTGCCCCTGCATGACCCTGAGGACAGGAATAAACCACCTTGTACACCGGGTGCGTATTTATGTCACCTGTGTAAAATGGCAGACATATAGAGATCATGTTGTGCAGAGGCGGTTGCTTACACATCAGACTTTGATTTCCACTCTCTTAAACTGTTTATTATTTTATTGGCATAATATTTCGACGGAGTTACTGCAACAGCCAGTTCTATGTATAAACTCCAGAGTAATGACTTAGTGTTTGTTTGATTAGATTGAATACTAAGAGAACTACTTTGATATGTTTACATTTGTGTTACTGAAGCAAATAACAGTCATTGTAATCCTATCTGTAAAATATAGAGAACAAAATACTCTGTCTGCATACTGATTATGGAAAAAAAGGTCTGGCCATTAAGATAGTCTACATACACATGCATTTCTATAAATGTGTATTTTGGTTACCAATAACAGCTAATTTTTAAAGTGAATATGAAATAATACTAATTTCAGAGGTAGCACCAGCTTTGGCGGGCGTCAGACTGGACCTAGTTTCAAAGCCTTACGAGAGTCAACAGGAGACAATGGCGAGAATGCCGGTAATCCCGCCCCACCCCCAGTCCATTCCTTCCTACAGCCGAACCACCTCTGGAAAGTCTCGTGCTACCTCGGCTTCCAGTCAGAAGGCGAAAACACCGGCAACCATGAAAACTTACGAAATGCCTTTACAGCCTATGGTAGGTATTTGGAGTGGCAGTCGGAAAATTGTCTGGGTTTAATGCCAAAAGGTACCAATAAACTTCAAATAACAACACTCAACCAAATCAATTATGGCTCGCTTATGAATACATTTTGGGGGGTTTTCACACTCAAAATCAGACTTTCACTTATAATCCTAGGCACACTCTTTAACTGAAATTATCCAAACATTTTTCTTTCAATATTTTTGTATATAGGTCAGTTGGTTTAAACATTATATATTTTACAATGATTATGAAGAAAGTTATAATTACTTATAGTAAGTCACTCTTGTCGGCACGAAGTTGCTTGAGAATGTGAACTTGTGTTGTGGGGGAAACTGGAGTACTTGGAGAAAAGCACTTGTCAGGCTTAGTGACCACTAACCAAACACATGCGCCCCCAGGCCGGGAAGCTAACTTTGGTTGCTTGGTGAGAAGCGAGCGCGCAAACCATTGCACTTATTGGACAATCAAAAAGTCAGACAGATGTTCTATATCATGTATATTATACCTCACATAAATTTGTCCCTTCTTTGTATATATAAACTTGATTGGTCCATATATCACTGTATTTTGATTAATATCTATTTCTATGACGTCAGCGGTCCATATCATATTTTTGGCCGGTCTGGACCTCGCCAAAAATGTAATATGGACCGCTGACGTCATACAATTGGTAAGTGCTGCTTGCTATTTTCACAACGGCGAAAACTTGTCGCAAGTAAACATTATTAGCTTTGTTAAATTAATCACATTTAAATCGCTTTAGATATATTGAATTGTAATGAAAAGTGTTCGGTATAATATAAGAAATATAACACACCACTTCGGGCCATAAGGCATTATAAGGACTGGTCAGTCAGCCCCCAAAGGTGATATACACCTTCGGTGGTTGACTGGCCCGTCCTTATAATGTCATATGACCCTTAGTGGTGTGTTATATTTCTTAAATATATATGTACGTAAGCCATTGTTGAGTGACCCTTAATAAGTTTTGTTGAGTATACGTACAGTTTAAGTACTTTCTGGCATTTAGTCCACGTTTTTTGCTGTTGTAAAAGACATGATGGTTTATTTGTATTTAACCTCTTTTAATGGCTTGTTTTGAAAGATAATGCTTTTGCCAAAGAGTTTAATGACAGATTTATGTGATAATGCTATTTGTGTAATTAATTTTTAACACCCAGTGAAGTTATTAATAATTATAGAGGTATAGTTTAGTTTTCAGTTTTATTCGCCTTTCATTATACAAAGAGTTTAGCTGATATTGCTTTTACTGTAGAAGCCAGTTCACTCAGATCTAGTACTTGCGGTAAGCAAAATGAGTTACCCCACCTGCTTGGCTTGTTATACTACACTGCTGCAAATTATTAAATTAAAAGAATTAATTTAACACCATTTACTTTAGACCCTAAAAGCAGGGGTTTTTTTCAGCAAAAATTTCAAATAGGCCTGGCCTTTTCATTTTGGAAAATTGTACAGTGAAAGCTCTTTAAGTTGTGAAAATTGAATGCATGATCTTCAAATCCATGAATTCAAATTATGGAGATTAAAATCAAAGCCAACTATAAAATAAGAACAAACAATGATTCCATGATTTAAAAAAAACATGGGCATAGCTGAATGCTGTTAAAATTCCAATAATATCAAAAATCTCCTATGAAGTAGGGTACTGATATGAACTGATAAGCCATACACTGGCAGCCTGAAATGGCTTAGGTTTACATGAAGTAAAGGGTTAAAAAGGCAAAAAGCTACTTAAGAAGAAAAGATTTTCAGCCATTAATATACATAATTTGCAGCAGTCATGAAAATGAAAAAAAAATAATGTTTTGACCTTAATGAAATTAATCAAACACATGTCCATCCCTTTGTGAAAATTAATGTTTATCACCATTTAAAACTGAGCAATTATGTTTAATATCTTAACTGGCACCAGCAACAATCTTCAATATCCCATCACTGTGTTTTTCCTTACGACCTTTGTTATTGTGTTATTCCCATAACAACGATTTATTTTTCAGGAAAATATAGTCATAGCTTTATCATTTTTAGAATCAATGAAATAATAGATTTCTTATGTTTTGACAAAAGTCACCCATGTTTGTAAGTATACAGTAGATTCCAACCTGCCCAGATCTAATTGTAAAATATGGTAAAAGATAATACATGGAAGAAGGATAAGAGATACTAGAAGCTGTTCAGATCCACTTGCATTTAACTATTTTTCTTTTAATACTTGTTCCTTGCTACTTTGTCATTTACTTCTAATCTACAAATCTAAGCGATCGAAAACTCTTTTGGGTAACGGCTATTGAATAAGCTAGTATTTAGCTCCACAGATGTGTCTATGCTGCTGACTATCATCTCCAAACAAACAGAAACAAACTAAAAAAAATAACAAAAGCAGATTTAGTTTTAGGTTTGACTACAAGGACTCAATAGTTGAAATTACTACACAACCACTAGATATCTTAAGTCTGTGTTACATGCATAATATTATGCAGACCGAACATTTTAATTGTATAACATTATTCCACAAACACATAAATTTCTCCATCAGTATTACATGATTTCACAAATACATTTTCCCTCAGTCAAAAGCATCACATAAAAAAAATCTCTCGCAGACTTGCATGAGTCCACAAACATACATGTCTCCCTCAGTATAACATGATTCCAGATACACATAATTCCATTAGACTTGCCTAATTCCACAAACACATTTTGTCCCTTGTTCATCCACAAACACAAATACCTCCCACAGTCTTACATGATTCCCAAACTAACATATCTCTCTGTTATACAAACACATATTTCCCATACTTAATAAACTTCACTGATATTTGTTAAGTTATTAAATGTGTTTAATAATCTCCTACAATTTGCCATGATATTTTCAGAAGAAAAAGAAGGTATAGTATTAGCACATAGGTTTTGTCATTTTGCAAATGGATATTGTTAGTTTCATTTTCCATTTTAAAAATTTATTGAAAGTGTAAAATGGGAATAAAAATGATCTGTTTGAAGTGTAATTTTACCCAACAGAAAAAATACAACATTATTTGAACGTTAAAACCTGCCTATGTAAGACATTTTACACTTTCACTCACATGCAGTATGTTGATTGACATTGACAATGTATATTTTGTGGTGTTGGCATGTTTTTGCACTCTCGTTATTATGCAGATGAGATACCTTTGGGTCAAAACATCCCATGGACAAAACCTCCCTTGTCATTTTTGACTAGGTGAACAAAACCTCCCATATCATTTTGTCATGGTGGACAAAACATCCCAGATCAATTTGACACTCATCGTCCCAAAGCCTGTTAACCTGTTCGGTGTTAACAGTTCAGTGTTAACAGTTCGGTGTTAACAGTTCGGTGTTAACAGTTTGGTAACAATCATTTACATTTAGAAATTATTTAATAATTTGTGAAAACCACCTTTGTTGTGGTGATAAATTGGTGTCCATACTGGCAAGAATTTATGGGATCTAATGCCAGGATGGGATGTTTTGTCCACCATGTCAAAATGACATGGGAAGTTTTGTCCATGGGATGATTTAACTAAATCTTCAAGTGATATTCTCTTTTTTTAGTTGAAAAATACTGGTTTTACAATTCGGCATGCGTGTCTCATAGTCAACAGATTATTCATGGTTATTTAAAATAACCACTATCCCCAAAAAAGTAGGAAATATTACTAATGGTGTCAAATACAATGTACAGTTAAATCCTAAATAATGTAACTGGTCATTTTAATTGCATCTTATGGAATGAAATTTTTAAATGCATTTTATAGAATGGATTTTGTAAATGCATCTTATAGAATTAAATTTTAATTGAATTTTATGGAATGGATTTTTTAATTGCATATTATAAGGAATATATTTTTTATTGTATTTTATGGATTTAATTTTTAATTGCATTTTTTGGAATGGAATTTTGAATTGCATTTTATGGAAAGGAATTTTTAATTGTATTTTATGGAATGAAAATTTTAATTGTATTTTATTAACATTTTTTTATTACATTTTATGGATGAAAGGTTCAATTGCATTTTATGGAATGGAACCCGTGCCGAATTTTTTGGAAGCAAATTTTCAGCTGGTAATGTTTATTTCTTTTTTTTTGCTTTAATTTGCAATTTCTCTCTTAAATTGTGCATATCATTGCATTGCTGTTTTATGATTTGTTTGCTTTTGTCATTAAATGAATTTGAAAACATATTCAAAATTCTTTTCTCCAACTCATGATTTTATATCAGATTGTGTTATATATATAATTATATTCCTACAACACAATGAACTTGCATGGCAAATGCATGCATGCATAATCTAGTTATAAAAAATAACCAGACTGTAACATTCTGTTTCATGTTTTCGTTATTTTCTCTCTTTGTTTATTACATAATCTACTTTTGAAAACTATTGGTGAAACTGAATTTAAGAATCTATTACTGAAATTTTCTGTGATCTTAATAATCTTTATTCTAACTTCGTCAGTGTTCACTAATTCAGCTTCTGTGATCTGCAATATACAAATTGTACGAATAATTATAGTCCATAATATAATGGATCAACATAAGTCCAATCCTGAGGCTTTTATTTACGTACATATTCCACTCTTACAGCCTCCCCCGACAACTCCAGCAAGCGGAGACTTCAAGATGATCTCCCACAGATTTGCAGTCCAGAACGGTCGTATACGGGACACTACATCAGAGTTCCTGTCATTCAAGCAGCACTACTGTCTAACATGGGGAAGGTCAGTTTTTTATTGATTGTTTGACTCTATTGGGGAAAAATGACCAAGAATTTTGATAGATTGTTTAATTATCTTGCAAGTATTTGCATTACTTAGTTATCATTTTCAGCTTAATTGAGTTTCTTGTTAAAGAGAAATCTCATTTGGTTACCAGAAATAAGGTCGTCCTCATGGGTTAGCTACATTTTTCCATTTACTGACTCTATGTTTTGATTTGTTTAGATTTTCTTAAATATGTCAATGGAAACATGTCAACAAAGACATTTCATTGGTTCATAGTTGTGTGTAAAGGTCATTTTAAAATATGTCAAACATTCAATTCTGTAAGCCTGTACTTAGCGGTCCTCACAATAACAATTTAGGAGTAACCTGAGTTATAAAATCCAAAATTATTTTGTCAATATATTTGGTAATAGAATACAAACCCAACGTCAAACCTGTTTGCTGTGACACAAAACTCTCTTGTCTTTGAAAAAAACTTTGTGTTCAGGGTCTAACTTACAACGCCAAAACACAGGAGATCCCATAAACCCACATGGTTAGAAGTAGGAATGATCACTTTATAAGTGAGTGTCACTTTTGTCCCATCAATGTGAACTACCCGACTCTATCCCGACTAGACTTCAGCCTTCCAATGCCAGCACAGAGGAGATACCAGAAAGCCACATTGTAAAAACTAAGGATTTTTATATGCTGCCCCCACATCTGTGCTTACCTGGAATCTTCTTGAGAATATGCACTTAATATATATCCTCTAACATTTTTGCAGCATCGTGACCATGTTGAGACATGTGGAGAAGATGCTGTCCAACTTCGCTGTACCAGTGGCCTTTATCAACGGAGACAAGTAAGAATGGCTCTCTGTGTTAATACTTTAAACTTTAATATTAAATTTTACACGATTGTGAACTAAGTCACTCGTTGGCACGTTTGTGGGGCAAGAGTGTGGTCTTGTGTTGTGGGGGAAACAAGAGAAGCTTGTCCGGCTTGGTGACCATCAACTATACTCACATTCTCCCAGGCCAGAAATTGAACCCAGTTCACCTTGGTGTCCACCATGTCAAAATGGTGTGGGAGGTTTCGTCCACCTTGTCAAAAATGATGTGGGATGTTTTGTCCCATTGCCCCCTCATTCCCATCATGAATGTTAAATAATTTTGTTCTCATAAATGAATGAGCTAAAACAATCATTCATTTCTGGTCACACTAATGCTGTTGTTTGTTTCTACTGACAGGTTAGCTGATCTTGCTGAAGAGTTTGAGCTAGAGATAGTACCAAGCCTTGATGATCTGCTGTCCTGCATTGTGAACAGAGATGATGTGGAAAATATCATCTATAAACCGGTATGTGCTTGGAATGTTTAGTTGTTGTATCGAAGGAAGTTTTTGTTTATGTTGATTATTAAGCTGCTGTCCGTAAAGTCGACCAAGATGATGGTGGAAACTTAATCAGTTTTGCAAAAACAGTTTTGTATGCAATATTAAATTAGATCAATGCATTTTCCTGTAGAGCTTAGCTGTTTAAGTTGTAACGTCCGTAAAGTCGACCAAGATGATGGTGGAAACTTAATCAGTTTTGCAAAAACAGTTTTGTATGCAATATTAAATTAGATCAATGCATTTTCCTGTAGAGCTAAGCTGTTTAAGTTGTAACAATTGTACAATGAAATCAATTAGGTAATTTAAAAAAAAATACAACAACAATGACTCCATTATTAAAAGTTGTTTAATGTGAATTATGCTTAAACAGGGACGCCGATTCAAAGGACCAAATGGTCGTAACATTGCTTCCGCCAAGATTCAGGCCACGTGGAAAATGTATCGAGAGAGAAGCACGTATCTGGAATACAGACGACGCAAATGGGCAGCGGGTGTAATTGCGATCTCATGGATCATGCACATCAAGATGGCGAAGGTTCGACATCAGCTCAAACAAGTGCGACTTGACAATCTGGATGCCTTCAGAACCAGGGCAAAGGTGTGTATAAATGTTTGTGAGATTCTTGATAATGTGAAATTTATAATATTGCCTGTGAATTATTAACTGTCTGTAACTACGGAATAATGTGTTGGCAAGCAAAGAATACTCACAGAACATTTTTTAAGAAAATATTTTCTATTAAAAAATTTTCCACTTCCTCATAGTTCTTTTCTCTCAAAAGTTTTAATTTATTCTATTTGACCATGCTTTTTATTCGGATATTTCTAACTTGTTTGTTTTTGGAGACTGTATATACAATGTCATCATTAGCATCGTTTTGCGAAAACTAACCTTGACCATAACTCTAAAATCATTCAAAGTATTCAAATGAAATTTAATAGACATGTTGAAAGAGACAATGTGCACTTGTACAGCAAAGCCCATAACTCTGGCTTTAACAAATGTTAAGGAGTTTTTTTTCTGAAAATCAACAGATTTACATTCACTCTGCAGTGTTCTTGTTAGAATAATAAAGTATTCAAGAGGCAAAATTAATGAATGTCTATCACACAGAGAATCTATCAATATTTTTTTGGTCTGTTTTTAGAAATTTGCTCGGTCATGGGATCGTATCAAGAAATCAAAGCGTGTGGTGATCCACATACCCTCACTGGGTCTGAATCGGGAGATACGGGACAGCATACACGACTTTGGCATCCGACAGAATACACAGATGGCCAGGCTCTGTGATATACGAGGTACAGTTTGGATTTGATACATGTGTTATTAGATTAGAGTCAAGTGGTATAGGTGTCCGCCTATTTAACCCAAAAGGTTGATCACCACCAAGCAAAATTTCCCATGGCCTAAAAATGGACAAAATGGCTATCAGGTTTTGTCACTATCAAGCTTAAAAAAATTCGTATAACTTATAAAAAAGCTTTTTACCTTATATTGAAGAGCTTGTGTAAGCATGTCTTTAAATTAAAATTTATGTAAAAATTGAGAAAAAAACATTATCTTTGCAAAATTGGTCTTCAAGATGCATTCTTGGTGACGTTTTATTTTTATAATTCACCAACTTAACATTCACCACTTAAAATATTTTCAACTGTACATGGAATTTGTTTCAAAGAGGTAATAAGTTGTTCGTCTATTGAGGAGATTTTATGTAGCCTACATGGTATGGCAGAAGAGGGGAATCATAATGTTAGGCAATATCGCCCACATACACTGCGTCACATTATCATTTCTGCTCTCTATCACAGACATTTTTTCTCCAATCTTTACAAGCCTTGGTAGCAAAGCTTATTGGCGTAACATCCCAAATGAGTTTAAGAACCTGTCTGATGGCCATTGTCTTGCACGAGTTATTTTCATAATGATGTGCGTGCCTTATAGGTGACACATCTGATTTTCAGAACTCTAGTAAAAAAATATTGAGAAGGAGAACAACAAAACTTTGACAGACATAACATAAACTTGACAAATGATCAACAACAATTATCGTTTGATTTGAATATGCATGGTACATGCAGATACTGTACAAACATCTAAATGATAATCACATAACACAGTCTGGTAATGTCTATTTTCAGATCCGAATGTGGATGTCATTTTTATCTCTCCTGTGCCTCTCAGTGAGGAGACCCTACAGTATTACTCCAAGCTTCTCGGTCTTAAATCAGCAATCGATTCTGGTAATGTTGAAGACCAGGGCGAATTTGCTGAAAGATACAAGATAATTGTTCCTGAAGCTATCAAGAGCTTCCCGGTAGGTAGTTTTGATAAATTGATGCTATGTGTAGTTGGACATTGTTTGTGGTGTTTAATTTTTACTTGTCTCGTTTTAGAATATAAAAACCTGAGGTTTGGTCATTATAAGCCATGGTGTCATTGTTGTCATCAGTTTAATTAGCAGCTGTATCAATGTCAGCATTGCTGTGCAAAAACTTTATCTTTGGCCATACCTTAAAAAAAGAAAATATTCAAATGAAACTTGTTACACATGTCAACAGAGACAATTTGCACACTTGCAATGAGACCCATAATTCTAACTGCAATAATCAGCGACTTATGCTCATATTTTGACTGAAAAACAACAACAACAGATGAACATTGTCATGTGCTCTGTATGTATTATAAGTATCTATCATGTGTTTCCGGAATTTTTCTTGCATATCTAAATTTATCAATTTGTAAAAAAAATGATGTTGAAAACAAACTTTTGTACAATTACACCAAAAAGCGCGTGCACGTTGTTTACTGGCGTCATAGAGCGCAGAGACTAAAAATAGCGTTTGTTTACGATTATTTATTTTCAATTTTAATTAAAAGCCTTGCAAACATATATATATGATTGCGCTTTATTGAAATGGCATTATTTATTTTTCATAAACCATACAATAAATGTAATAAGAAGTGGCACGTTGTACACATGTAGCGCGTGACTCATCTTACATGGGGTAAGTAAGATGGGTTTTTCCAGCACTGGTCACATGACCGGAAACACACATCCGGTATGCAAGAATCCATAATCTATTATACCAGAATCATGTCTTCTAAGAAGATAAGAATTTTTTTATGTTGTCATAAATAAAGAAATGTCCATAGTATTGGTTGGAATCGGTTCCAGTTTCACTATTGATAATTGGTTCCACTCAAGTAACCGATTCTTGATAGTACAATTGGTTTTTGACAAGACCTTAATTGTAGTTTAATTCTGGTGTATTTACACGTAATCCTTATAATCGGCCATATAAGAAAGACATTGTTTTTTTGTTTAACTATACTTATGGTATGTGTATGTTTAAAGTTGTTACGCGTAGTTGTTGCTTTCGACCATATTGTTAACAAAAACAACTGAACACATCAGCGGAACACCATTAGGCCATAGTCTTAGTAACTATTTTTTTTATATTTGATAAGACATTGTCCATGAGATTATGAAGGAATGAATGAAATATTTTTCTTTTAAAGAATCATAAACAATTCTTTAGATGTACAAATTTTAAGAAGTACATTATCTGATTTTGTACATAAGAATGAAGTTCTGGATATTTTTGCATTTAAGAAAGAGATTAAAGCTGAGGAAGAGGTAGGGCAACTAGTTGAATTGTTGTTGAATGTTAATTGTCATATTTCACACATTTTCACTTTCAGTTTGTCTTTATGTTTCAAAGTTTCATGAGTTCCTTTTTAGTTGTTCACAATATTCACTGCAGGGATAAGCATATTTATGAGTACTCTCCTAAAAGTATGAGTTGAGTTCATTTGTTTCGAGTAATTGACAAACCAGGATGGAAATTGAAAAATGTCATTTATTCACATTAAATGACGTATATCGTTACAAACGAACAATATACATGGCTGAAACAAAGTTGGCGATAAATAAAACGCCCTTACTTTCCAATCATTTCTGCTCTAAACACGTCTCAATAGCTTAGGTTGCAACATCTGCAAGCAAAATTACAAATGTTGTTATCTATGAAACAACAGTCAGAAAGCAGTGTAATAACTGTGCTATTTTTTAAAGGTTTATGGAATGAAATTTACCTTAAGCATTAAAAAAAATATTTCTTGTTTCTTAACCCTACCTATAATTTAGGCCCCGACGATACCGTTTATAAAGCCTGTTTATAAACATATGTATAATTTTTTATACATTTTCTTTAAGTGTGTGTGGTTAATATGTAGTTTAAAAGCCTTTTAGGCTTTATACAGAAGATAACTTTAATGCCATTCCCCAATGATATCAATAACGTTTTTACATTAAGCCTAATATTTTTTTGGCCTTATTCCAAAATGTTTTTCAGTCTTTTTTGTTCGCCAAATTCATACTTGCTGTAGGCTAATTGCTCAAACTAACTATCATTATTTTTCCAGACCCACAGAATGTGCCTTTCAACACTGCTGAAGTACAGCCCACAGACAATGCTACGCATTAAGAACCTGATCAGGGGACGCGAGGCATACATGATGACGAATGTCCCACATGTAGATGACCTAGATATAGCCAACTACCTTGAGGTGCCGATTTTTGCCCCCGAACCCGAGGTGGCGCATCTGTACTCGACAAAGTCTGGCTGTAAGAGGATATTCGCCAGTGCAAAGGTGGACATGCCGCCTAGTGAATATGACATCTACAGTCTTGGCCTGGTAGGTATTTGTGTGACCAAGTTGAGGTTTTGGAACAGGGGAATGATGTGTTTCTTTCTTATGATTAAAAAATATTTAAGTCACATGATTATCTTATGTTTTTGAAAAATGAATTTCAAGTCTTAAAAATAGTAAAAGTGTAAAATTTCAACAACAAATAGATGACATTACATTGATTAGTTTACTATTGATACAAATCTGTTGGTTTAACCATATTAAGATATAACTACTTTTATACAATTAATCATTCACTGTACAAATTTTGTTTAAATCAGACAGTGAGGTATTTAGTTATATGCTTTCCGGTGATCAGTGAAATATAATTGATATTTCACTCACTGTTTCAATTTCAAAGAGTAAAAATATCAAATTTATATATTTTTTCACTGTTTTGAAACTTAAGCCCGCTTTTGGTTCCACATCATATGTCAGTGTGCACAGGGCTGGAACTTAATTTCAACTACATCTTTTCCAAAATGACATAATATGTGTACACAAATTGGCAGGTTTATCTTTCCAATGACTTTTGATTCCAATTCTAAGCATATTAATAAAAGAAAAATTGTTTGTTTCTGTGTAAGATAGCAATATGTTGCACTGCGTGAAAATCAAAAGTAAATATTTCACTCATGGCTATGCCACTCATGAACTATCTTTTGGTGCTCACTCAGTGCAATATATTTCGATCTTACACTGAAGCTAAAAATTAATCTCTATATAAACTATGTAAAAATCAACAAAAATGTTCTTTATAATATTTATAATTACCTTTACAACTTTTTACAGCTCCATGAGTCGATGGCCCAACTGGTTACAGAGAACCTCCTGGTTAAACGCTGGCTGTTCAAGCTGGACGATGAGTTTGATGGAAGGGGTATTGCATACTGCGACATCACGGAGCACCTGAAATGTTACCGCTGGGCGCTCAAGGAACAGAAACGCTACGGGGACAAATGGAGCAAGAAGTGGGCTCAGGTCGGATTACACTTTTTAATAATGATTTTTAATTTATAGATTAAAAAAGTAAATAATTTTGAATAAAAATATTGAGCAAGATTATCAAAGCGTTTTTTCTTCATTTTTTCAATATTGTGCAGAAGAAATTGATTAAAATACAAATGTAAACTTAAATAATAAATGAAATACTTAGAAACATTTTGTTT
The DNA here is from genome assembly GCF_026914265.1 of Mya arenaria. NCBI lineage: Eukaryota > Metazoa > Mollusca > Bivalvia > Myida > Myidae > Mya > Mya arenaria. The sequence continues at coordinate 64,554,367 of NC_069126.1, forward strand.
ACAACTATAACAATCTTACTCATTTAAACATCTTGCAATTAAATGAGGAGGACGAAAAAATGATGATCTGTTTGCAATTCAATTTATGATGCTTACAGGAGCCAGTATTTATCAAGATCCTGTCAGAGATCGGGGAACTGCTAGAGGAGCACAGCACCCCTGTTAACACCAAGGTGTACTCAACATGGGATAAATTCCTCACCTCCTTCCTCAGCAAAGGTATGAGGGTTTTAGCCAGACACTAGCTATTAAAGCCACACAGTAGTATCCATCCAGAGTGGCATTGGTTTTGAGTTTGGTCTACAACAGATGATCATTGCGGCCCATTACTTTTGCTAACCAATATAAATTATTTGAGTACATCAAGGGCCATAAGGTCATTGCATATTGTTTCTAAATTCGAGAAAAATACCCCCTAAATGGGCTTGATTTGAGGTGTTAGGTATTCCATGTTTTGCGACACATACTGGCACAGGGAACTAGTTTTAATAGCTATGTTGATGGTGAATTTTCTATCAAATATTAAATGCTTTTGGAGTTCTTAGTATGAAAGCTCTTACAAGCTCTACTTGTTTACCAATATATGTTACTGTTATTGTACTCCCTGTCTCCCTGAGGAGTACAGCAGATGATTCCTTAAGGTCAGTTTGCTGTAGAGCAAAATTGCAGCGACCTTGGACACCAAAAGCTTGTCCTATTGATATACTTGAGGTAGGGTGGTTGGTTGTTACCTGCAGATGATACACAATAATTTAAAGGTCAGCAGGTCAAAATTCAGGGCCACATTGACTTTGAATAGAAAAATCTTGTCAGATCAACATAAAAAGAGTGCTTGGACTTGGTGGAGAGGTTGGCCTTGACCCATCTGACAAGACCCAATTAGGGGGCATTTGTCATGTGACTGTGACAGCTCTTGTGTCCATTCATTGACCAATGTTCTTTACTGTTATTTACTAAGACTTACCTGTTATTTCCATTAATTTACCAACACTTTACTGTTATTTTCATTAATTTACCAACACTCTTCTGTTATTTCAATTCATTTACTAATGTACTTTACTTTTTTCCCATTAATTACCAACACTTTACCGCTATTTCCATTAATTTACCAACACTTTACTGTTATTTTCATTCATCAGGAGGAATCATAGAAGCCTGCCCACCATCGGACAGCATAACCACGTTGACAGTCGACATGTTGATAGAACCCAACGGCACAAGCAGTATCATCAGCTGCGGTGACCAGATTCACGCAGATACTCCGTTCTCCTGTTGGGGCGTGTCTGTTCCACAAGCGTCTGTGGAGCCAGAGCTTCTGAACAAATGTTGCTTCAGGATCGCAGATGCGTGCAAGTCTAGAGGAATTATGGGATACTTTGCTGTGGACTTTGTGACTTTCATAGACCCACATACGGTAAGTGTATATTCATATGTTTCAGTTCAAAATCAAGCTTACTCTTTATAGATATAATAATGCCACCACGAACATCAATGACTCCTTATTTTGAACAATGGTAATGTTATATCGCAACATTGACATAAAAGCCTATAATGTATTAAAAAAAAACAACCATGGCCATCACACATAACCCTTTAATTGATAAGGATGAATCTCAGTTTAGTCATGTTTCAGAGCAGTAACTATGGGTTTTGGTCATCAGCTGACCGTACATGACATTCTTGCCTTCCTTAGTCACCATTGAGATGGAATACATATTCATTCAATCATTTTAGGACTGTTTATGACATTGTGTACATTTCAGATGGAGCAGCAGCTCTGGGCCTTAGACATCAGTCTTCAGTACAGCGATAGCCTCGCTATGTTCCAGCTTATGTCGTTTGTCAGTAACGGCACACTGAACACGCGGACACATGTGTTTGATGTGCCTCCTCCAAAACAGGAAGCCAAGAAGAGACGACGAAGATTACATGGAACTGATGAAGATGTATGTGAACTACTGCAGTTTGCTTCAATTTTTGCAAAATTTACTTTTGACCAATTTCTATACTATATGACTCAACTATTTTATCATCCGTAGACTAACATTCATTAGTAATATCATTAACTTGCTACGTTTTGAATACCTTTTTAAATTTAAACAATTTAAAGTACATCATAAGTGAAGTCAAGTCAATATTTGTTTATTGTGGGATATCATATAATACATCACAACTTTAAATTAGAACTATATTAAAATGGAATCTGTTTTAGTATTAACTTAAGTAATGATCATAATGAAATGATATAGGTGCCTAATTTTTTCATCCAAGAAGCCTCCTCAAATTGAACACTAGTACTAGTTTCTACCCTGGAAATGAACTCGAGAGAGATTGATATCAGCTTATATAGCTGGCCCGACAATTGTAGTAAACTAAATCAATATATAAGACTGTTTAATTAATTTTTTGGATAACTACTCTTAATTTGGCTCACAATTAATTTGACTTTGTGGTAAGTTTTTGATGAAATTTCAACATTCCTGCGTTACATTTATAACTACTTCAAATACTTGGACATTCTTTAAAGAGTATTCTAGTATTTCTGTCCTGGTTAAGGTTAAGATCTAAGTTTATGTGTTAAAGGGTACACCGGCACGGGTACAGAGTACATAATCTACTACATAGGGTAGGAAATCGCAAGAATTCCTCAACATTCATTCATTATCCTTAGGTGATTGCACATAAACCTTGTGCTTTGTGTTGATTTGCTTAAATATCTTGAAAAAAGCCTGTTTTCTTGCAGCAACCTCTGAACACAAATCGTTTCGGTGTGATGAGCACTCGGCTGTTACATACAAATCTGTCTGTGGTTCACTACAGCGTCTTCTTCCAGATGTGTCGAGCACATGGCATAGGATATGACATCAAGGTACCATTTGAAATTCATCAAAAACTTTAAGCTTGTTTGATTTTGAAAGAAAAAAGTGAAGGTTTTAACATAGCCATGGTTTTGCTATTGTAGTTGCCATTCACTTCGGCTCACACTAAAAACAACCACCAAGATATAATATAAACATTTAACTTGGTACACAGGGTTGCAAAAACCATTAGCACATGTGATGCAAGTATCTTTACTCTTGTAAAAACAGTTGTGAAGGTATATATCCTTTGTACTTTTCAATATAATGAAAAAGTGTTACACTGCTTGCAATGGGCTGCTACCAAACTTAGTTATGCTTCATAAAGGATTGTATTCAAATTTCTTTTAGGTACATGTACAACTTTTTAAAGTTACAAGTTAACTTGAAACATTTTTATGCGTTTTATATTGACAACAATTTCTCACAGTGGGTCCATGTAGAGTCTGTTTCAATTTCAGGAAAAACAGGGAACTGTATTTACACTAATTGACAGTTTCAACCGAGAAAAGCTTGGAATGCTGTGAGTATTTACACTGTTGGTATATGAACTCGCTTCTTTAATATGAAGTCATGATATTTCAATACAGTCCTTTCAGGTTATCGAAAATTAAATGATTCCATCATGCCAATTTGCTGCTTATTAAGATACCTTGCAAAATGTAGATGCATATATGAAAAATGAACTCATTAAAAGAACTTATTACAGAAAAGAACTTGATATTCATATTTTCATTTAAAATCATTGTCTCCTCTCTTTAATAATTTAGAATCCAATCCACCGAATCAATGTACGGTATTTACATTTTAGAGTGACTAAACTCATCAAGTAAGATATAAAGCTCATATATTTGCATGTTACAGGACGGTGGGCGAGACTCTACAAGGTGCACTGGCAAGTTTCGCCCGTAACCTGTCTGTGATCCATCAAGAAATCTCAGCCCCGAACATGCAGGGCGAAACCAACTTCCAACGTGCAATAGGTGACATCGAGGGCATCCTGGGGACCACTATACAAAATGCCGACGAGGAAGAGACGGATGATACACCGGAACCAAAATAAACGGAATTTAGAGCATGTTAAGGTTTCTCTGCTAAATTAAAAATATTTTGTACATTGCAAGAGCAAAAAAAATAATAGAAATAAATGCTATAGCGTTAGTGGGGTAGTTCTGCTGCATTTTCTATAGTTGTTTGAACCAAAACTTTCCTATAGAGGTATCTCTGCTGATGTCTTTTGTAATAGTGTTAAAGTCTGTGATAAACAATTTTGTTACTATTTTTTCCTATTAAAAATTGTATATTTTTCTTTGCTCCTGTTAATGCCTGAACCTTTACATTTTGAGTCGTGATATTTATGATAGTGTATTGACTTGTTATATATATTACAATTGACTGTGTCGGCCCATGTTTGTAATAGAGTGTGTTACATTATGATGGACTTGGTTGCATTGTAATAGACTGTGTAACAGTAGGATACATGTGTTTATAACATTGTGATCTTCTGTGTTTCATTGTAACAGACTGTGTTACATTGGAACAGACTGTGTTACATTGCAACAGACTGTGTTACATTGTAATAAACTGTGTTACATTGTAATAGACTGTGTTATATTGTAATAGACTGTGTAACATTAGGATACATGTAATTATTACATTGTGATCTACTGTGTTTCATTGTAACAGACTGTGTTACATTGCAACAGACTGTGTTACATTGCAATAGACTAACATTGTAAAAACTGTTTTACTTTGCTACATTGTAATAGACTGTGTTACATTGTGATATATTGTGTTTATTACTTTATTGCAATGTGACATTGTAACAGATCATTAAATTGTGATATATTTGGAACATTGTGATAGACTGTGCTTCATTGCGATGGACTGTGCTTCATTGTAAGCGAGTGTGTTACATTGTAATGGGTGTGTTACATTTATATGATATATTGTGATAGACTTTGTTACATTGTAAACTAGTTAGTTACATTATAACAGATGAGTTACAATGTGATAGTTTGTGTTACAATGTGATAGTTTGTGTAACATTGCGCTAGTCTGTGTAACATTGTGATAGACTGTTTTTCATTGTAACATATGTAACATGCTACCTTTTAAGAGAATATTGTACATTATTACAGATGTGTCACATGTAATGTTCCTTGTTTGAGGTATTGAAGGATTATGGTCTGATTTTTGCTTGTAATTAGATATATCTAAACCGCCTTCGTTAAGATGCATTTTTGCAATGACTTTTTATTGCCTTTTTTCAGCAACTTGATACGATGTTCATCTGGCGTATTGGAATTTCATTCACATACTTTCATTTTATGCCTTGTTAATGATATTAATTTGGTGTAATAGATTTCATAGATATGTATGCCTTTTTCATTTATTTCATTAATGTAGTAATCACTGAATCATTCAGGGAAGAGAATTGCATTTCAAAATACTGCCATTTTAAGGTTCACGCTCTTAAGTTCTAACATTCACTAAAAAAATATATTAGTTTAGCTTTATGTATTCAAGATTGATGCAGAAATATATATTATATTCACTGCTGAACAATCACAATTAATCAAATTTTCTTATATTTAGCAAAAAGTAATTTAGTATTTTTATTCGACCAATTAACATTCCAACAGTATTCCAAGAAATGCATTTACCTGTATTTTTTTCTGTGATAACTCATAATCAATTTCCGTCCAACTCTGTAAAGGGACTAGACACCAGATGATACAATTGCAAGAAAATGAGAAAATTGATACCCTTGAGTACAACCCATTGAATCTTACTTACTATCACATAGCTTACAACACAAGTATCCTTCACAGATTTTGTGTATTTTTCAAATTTAAAATTTACTTGCTTTGTCTACCATGTAAATACCAGTAAATTTAAAAAATAATGTCAGAATATGTATCTGTACTAATCACATGACTAAATATTCACATTTTAAACTGGAAATCCTTATGCACTATTTTTAAACATGTAAACTCAATTGAGACAGCAACAAAATATTCTTTTAATCATGTAAGTGTTGTATTATTGGCCTCATACAAGCTGGTATTGATAGTTCTAGGCTTGTTTAAAAAAAAATATACTGTATTTGCCTATTTTGGGACCATCTGGTGTATAGTCCCTTGAATGCTCAAGTACTTAAACATTCAAGCACTAACAAAATTTAACATGGTGGTGTTATTTATTCTTTGATGCATACTTGAAATTATTTCATTGTATTACAAAATGCTTTCAATGTTATACTTAACATATTTCGTTTGTGTTTTTTTTTGTCAAAACCTCATAAGAAATTGAGAGAAGCTTGCCAATTTTAAGGCACTAACATATCAAGCTTGCCAGAACTACTTACAATAAAACTGTTAGTTTTTCTTATTTGATCAAAATACCTTTGTTGAATGATTGGTCTTATATTTTAAGATGGTCTGGGTTGTTATTAGACATCATGATAAATTCACTTGTAAGATTGTTGATTTTTTCAACACTGTTCTTGTTGACATGACTTGTTTTGATGTAATGTTAATGATGGAAATTAAAAGGTAAATAGATATTGGCATCATTATTGTATTCTTATCATTTTGATTACTGTAGAAATCATCTGACCTTGTTTAATGTGCATACAGAGTTTGAACACTCGTCACTAAGTTGTTCAAGTTATGGAAGGGAAACCAAAGGACCTGTATTTTTTGTAGTGAAGGTCACCATGACTTTCAAATTTGACCTATTGACTTCAAAATGGGGTATTGTCTGACTGAGCTTTGAATTCAGCTTTACTTGACAGAAATTAGATGGACAAGCTCAAATAAGTTTATTTCCGGGCAAATGTCTCTGGTGTTCGTATTTGATTATGATATAACAGTTAACATTGTTACCACATTTGGTAAACATTGGGTAGATTAATAGAATGTCAAGATAGTAATGACAAAACTTGACAATTTAAGGGTCATAACTCAGGCTGGTAATCAAATTTGGTTGATGACACCATGGCTATGAAAATATCTCGTCTTAAACAACCAAATAAATGATAATATGAAATTTATTTTCTAAGAATCAATATTAATAATACAAGCAACATCTCGAGTCTTATACATGTCAGAGTCAAATGTTTATCATGACACATTTTCACTGTCAGAATTCTTGTCCTTGTCTGCCTCCGAGTTGTTCTTATCTGCTTCCTTCTCCTGAAAACAAACATACTTCTGTTTATCCTGGAGACCAACATCAGATGCATTTTGGATTGAACATTAAAATGGATCAAAATTAAAACAATCCTGAAAGCATTCCACTAGTATTATGTTTGTCAACTTTGTTGGGCTTGCCAAATATTTATGGTTTTACATTTGTAGTTGTTACATATTTCAAAACCAATAATATAATTCAGTAAGTATTAAAAACTTGATCTTAATTTTCATTTCAATATTTGCTTGATGCACAGGAGAAGTCATACAAACAAAAACTAATACCAGCTTGGTTGGGCCAGATTTGTAGAAGTTTTCCCATGCATATTCTATTATTTTGATTGCAGGTGCGAAAAAGAATATTTTCTACCGATGGTAGATCAAACGTAATTGGCAATATTTTTTCAAATTTCACTGAATGCATTTAACCAACAATTACTAAGCTTTAAAATAATGGGTCACAGACTCCTGACATTTGGTACTACTTTGTAACGTAAGATCTACCTAGGGATGACTTTTCCAGTACCATTGGACTTTTCTTGTTATCTTCTTACAGAATTCTCACAAATCATGTATTGGACACCAAATTCAGACAATTTTTCAAAATACTATGATTTCAGAATTCAATATTTTGGGAAAAATATTTGCCTAGATTTCAAAGTATAAATAAATGTAGAGCTGATTATTCAATCTTGCACATACAGTCAAACCCCATTGGCTCAAACTTGTTAGGGTCGAATTCCTCGTGGGCTCGTACTGTATGTTAAGGACCCATTTCTTTATACTGAAGGTAAGAATTCCTGCTTTGCTCAAACTTTTCTGGTCCCTAGGAGTTCGAGCCACAGGGTTTGACTGATTTTGCATCTTTATCAAGGATACATACAGCCTTCTTTCGCCTTTTCCCCTGGTTTTGTAGACGTCGTGTTTCCATTGTATCAAGTTCCCCCTCTCGTTTTGCACGTGGTTTTGGTCCCCAGTTCCTTTCGGGATTTACCTGTATTCATATTTAAAACTAAAGGGTTAATTCAATAATATTTTTTTAATATTCTTTTTATAGCAAATCTTTTTCACGAACAAACTTAAAATACTAGGACTTTGTAAAGACAACTATTTAAGTTAAAGTATGTATCTGTTCAATTAAATCACCAAAAGTTTAGGATTTTTCTAAAACCTTGTCTTAATCCAATAATGTTTTAATTAAATTTCTTAAACTCAAGTTTTTTTCAAGAATTAACATAAAATACTACTCCTGCAAAGACTGTATTTAAGTATTTACGTCATTTTCAATGAAAACATCAAATCAAGGACTTCTCAAGGCCTGAAACTACACAAACCTGCCAGCGAATAAGATTCTGGCTCCTTGATTTAGGGATTGCTCCAGGGTGCTCTGTAAAATCCACCTCAACAGAGGGTTTTTCACTGAGGATCTTGAAGCCCGCAGTACCTGGCACATTCCTTTTGGGCTTCAGTTCCAGTTGATTCACCCAGGCCCTCATTATGTCCTATAAATGAATGATTCAGACATATATTGTGTGATATACGTGTAAATACAGTAAATATAACAAATATATTGGTATTAAATCAATATTTGTCTGATAACTGTGAATATTCGCAAAAAAATGCTCACAAAAGAAACATTTTTGTTTATTTTGACAAGCATATCATTGCCACTGGTTGTATTATATTTAATAAGAATATGCTATATGTTGTAGCTTACATAGTTCAATGATCATTTAACAAAGTCTTACCCATATCATAGAGTTAGGTGCATTAGTTTTTACGGAGTTCTTGCAGGCATGCGAGTAGGAGACCTCATAGCCTGCATTCAACAATGCTGACCTGCAATCAAAACATGTCTTAATTACTGCTGGAAATGATTTAAGTTTTACACTTGAAAATGATGAGAATTGTCTTGTGAAATAGCTGTCTGCTGTATACCCAAGAGGTATGGGGTTCGCTTCCAACCAGGGGTATTTCCTCATGGCCTCTTTAAAAGGAAATCAATACTGGTGATTCATATTTTTCAGCTTTTAGCTATCTTCACAATCAAGCTGACATAGATAATTATAAACAATCATGCAAGAATGTAAAATAAATTTAAAAGACAAAAAAAAATTGAGACCAAAACTTTGGAAACTTGGAGAAGTTCTAGCCATTTAAAAAGTGTATCAAATAAAGCTTCTTGCATGGCTTTCTAATAGACTTCTTCCAAATTACACTCTGGCTTACACATTACCAAAATTGTTAATTACAATAAATGAAATATTTTCAAAGATTTCTTTTAAGTTTCACTTTGGCTTGAACTTGAATAAGCTACTAAATTTTATTCTTTGCAATATTGGGATTCTCATATTGTTCCAACATTTTTTACCTGAATGTATTCATGGGCATGGGCTGACATTTTACAGTCTGGTAAAGACCATCAGCCTCATAGTAGAGGGGTGTGTCAAGTTCCTCCTGGGCAGTTGACAACATGCCTTCCAAACGTTTCCCTGTCCGGAACCCCTCCCCCTCCGACACAACTCGACCTATAACACGATGAATGAAGTCCTTGTCATGTAGGGGGCCTAAGTACAATGGCCCGCCCATTTGGTGACGGGAACCGCAGTGTTCACATTTTTCCGCAACAGGCGGGCCTTTGGTTGCGGAAAATTTGAAATTGTCACCTTTGGCTGGGGTTGCTTCAGCTAGATTCTGTGTTTTAAAGGCGCCACAGCCTGAGCATTGGTACACCATTCCAGTGTGGGTGGCAGAAAATTTGGCTTTCTTCTGACCTGAATAGACTTTCACAAATATGCGGAAATAAAAGTCAATGCTGAGGGAGATAAGAGGAACGATGTACCTCGAGTGCCTTGCTGCATGTGATTCCAGGCATCGTAAAATTATTCGCATAGCCATTTCATGGCAGAATTTTGACCTTAGTGGCAAAGAACCGTACATGGTGAAACACTTTTCCGGAGTATTTCCGCACAAAGTAGCAGCGTCAGTGCATGTTATGCATAAAAGACCCCCTTCCCTTACAGACTTAACTGCTGAGTCCAGAAAAGGCGCAGCAGTGCCATAGGGATCCAAATCAACCACATCGAACCCAAACCGGTTTTGGTACATCAACATTGACGCATCAGCACAACTAGCTTCCACTAACTCACTGAGTCCATTTCTTGTAATGTTTTTCGCAATAATTTCAGCAGCTTGCTTATCAAAATCATTGCAGATTATTTTCTGAACTCCAGGAATTTCGTGACCGAACCTCATTGAACGCAGCCCCGATGCAGCAAGGCCCTCAAGAATCTTCATGCCATGAGGATGATGCTTCCCAGCCTCCAGAGGGGCATCTGAAATACATCAAAGGGCAATTTTTATATACATGCATGTATAAATTAACAGTTCAGACCTGAGCACATTAAATTTATGCAAAAAAATGTGTATGTTTTTCTAGATGAAAAGAAAAACATCTCTTGACAACAAAACTTTCTCAAGAATGCATTTATCAAAATCTTAATAATATATTAGATTGGATAAATGATTATATTAAATCTCCTATGAAAAATTAAGAACCTCTTATGCATTAATACCTTGTAGGAACAATGTGATACTAATAGAAATAAACCTAGTTCAAGCCCTTGTCATGGTACAGTATATACTAATCATTTTTTTTTTGTAGTGATGGCAGCCACATGCTGATATAAACCACTCATGAATTCAATCCTTGGTTAATCTGAGCTGAATACTTTTTTAGAGGTCAAGAGAATGAAGCCCTGGTGACCTGACCCTACCAACAAGTCTTTAAAAAAAAAGATAACAATTATAACAAAGTGTGTTTTAATATGTAGCCTAAAGCCTTTAAAGCTTTATAAAAAAGATTACATTAACACCATTCTCCAATGATGACAATAACATTCTGATATAAAGCCTAATAAAAAAAGCCTACCTACCCTATCTGTTTTTGAAAAGGATGTAACCCTAACCAAACCATTTTTTTTGGCCTAGTTAAAGGTAATTGTACAACCCAAGCATTTTTTAACTTATGAAAAATATATTATTATAAAAACTTATATACAAACCCAGATCAGTTCCATCTGCCTCTCCTATTTCACCAGCTGCCTTTGCCTTCTTCTGTCGTAATTCCTTGACATGCTGAATATGGTCAGTAGCAAATTCCGATATCACAGCGATTGTTATGTCTCGATTAAACTCCTGGACTGGATTATAGAACACTGACTCCGGCTGGATGATTGTAGCCTTCCCTTCCGTTATCAGATTGAACTTTGTAGACAGTCCTTCCATCTCTGTGGTCATCTCTTCATTTGCCATCATGGAGCAAAATGGCACCTGAATAAGTCTAGTTTACAAAATCATAATGTCACAAACTCGCAATGAATCAAAATGCAAAATCCCTAGTGTTAAGACAAAACGTAACCACTTTGTGAACTTATGTTAACTCCTATTTGACAAGTAGATGACTACCAGTTCACTAGAGTAAGACAAGGGGTTGTCGAGCTAGTCAGAATTGAACTTGACTACTGTGATTACCAATGAATTATATTATACAACCATACATAGTAGTTACTTTTTGAAAAATAATAAGGCCTAAAAAAAATAATTGTTTGGTTAGGGTTACATCCTTTTCAAAAATAGGTAGGGTAGGTAGGCTTTTTTTTTTTTTTTATTTTTTTTTTTTATTAGGCTTTATATGAGAATATCATTTTCATCATTGGAGAATGGTGTTAAAGCAATCTTCTGTATAAGCATTTAAGGTTTAAACTTCATATTGAAAAGCAATTAAAAAAAAAAACGAAAAAAAAAATATTTTTTTTTTTTTTTTTTTTTAGTTTTTCATATTTTTTTCAAACTGACTATAAAAACGGTAGGGTCGGCGCCTATTCCGTAGGTAGGGTCGGGTAACCCGAACCAAATGTATTTTTTTTTTAGGCCTAAGTAAGTTAATACTAATCTCTTTTAACTCAATTGTGAAGAAAGTTGACAGCTTATAGAATCAAGCTAGAGTTTATTTTCCTGGGTAGAAACCAGTACTGGTGTCTATTTTGAGAAGCTTGGAGACAATACCCAATAAAATAGTCAAGTAATTCCAATGTTCTAATGTACATTCTATTTATAGCATATGTACAGCCCCTTCCAGCCTCTGGCAATAATGGATTAAAATGATTATGCATTAAAATTTTGTCTACCTTGGTCCAGTCCAAATAATTTATGTTAACAATTCTTTTTACGATTGTTTATATGGCAAACTTTCACGATGAATAATACATCTATTATTTTAGACTAACCTTGATCGTGACCACTGAATTTTCAACAGTAATCAATCATAATTTGATCCCAATCTACATAATATATGTATATGTATGTATAAAATATTACCACAATCATTGATTTGATAACTAAATAATATATTTGAAAAATAGAATTATTTCAAATATAACATTGATGTCCGATACAATATAAATAGTTAATAAAATTATTTAAAACCAAAACAATTTCCTACCTTTGAGCAAACTGTCTTTGATGGTGTTAATATGAAACTGGGAGTCTTCAGCACACATAAGCGCAATGACCGAGTGATTAGCATGTAGAACCTGGAACTTTTAATTAAAATTCATTATTAGCACCGTCTATAGAAATCACATTCCACCAGAAGAGAATTATCATACATTGGTCATCAGAATATTCGCGGCATCCCCTTACCCAAATCCAAATAACTATAGATCAAGTTGATTATTGATGGCAAAATACCTGTCAAAATGCCCTTGATATTTTATGAGCGTCTGATGACATTGATCAATTTCATACCATTTCATCATTTAATACTGGCCTTATCAATGCATTATCAAAATATACATTCTTAAATATAACTAAATTGTACAGAATACCTCCTGTCAATATAAAATACTTCTACTTGAAAGAGGGAAAGCGTTATTAAACACGTACACGTAAATCTTCAGTAAATGTGGACTGGTCTATGTTACTGAGACGCTCTTGAAATACGAACATGGAAACTGTCAAACATGTGTTTCTCTTCAGTGGCAAAAGAAAGTCTGGCAAAGATTATATATCAGATCGGTTACAGAAAAGGTAATGAAGCAATGGTGACATCTCAGGAAAACGTTTTTTTGAGATACGTATACTTAATTATACATTTGTCTTCGGTTTTCGCGAGCAATGTTTTTCCTATATGGTAGCACTCAACACATTTCAATCCGAGATGTAGTATGGTTGAAGTGAATAGCTAGAGTGTAGGTGAATGCGATTTTTGCTGACAAATTAGAAACAAAAATAAAACAAATTAATGCAATATTTGCCAGTGCAAAGTAAAAAAATGTAGTAGACAATTATATATATATATATAGGTACAAGAACATGTAGTTTCATTAGGTGTTGGTGTGGTTTTGAATTCGCTCTCAAGCCGTGACAGGGATTTTCCGGGTGCATCTCGGGGCACATAACATTGATAAAACATGATGCCAACGGCTTCATGATCTACTCAAATGAGACAAAAAAGACAATGTTCAGAATGTCAAACACTCACTGGAATATCCGACGAAGGTACTAAGAAACACGATAGGGACACAAAAGCAAAACCATAGTTGGTACATTTAGTTGTAGCTATAGTAGGTGCTGAAATATAAGTTGTGTTCACATAATGTAACATAAAACAGACAGTTTGACTCTGCATTTTCACCCCTAAAATCCAACAGAGCTTCAAGTGCTAAATCGGAAATGAAATGTGAAAGACACCATCTCCTGCACCCTTCCCAGTGTGCCCTACTCCCATAACAGCACTCATTAATTCAGCTGTGTGGTGTATGTTAAACTAATATTAATGTTAATAAGTTTGTTTTTTTCTTCAGGCTTGGTCTGGATGTTTGTCTTATACTGAGATTATCAGGACCTCTAAAAGAACAATATGCTAAGGTTGGTATAAACATGTATATGCACACATGTATTATATGCCTATATATATGTTATATTATTGAACAAAATTGTCAACACGGTTAGATAATATTAGAGAAAACTACGTAATGTTTATTGAATACGAAAGGACGTACTGCAGATTGTTGTGATTACACTTCTTACATTTCAGGATCATGGATTAGATTATCAGGAACTTCTCAATGCATCTTCCTACAAAGAAGCACATAGAGCAAAGATGATCAAATGGGGTGAAGATATGAGGGAGGCCAACCCATACTTTTTCTGTCAGAAAACTGTAGAAAGCGCAGCCCCAGGTGTCCCAGTGTGGATCGTCTCTGATGCTCGCAGATTGTCTGATGTGAATTTCTTTAAAGAAAAATATCCCAGTCAGCTCAAATTGGTCAGAATAACTGCATCAGAGGATATTAGGAAAGAAAGAGGTTTTATTTTTACAAAGGGTACGCAGTTTCATATTCTTAAAAAATGCAAAAACAGTAATTCCAAGAGATCAGAATTAAACAGTAAACTAAAGATTCATGAATCTTTGTAGTTTGACTTTCATGATTGGATTTAACTTGCTCAATAAGATATACACTTTGCAATGCCTGATATAGTTAAATGATGTATAATGATTTTACTTTTAGGTATAGATGATGCAGAATCGGAGTGTGGTTTAGACGAAGGTGTTAATTGGGACATTACAATTGACAACAGTGGAGACGAAAGCCTTCTTGATCAAAATATCAGCAGCCTAGTTTCACTTGTACAAACTCAACGTGATGATACCTTTAAATGATTATACATGTACAAGATAAGATATCTTAAAGTAAGATACCAGTTATTTAGTGCTTGCAATGGATTACCTTTTTTGACATTCTTGACAGATTTATGAAGCCGTTGATATTAAAAAATAATACAATTTATGTCTCACTCTGGCAGAACGGTTTCGATCTTAGAACTTTCAGATTGCAACATTCCAAAGACTGAATGGTCCAAGTGATCACCTTGCCATGTTTGTTTGTTAACATCCTCTAGCAGAATGGAAATGAAATGTAAGACATGTTACCACTTTATGAACTTGGACAAGGGAGGGAACAGATCACGTAGTCTTAATGATTCATGGTGGTGTTTCTTTGAGACTCAAAGTGATTCAAAGTGGTTCTGCATGCAAGAGGGTGATTTTAAATGTTGTTTCAACTGTGCTTGGATATATATATATATATATATATATATATATATATATATATATATATATATATATATATATATATATATATATATTGAATTAATGTATTGCGCCCCGATTTTTCGTCGGCGAGAGATTGGAACAGATTCAAAAGAAGCCGTGAATGTGCATAGCGCTCCATGAAAGACAGTTCCAATTCATATATGAAACGGAAGAGCCTTCAAAGCATAACTTCATCACATTTGTTCTAGTATAGGACAGACAAAAACAACATTTGAACGGCCTGGATGTTTTTTATTAGCAAAAACACGTTTTATCTGCATGTTTGTTGTTGGATGGAATGCTTTACACATACATGTATGCATGTATCATTTTGAAGATTAGAATGCAACAATAGTAAAGAATATATGCCACGATAAAGATGGCGTTACATTGCATATTACTGATCATATTGGCACACAGAAACATCCGGTCTGCTTTACGCAAGATTGTGTATAAACGCCACAGCTGTGATAACAAAGATGTGCACAGCAGGAGTATCTCAAATTCCTAAATGTTTAATTCAATTCCGCTTCAACCGAACTAGCACCAATTTCCGGTTACATCTTGTAAAATTAAAGGTCATACGTATTTGTTACATAAACTGAAAATCCAATCCACTAGCTGGCTAGTGAACTATTTATGACACGATTGTTAAAATGCATATGCATATTATTCACCAAAAATACACGCTTTTAGACCAGTATTAGCCAATTAATGTTTTAAGGGAGCACCCCATCCCCATGTCCTGCATTATTTTCTGCTCGTTTTGGAAAAGGGAGTGGTGGATGGGGAAGCGCACTCTGAGATACACGTTCCCCTTCGTTACGCCCACCCTAACTTTGCCTATGTGGTTTGAAAGAAAATTTAGAGGTGCTCCTCTTTTTCAGAAAATAATTACTGCGGACAGTGAAGATTCGGTTGATCTCTTATTGAACTTGCCGATGATGGACATAATGGAGTGACACGACTTCTTATTTAAGAACATCTAAGATTCACGTTTCAGCATATCTGTCATCAATCTAATTTATAAACAATGAATTACGTAATGTGAAACTAGCTCAGGAATATGACACAAGTTTATCAAATAAAATATTTGAAAATAGTGCGTAAAATCTGTACAAAACAGTAAAACTATTGTTATTTTGTCAGATGACACTATAGAACTAAATTCCGATAAAAACCTGAACATCGGCAAATATCAAAATGTATTTATGTAAAAAGGGGAAAAAACAATAAAACATCTGTATAATCTATCCGGAACCGTATTCAGTCTTTCATACTCTACCTAGATATTGCTAGTTCATAAATTAAACGTCAATAGGGGTTTTACCATTAAGGTATATTTGTCTGTTTCGGACGTATGAATCTAGATGTTTGTAGCTAAACTTACGCTATCAGACAAACACAAATGGCCTCGGCATCAAACTTATGACGCGTATTGAATTTTGGACTCCCACAACAGATACAAATCCGCAATTGAACGCCACATTTACATCAATTCGCAGTACGTTTTAATTTATTTGAAAAGTGTGACTTACGTCATAAACATTGACGTCACAAGCGAAACGACGTTGGCGTCATTAGCGACCAAATCAGCCCGCGATGATGGCTACCCATAACGATTGTTATGAAGAAACATACTCATGTTCCAAGCCGAATTAAACACGCCTTCATGTCATTCACAACAGTATGAAGAGTACAAAGCTGCCTTTGAAAGTAGACCAAATGGAAATCCACAACTGAGTATCAAGAATAACTTAAATAATACCGCTTACGTACGAAAGACATCAACCGGTTTGCTGTCCCAAAAGGTATCCGCGATGCTAGTTTTCCACCGAGGTGCGTTTTAAAGAGACACACATGTACACCGACAGTCTGTGCTAGGCGACAATGGCAGAAATGAGCGACCCCAGTACCGGATATTCACCTTTTGCGAAATAACAAAAATGAAGCTCAGTATGCTCCAGTCGAAGCCCGCCGGACTTTCAGTCGCCCATTTGCTCTACACATGTGGAGGAAATATAATATATATACATACATGTATCTGCATTCATGATATCGATGAAGAATTGTGTGCGTTATTGAAGGATTGTTGCTGCGAACAGGTGCTGTACGAGGAGTAAAGTAAAGCTGCAGAGCATGCACAGGATCACACTGACAACAACTAGTGAAACATGAAGGAACACGTCTTTGTTTATGTCGATTAATTAAAAGCTAAAGTGGCTGGTGTCTGTGGTCCTATCGAGGTGGATTTTAGTATGCTTCCTAACGTGTCGGACTTTCAACCGTCCATTACCGGTACTTTATGATATCATTGTTGTCCATTTGCCAGGTCTACAGCATCGCAAAGTTGATGCCCTTTCACGATCACCATGTATAAAATGTTCCCGGCAGCAAACTTACCGAGATGAGACTGCAGGGGTATGTCATGTTGACCACGATGAAGTGTTGACACACGATACTCAAGACCATGGCTGCATTAGCTAAAAAGAGTATAATAACAAGAGACTAGATGGACCTTTTATCAGCCTTTAAGCATGACACATTTTTATTTCAAAGATGGTCGTTAAATAATATCAAATCCCAACAGCGGTCTGATGCTTCGTTTCAGATTGTCATTCAGTCAGTTGAACGGTCAAGTACGAGACCCTCTTGACAAGCACTATCTTCCAAATCGAATACTGTCAAAAGTTTATGGTGCTAAAGTAATAAGAGCTCTTAAAGAATTATTCCCATCAACCACTCTCGCAGTATCGCAGATAACGCCTCGAACAACATGGCGCTATTCGACTAATAAGCGTGCAATGGGAAATGTAAGGCGCCGATTAAATAGCATTTATTTAAGTGTTTTATAAGATAATAAACCCAGTTCTGTTTCGGGTTGTGATGCGTGTTATTTCTTTATGCTTATATTTTGGCGAGTTCGCTTCTAGTACCTAGAATCTCACATTGGCGTTCGGCAGCACTTAAATTATGATATTTATTAAGCTATTGGAATTATATAAATACAGACAGTATACTTAAAGTTAAAATGCTAATTTGTGAGTTCCGGCCATTATACACCTTGACGGAATTCACGTTCAAATACTTAAGTTTATTTCATAATTAAACTCGTAAAGCCCAGTGGGGGCTATTCAAAACTGCTGCTTTGCCCTTTGGGGCGGTCGCCCGTAATACGCCAAGTTGGCAGGTGACCAGATTGCTTCGTTCGCTGTTCATGCTTGTGAATTCCTGCTTGTGTAAATAACATGGAGCCTCGCCATTAAATCCAAACTTTAAATGTAAATAAAACAAAATTAAATTTTGACAAGTTATTTGCTCTGTTGTTTTATATAGCAAAAACGTATGGTTATGGTTGAACTTAGAGTAAGAGAAGCTAAGCGCTCCAATCGTTCTTGTAAGTTGAGGATTTATCGATAACGAGACATACTTGGTATAATGATGTCCGATCGTGTCGTGGCTCAAGCTCGGACGTGTCACTTTCACCCGTGAAGTTGCGTTTTGCACTGGGATCAATAATACCTATTTTACTCTCAAGTTTGCAGTGTTTGCTGATAAAACTCCATGCTATATTACATGGCATCAATATATGCCTGAAACAGTACTGTTGTATTCCTTGGGATGGGTGTGAAATGTACAAAGCCACAAGGCCTTGGTTACACCTTCTACTGTGTGAA
This sequence comes from Mya arenaria, assembly GCF_026914265.1. Lineage (NCBI taxonomy): Eukaryota > Metazoa > Mollusca > Bivalvia > Myida > Myidae > Mya > Mya arenaria. The sequence continues at coordinate 64,573,256 of NC_069126.1, forward strand.
GTCCGATATACAAGTGCTATGAAAGTGTACAACATCAGTTTATAATAAACAATACATGCAAAAGAGTTTATGATTAAAGGGAAGTAATGTAATTTAACACAATGCCTATTTTAGTATTAAAATTTTGGAAGTCATTTACCATGTATTTGGACGGTTTACATACGGTACGTTTAAGTCCGATGCAATAAGAACACGTAGTAATTTTATATAGCAGTTAAACTTTATGAATTAGCTCTTGGGAATCTTTAAAATGTTTGCATTAATACACTTCACTGGCAATCAATTTAAACTTAGATCAATAAATACAACTTTAAAGCACTACATTTAATTATTGGTATGATTAAAAAATACGAACTACTTCAACTGATGTCCCGGCATACATACGAGGTTGTTTTCGATAAAACTGGCCGAGGAGCTCCGAATGGTCATTTTCTTGTTCAAAATCGAAAGCAGTGGAAATTGATCAAGCTCTAGTTGTGTTCATGTTTGGCTGAATATGAGTTCTAATTAGATATGGAGTAAGTTCAAGTTTTCATATCTACTGTTTGGTTTAACTTGACTGGAGTGTGTGTGTATATATATATATATATATCAAATCTAGATATTATCTAGAGCAAAACACGTTTCCAATTTGTTTACTATACAGTATATTTTCTTTTTCTTGCACCATTATTTTGATACTTTCTCAAAACAACTCATCTGAACTGGATCGTGATCCGTAGTAGAAACACCTTGATCTAATATCTGGCTTCTGTATCTCTAAATATCCCTTGGGACGATTTTGAACATCTGAAAATCGACATTTAATAATTTGACCTGGATAGCGAGGCGTGTTTGGTTAGTATTATTTTAGACACAACCAGGGGTTGAACTGGAGTAATGACTACGGGCATGAAATATTAGCTGCTGAAATTCTTATAAATGGTTACCATTAAAGCAGGTATATAAATCAGGCATTCGCAAAACATACTGAAGCAACTTTGTACGAGTGTCCGACTATGCTGTCCGTATGAAAATATAACATAAACTGACTCGTTGGAGTTAGAACTAGCATGGACTCCTATTAGACTTAAACAGTTAATATTCAAATTTTGATGAACTCTTAATCGCGAATGGCCTATTTTTACTGCGTTTTATTAGTCAGGGGTGCTCATCCAGTCGATATGCACTCGGTGATCCCTCTATATATTCTATATAAAACCGCCATCTTGAATGGCGTTGAAAATGAGTCGCAGAAAACTCGAGCGTGACTTTATCGGAGAGTTTACATATGTAGCAGACCACGCGCATGATATTAAACCCTAGGACCTTCGTGTTTATATAAGTCAAAACAAGTACAAACTTGTTTATGTCTGCACATCGCGAAGACATATTTATGAATTAATCATTTAATCGTATAGACGGTGGAGAAGAGACACCCTTCACTAAATCACTTTTTGTGTGTTTTAGATGAAACATGTTCTTTGGGTTTAGCGCAATTTTCCAACATTATTTCAGCTATATATGGCGACCGGTTCAGCTAACCAGTTTCCTGGACTGTATTCTAACCAGTACTAACTTGCCCTTCCTCAAGAAGCCGGCAACTTTTCCACATGTGGAGGAAAATCGACTTCTTTGTCAAATTTTCATGAAATGGTATGACCAGCCACGACCGGGGATCGAACCCGTATCGCCCGGTTACAAAACGAAAGCACTAATCACTTTGCCACGTCCGTGGCTTACTTCACTAATCACTAGTTATTCAAGAGGACGACCTCTTTACAACATTCCCTTTTCAGTGTCAATGCTTAATTTAATCGTGTACACTCGGTTATCAAGTATAAACAGAATATCCAATGTTTTTTTTATAATATTTGCCAAGATGCCACGACTATTTCAGTAATCTATACCGTTAATCTTTCTTTTAAACGACTTATTTCACCATTGATCTCACCATAAATCTAAATGAAGCCACACATTCTTTTTTTTTTACTTTGTTTATACACCAATTATCATAAGAAAAACTTTAAACCGTCAATCACTCCATCACATCATATGTGAGCAGTTAGACGCTATAATATTTAGTTCAAACTTAGCGCAGATGGTTTACTCCGCAGCTATCGCGATTTAAACTTGACTATTTAAAACTACTATGAAAATATACTACAGAAATGATTGGCGCGAAATGGTTTAAGCGATATTAGTGGCACGCGCCAGAGTGTATTTTATGTGATCATCAAAGCAAGTAGAGACATGTTTTACAACTCATCCAATCAAATTGCCTGACTTAACATCTTATCGATAAACAACCTGAAACATTTATCATTTTAACGCAGTCTGCTGACAAGTACACTACGTTAAATCGCAGTTTTTAAAGAAGACATCAAGCGGAAAAAGAAAGGTGTCAAATCAGGTAAGGGTCCTATATTTTTATTTAAGCAGACGGCAGTTTTAATATAAGGTCTAGGGTTAAGTTACTGATATCATCGCCGTACTATATAGTATTTTGACCGCTCTTAATGCATTATCAATGAGCGTTAAGTTTGATAAATGTCTGGTTTTATCATTTTTACCACAGTGACGCACGTCTGTGTATAATTTAGGGTATAGAGATATTTGTAAAAAAACACAGAATAGCCATTTTTTATATAATTTATTTACATATATACATTAGTTATATACAGAAGAAACAATTTAAATATTATAGGTTCATTTACTCAAAGTCACTAGCTTTGATCCAACTATTGAATTTCTTCGGATAATATTTCCATTTCACAAAATACTGTTTATATTTTCCTATTCCTTTTGTCTTTTCGATTTTATCAATTTTAAAAGTCTGATCTGGATCAAACGTTATTTATGCAGTTCAGATTCATAAATTGTTCCTTTAATTTCCTCATCTTGTAAGTCACGTAGTCTGTAGAAGGTAAAGTTCCTCTATGATATCTTTTGTGAATCTGGAAGATCTCGCCCGTGTAAGTCTCATCAGAAGCTGGTGTAAAGACATTTCTCAGATGACTGATTCTCACGTAATTCCCGACTTTGAATTTGAAAGGCTTAAGTTTTGTGTCTGGTTTCGCATACTTTCGATTTTGGGTAAAGTAGGTAGCTAGTCGCACTTCCTCCTGGTTACTGTCTATGACTTTGGAGGGTGGCATTCCAATAATTCTGTGATACGTATGATTGTAGCTGTATGCTATGTCTTGTAAGACAGGCAGATAGGAGTAACTGTCGTTGTGGGTGAAATATCGGTACAATCTACGCTTGATGGGATGGTTAGAATGACTCTCTCCCGAGTTGAGGCTTTTGTTTCGTTTTGGGTCGGAAAATATCTGACATCATATTCACGCATCAGCGTCTGGACTTTGTAGCTCGAAACTCCTGACCTGTAATTGAAAATTATTTTCAATTTAGAATGGCAGGTGAATTCAAAGTTGAATTCCCTTTACAATACTCTCTAATTGACATACTATAAGTAATGGTATATTGTTTATAAGTAATGTGTTACAAATAATTCGTGATAAATTAGCGCAAACGGAAATTGATACACATTTTGTAAAATGAACAATGTTTATGAAACATACCTTTGTCAGTTATAAGCTTTGCAGGAGATCTTTTGGATGACGTGAAGATGTCTCTGAAAGCTTTGGTCACCTCCTCTCCCGTTTTTGCTTTTAAGGGTCGTAACTATACGTACTTGGAAAACGTGTCTATGACTAACAATATATACTTGTAGCCCTGGTTCAAGTCCACAAATTTAACCATATCAATTAGATCTCCCATCCACAAATCATCTTTTCCTGCAATGGTTTGTGTAGACTGTAGGATTCGTGATTATGCAAGAACTTTCGTATTCTGTGCATTCCTATATTATATTTTCCTTCTTCTCTTACTACTTTATACAGTTTCTGTGGCCAAGCAAAACTACCGGGATGCTTAGGATCGTCATAAATTGTTTTTAGATAGTCCTCCCACGGAGCCATGTCTTCTCAGTTCCGTGTTCAACCAACAAATGAATGAAGAACTCAGTTTGAGTGTTTTTATTCTACGTCCTGACTATCCATGTATTCTTCTTCGTTTTTATCTTCTTCGCTTTCTTCACTATCCTCCAAGTCAAATAAGTCTTCAAAGGCGATCTTCTTTTTCTTCAATACGCGTTTTACTGCGGATGTCAAACTGATTCCTTTACTGCGGAACTCGTTAACTTGTTGGACAATCTCACGAAGGGTAGAATTTGTCATCAGTGGAAACCAGTATGTTTCCAACAACGTTTGGTATCTATCGAAGAAGTTTTTTTCTTTATGTGGTTGCATATGTTTTCCTGCCATATCCGTTGCATCATATTCGTTTTCTCCATCGTCAATAAATTTGTCGTACAGCTTGTTGAACTTGTTTTGGCTACAACGTTGAGCAAGGTCTCATATATGTCTATATCTCTTATTATCTTCTACATCATTATCCATTTCATTTTCATCTTCTTCCGTGCTTGCCCTTTTAGCAGGACGTTCCCTATTTTCTGAACACCAACCACTTTTCACGTGCCTCTGAACGTCGTGCTCTGAATCAAACAAGAGTCCACAATCATCACAAGCATGTGCTTTATCTGCCATGACATTTTCCTTTTCTTCGTCGATGTGAACACCTTGAAATCCAACCGATGAATGATAAAGTTATGGTACACTCATCTCTTTTATAGTTTCGCACTGACCTGCGTGAATATGATTGGTTATGCCAAGTCGGTTTTGGCGTTCTGGCATCTGATTGATCAGCCTTGTTTGGTTCCCTGTTTGAGTGTCTATCCATGTCAAATCGTATATTAATCTATCATTTTCTGACGTAAAGGGTTTCAAGTCTACGAACAAATACATGTTAGGATTCTTAATGGCTCTTGCGAAGGCTTTTTGGAATTTTTCGGTGTTACCGGGGTACATCTGTCGAGCTAGTGTCATGATTGTTTGTCGATCTACTGGGTTGTTAAACAGCACTAGGTAATGACAATTCCTCATTTGAGTCGCGTCCTTGTTGCCAAATAAATTTTGGTTGATGGAAATCACAGATAAAGACCTATGATGTGATCCCTCGGTAAATTAATCAGTTATCCATTTATCCTTGCCCGATTCCTGTACAATTCGTCCAATATCAGTAAATTGTTGATTCTGGGATCAAAGAAATCATCGTTCTCTATAATCGTTGGAATGCCTTGAACAAATTTCACTCTTGGAAATACTGTACTCTGACCTAACGTGTGTGGTTGCCATCTTTTGTAAAGCCACACTATTCTCTGTATGTTTGGCTGGATTCTAGTGGTATTGTGCAGCATCAAGTCCTTAACAAATGTTGTCTTTCCACAAGCTGAAATATATCAATTAAGAATGCGATTTAACATGTGATAAGGTAGCTACCGATATTACAAAATTCAAAAACATTGTGATTACTCGATTTTTACAAAAATCTTTGGAAGATAACTACCTGTGGGTCCCGATATCATCATGGTAAACGGATGTAGAAATACCATGCTTCTGCTCATAACTGTCCTCTCTTGGTGGTGGTGGTGGTGGCGCTCCCTGTGGTGGTAGTGGCGCTCCCGGTGGTGGCGGTCCCAGATGTGGTGGTGGTGGTGGTGGTGGTGGTGGTGGCGCTCCCTGTGGTGGTGGTGGTGGTGGTTGTGGTAGTAGCGCTCCCAGATGTGGTGGTGGTGGTGGTGGTGGTGGTGCTCCCTGTGTTGGTGGTGGTGGTGGTGATGGAGGAGAAGACACACTAAGTTTCTGTTTGAAGTGTCTCAACATCGTATCCTTTCTACTATAATCCTGATTACATTCCGGGCACTTGTTCATGTTTTCTCTCTGGCGGTCAGCTACCAACTGATACTATATTAGTGATTTCCTAAATATTATATCATAATGAAAATATAAGACGTATCTATGTCGATTTTAACCAATCAAATGCTTTTGTCAAATTATCTGTACGCGTGCGCAACAATATGATTACTAAAGAGAATGCAGTCATTTTAAATTTCATTTTTAGATCAAGAGCTATCGTGATCGGATGTAAAATCGTATACGGAAACACAGCAAACAAATTAAGATAAGGTAATTATTTAGCACTTCTTTAGTCTCGCCTGGCTCTATCTTAGTCTCGCCTGGCTTTTTTTTTCGGGCGTAATTTTTGACTAGTTCTTGTTAGATCTACTATTTATTATACAATATATATGTTTTATTATGTTGAAAGTTAGATGTTTCAACATAAATATTTATAGCATTTAAAAAGAGACTAATGAATGTCATTCTAATTACAGAACTCATCATGGTTTACCAATGTGAACAATGTGGTAGTAACTTCCAAAAGCTTAGTCAACTGTTGCAGCATAGGCGCACCACGAATCACTGGAAACATATGTGTGATTCCTGCAAGAAGTCATTTTCCAGATAGCAGAATTTCGATAGACATTTGCGAAAGCACAATGATGAAAACAGCCATCACTGTCCTAAGTGCCTAAGAGCGCTTACAAGGGATGACGCATTAGACGAACTCTTGCATCATGAACATAGTTGGTCAAAGACTAAACGTTCTTCGGATAGTCAAGAGGGTGGTGGAGCTGCGAAAAGGCAGAAACTAGAAGACAGCACAGCAAGTTTCTATGACATTGAGAAAGTTGGTGTAAATAAGATAGAACAGTTTAGAACTACGGCCATTTATTACAAAGTGAATGTCAAAAACCTGGAAATACAAGAATTACCATCTATATTGAAAACACTGAAAACGATTTTCCAGTCTATCCTTGAACACATCACAGAGATGATAATGGATACTGATTTGGTACGGATTTCCATTGACAATCCTGAGTTAGACTTTCCAATCACACTGGAATTCATGCCACGCCGGGAACTGACTGTTGAGGAAATACTATCGGAAATCGAAGATGTTCTTCAATCGTACCAACAATTCGTCCTGGACGAAACCTTTCGCATCGATATTGTTCATGTTAAGGCGCCCTATGGGAAGGGGCATTAACAGAAAGCATTCGTAGATATAGTAAGGCTACTACAAAGTAAAGGAAGTGGCATCCAGATTAGAAATAACGATGAACTTTGCTGTGCTCGTGCCATAGTGACAGCGATAGCCAGGGTAGAAGAACATCCTCAGTGGGATAGTATACGTAGAGGATATGGTCTTCAAAACGTAATGGCAGTAGACTTACACAGGAAGGCTTAAGTATCACTGAGACAATGTGGAATTGAAGAAGTGAAAAGGTTTCAAGCTGTACTCCCAAACTATCAGATACATGTCGTGTCAAGAACGTTTCAATGGTATTATCTACGAGGGCCCAGAAGGAGGCGTTCCTATCTACCTTTACTACCACGACGAACATTTTGACGTCATCACCAAGATGACTGGCTTTCTAAACAGAAGTTACTACTGTGAAACTTGTAAAAAAAAATGTTATTCTAACAAAGAGCGACGTGTTTGTAATAACCCCTGTGTGTACTGCCATCAACTGCATACAGATGAAACAGAATATTGGCGGTTCTGTGACAAATGCAACAGATACTTTAAGAATGGCATCTGCTTTCAAATGCATCTGAAGAAGAGTAGCGAGGATGTTAAAAACACATGTGAAATATATTTTAAATGCAAGGATTGTGACCAGACTATTAATTTGAAGAGACACAAAAAGGCTCACGTCTGCCATGAAGTGTGTTGTAAGACATGCAGAGATTTTTTCTCAGAAGACCACCAATGTTACATGCAGCCAGTTGAGAGAGAAGAGAAAACTAACAAAACAACCAGCAAGAATGAACGTACTTCATACATATTTTCTTTGATTTTAAATCGACACAGGATGATCGTTTGGAGTGTGATCAAGGCTTTGTTGAGGGAAAAACCAATAAATGCAACAACTGTAGAAAATCGTGGTGTGGATCCAATGAGAACAGGCCTAATCTGTGTGTAGCACACAGAGTTTGTGACGTGTGTCTTCACAGCCCTGTTACATCAGAATCATCGTGTAAAACATGCGGTAAAAACGAAAGAATATTTCAAGGACTTGAGACGACAGAAGGCTTTTGCAAATGGTTGTTCTCTGAAGAAAACGTTGGAGCTACAGTGATCTGTCACATTTTCAAAGGGTATGACAGCTACCCGATCCTCCAGTATCTACATAACAACTCTATCCTTCCAGACGTGATCACAACGGGATCTAAATACATGTCTGTTAAGGTATCCCTGTGCAACATTCGAATGATAGACTCACTAAACTGTATTCCCATGCCCTTGGCGGATATGCCGGTTTTTTTGGCGATACTGAGTAAGCAAAAGGTTACTTTCCTCATTTGTTCAATCGTAAGGAAAACCAAAGCGCAATTTTACCACACCTTCCTGATCTACAGTTTTACGCACCAGACAGCATGAAACCAGAGGCCAGACGAACGTTTTTACAGTGGCACGAGATAAACAAGACTAAACCATTCGACCTCCAGAAATAATTATTACGTTACTGCCAGTCAGATGTGGATATTCTTAGAAAATGCTGTTTGAAATTTCGAGAGTTGTTCATGGATTTAACAGACCCGTTCAAGAATGTATCACTATTGCGTCCGCATGTCATCTTGTATACAGAACAAATTTTCTAGAGCACGAGAGCATTGCCGTGATACCACCGCATGGCTACCGGCCAGAAGAAAAACAGTCCACCATGGCTTACCAATGGATGTCGTATCTAGCACACACAAAGCAGATTAACATCCAACACGGGAGAAACATGGGAGAAAGGCACATTGGTCCTTTCAAAGTGGACGGTTACTACGAAACAGATTCTGGTAAAAAGGTGGTAATGGAGTTCCACGGTTGTTTCTGGCACGGGTGTTCAAAGTGTTTTTTCTAAGACAACAGTCAATCCGGTGACTAATATGAACATGGGAGATTTGCATGATAGGACCAAAGAGAAACAACAATTCTTAGCAGAAAATGGCTATACGTGCATCTCTATATGGGAGTGCGATTTCATGCAAGATATACCGACGAATGCCGACTTGAAACAGTATATACAAAACCTTGAGTTGGTAAGTCCACTAGAACCTAGAGATGCTTTCTTTGGGGGTCGCACAGAAGCCTTTAAACTGTATGAATAAACATCAGCGACAAACCAAATCATATATTATGACGTGACCTCTCTTTGTCCGTTCGTCAACAAGACAGGAAAAATACCTGTTGGGCACCCACATATAATTTCAGGGAATTTCCAAGACATCAGCCACTATGAAGGTTTGATTAAATGCAAAGTGCTACCACCTAGGGGATTACATGTCCCAGTGTTATCTATGAAATGGAATGGAAAACTTTTGTTAAGTTTATGTCGCGTATGCAGTGAAAACTTTCAACAGAGCCCGTGTGAGCATACCGATGGTGAGAGAGCATTTGTTGGTACTTGAGTCACTGATGAGCTGAAAGAGGCATTGACACAAGGTTATATCCTTCAAACCATCTATGAAGTCAGGCATTTTGAGTAAGTGTCCCAGTATGATCAAGAGTTGCAATCTGGTGGACTGTTTACCGAGTATGTTAACACCTTTTTGAAAGTAAAACAACATGCGAGTTGCTAGCTAGATTGGTGTATCGATAAAAATACCAAACTAAAGTACATTCAACAATATCACGAGGAGGAGGGCATTCTGCTAGACTACAACAAGATTGAGAGAAATCCTGGATTGAGATCACTGACCAAACTTATGCTGAACTCCTTCTGGGGTAAATTTGGTCAACGAACAAATTTGACCCAAACCTCATTCATAACAGACCCTGCATAATTCTTCGAAATGATGACTTCTGACCAGCAGAGAGTGAAAAATGTACGCTTCCTGAAAGACGAGTCTGTGAAGTAAGAATGGGTGTACAACGATGACTTCATTGAGGCTTCTGCTAGAACCAATGACATTATCGCAGCCTATACTACAGCACACGCACGCCTCAAGCTCTACGGCTACTTGAAACAGCTTGATAGGCGGGTATTCTATTGTGACACTGACTCTATCGTATTCAAGACAGCCCCGGGACAGTGGGAGCCACCACTCGGGGACTACCTAGGAGACCTCACTGACGAGGTTCCTAATAACAAGATCACAGCATTTGTTACTGGTGGTCCTAAGAATTATGCCTTCAAACTCTCCTGTCCAAACAAAAAAGGGCAAAAGTCGATTTGCAAAGTGCGCGGTATTACTCTGAATTTCAAAACCTCTATTGATATCAACAACCAAACAGTTAAAGACATGGTAACTGGACATAGTAATGTGGATCATACATCTGTCATTGATGAAAACAGGATTGTTAGAAACCCTTCCACAGGACATGTGCTTACAAAACGAGAAATTAAAGATTATATTGTGTTTGACAAGCGCGTGATTAAATATGACTATCAAACTGTTCCCTACGGAATATAATTACGAACTATTACTTATGAACCTTATAACAATTGCATATATGTTATGTACGTTTGTCATTGAACCTGTATGTTGTATTCTTAGTTTGTTGTGTTGGTACTGTATGCTTGTGTTGTATATCATACATTAATAAATAAATACTTATATACTACAACTGGCTCTCGTTATTTTGTAAAATATAAAAAAAAACGCTAATAAAACAATGCCATCTTTAAGCATATTTGACTGCTATATAAATATGTGTTGTTATAAAGCGATGTACATAGCGCTGATATTATTTACACTCCTACGCGACAGTCCATATAGAGAAGTATACATGCTGACCTCCACTGACCTGACGCTCTAATAGTGAGATATTGAAAAGGTCGTCTGCTCAATGAATTGATTATATTTAAATATGGCGGCTTATATCGTCTGCTCTACTTAACCGCCCACGACCTGTTCGACCCAGAAAAGGTCACGGGCGAGCAGGTCCAAAAAGCGACTCATTTTCTACGCCATCCAAGATGGCGGTTTTATGTAGAATATATAGAGAGGTCACCGAGTGCATATCGACTGGATGAGCACCCCTGACTACTTATACTCTTATATAGACATGAGGTTATCAGTTTATTGAGTTGGTAGTTATATTAAAACATTTGTTGTAAGTAGATGTGATGAATTAGGTATGATTGTTCTTTCATTTTTTTTAGTATGTTTAAATAAGAATATTGTTTTAGTTTATTGTATCGAAAATGACCATAAACCAATCAGTCGTTCGTTATCATTTTCCACTTTATTGAAATAAGTATAGATTTTTACTTTTTACAAATTTATACAAAACTAAAAAACGACATCTTCCGATGAGCTATAAATCTGGTTCATTTCTAGGCATTCCAGTTCAAGAAATGGTTCCACAGACAACTTTGAGGTAACTTGGCAGGACAAGCTCATTGTGGCAGCAATAGACTTTGGGACAACATTCAGTGGTTTCGTTGTGTCATTTCTCGATGAGTATCAGCAAGATAAAACTGGTCGCTTTATCTCACACGATTGGTCTAGTGGAGAGGGAGTTAGGTAGAGTGTTATTTCAACATTATCAAGGTCTGAATAGCAAGGACTTAAATTACTATCCAAGCAACGGAAACACGCTTCCCTATTATTCGTTATAGTACTTTTTTTGTTTTGTCTAAAACCGATATATTCTTATATCATTTAACACTGCGGTATATTATGCTGGTAACCATAGCATAGCATGTTCACAATTAACTTGTCACATCAAAATCTCACAGTCGTGTTTAGAAATGAGACGAAATTAATAAAAAAAATGTCCATTCATACGCAATTTATATAAACCATATTTAGAACAACCAAGACGCCGACTGCTGTCTTGCTTAGACCTGATACAACGTTGGATTCTTTTGGTTATGAAGCAGAGGATCGGTTTCTTGCTGAAAACATTGAAGACGATGAAAATAATGAAAAAAGTGTTGATCGAGAGACCTGGTACTTCTTCCGACACTTCAAAATGAAACTGTATGGTGACAAAGTACGTAAGGTCATTCATCTGTTTCTGGCGTCTGCTCTAAAACTTAATATTAATTAATATTAATTTTGATATTATAGTATAACGTTATTGAGCGTCTGTTCGTAAATGTATTTAAACTTTATACAATATAACTACATAGGTGTTGATATATTCCAGCGTCTCAAACCAATCACTTTGGACAGTAAAATACCGGACGAGAGAGGACGGGAGCTCCCTGCAATCTTAGTTTTCTCGAGAGCAATCGCCTACATGAAGACCAAGATATTCGAAGTCGTATCGGATAAGTTTCCAAACGTTAGAGAAGATGACATTTACTACGTTCTGACATGTCCTGCCATTTGGTCAGACACTTCCAAGCAATTTATGTCTAATGCTGCTGAAAAGGTACAACTGTTGTTTTTTTTCGTTTTAGAATGTGCTGCATTTTATGTACTTTCGTGAACATAAGTAGAAACACGTAGTTTATCGAAGTTTGTTTCTGCTTTAGGCTGGAATTCCGTACGACCACCTGCGTATTGCTCTTGAGCCAGAGTGCGCCGCTGTGTATTTGCTGACAAAAGAAGTGCCGTCTGTTAGTTCCTCATTTCGAGAGCGTTTCCCAAGGAACGAAGGAGATTGCTACATAGTTGCTGATCTTGGAGGTAATGACTGATATACATGTGTAATTTACTATATATCAGAAATTTAATTTTCGATAACAAGTGTTTTAAATTGAAGTTTGATCTTTTGTCTATAAAGTTTTTTAAAGGAAATTATTTTACGAAAAATGGCCATTTAAAAAAAGATTGTCCCTAACATATAAAAATATGAGAAATGTAAGCCATGTTGTCAATTTAAGTATGCGCACCTGTTATTTTGTAGTTAAAAAGCCGATTTGAATACCACAGTAATTCTTATCCAAATAAGGTGTGTTGTTCAAGTTGCTTTTGCTCCAGGTGGTACTTTGGACATAGCAGCACACAGAATCAACAAGAACCACAAATACGATGAAATAATGATTCCAGATGGGGGACCTAGCGGGGGCAACAACATCAACTTTAAGTTTGAGCAATTACTGGTGTCCGTTTCAGGTGCCCAGGCATTTTTATTATTTAAAGATAAAAACTCGCAGGATTACCTCTATTTTATGAGGACTTTTGAACACAAGAAGTGTGGGTTTCCAGGTGATGCAGGCTCAAAAAGTGTTACCATGCTAATGCCATTAACATTCGCCGAACGTCATATAGAAGAAAATCACGAGACATTAAAGGATTCTGTTCGCCAGACCTCGTTTTCACAGTCTGTTGTCTTGATCCCCGGTAAGATTACAGTGAAGAACTCCCTTTTTGAGAGTTTCTTTGAAGAAACTTTGGTGCAGATTGAAGATAAGCTGGTTGAGGTCATGGAAAGGCTTTCGAAACGATACAATATCAAAGCCATATTTTGTGTTGGAGGTTTTTCCGATTGTAAACTCGTTAAAGAGAGAATTAAAGCCAGATTTTCCGAAAAGCACCTCGTGGTTATCCCCGCCGAGGCAAACGTTGCCATCATGAAGGGAGCAATAATCTACGGAAGGGATGAAAGGTTAATAGAAACGCGCATCAGCAAGTACACTTTTGGTTTGGATTGGAATGAAGATTTCGATCCTAAAGTCCACCCTGTAAGCAAGCAGGAAAACACGGATGACGGATACATGTGCAAAGATATTTTTAAGGTGATCGCTAAAGTAAATGAACCAATACCAACTAACAGACCTACTCAAACGTTCGATTCTTATGTAAAGACAGCTTCCCAGACAGCTATGGAGTTTCCGTTCTATAGAACTCTTACTGATCCCCCGCCAAGGTTCATTGATGAGCCAAACTGTTATTTTATGGGCTCAATGAAGGTATCTTTGGAAGACACTGCAGGAGGAACAGATCGGTTTGTGACGTTAAAGATATACCTAGGAGCGACGACGCTTCGAGCTGAAGCCATTGACAACAAGGGCAGGACCCATAGGGTTACATTTTTGCTTGGACAAACACAGGTTTAAAACATGGAAGACTAACGGTTGGAGTAAGATCATAACGAGGATCCTTAGTTTGCCATATGGTGTTGATAGTATGTTAGTGTTATTTTAGGATAATTAAATGTGGAAATAAGTTTACGATTTTTACTTAATGATACTGCTGTTTGTAGAAAATATAATTATATATACGCATTGTAATTACACAAAATCATGACATAATTTATTTATAGAAACAATCGAAAAGAGATGAATATTGTATTGTGTTATGTCCGTTTTGACATATTATTTAGTTTTACAGCTTAAACATGTTATAATAATTGTGTTGTTGAAATAAATTGTATTGTTTTTTGACTATAAATATAGAATTTTAAGTGGATTAATTTGACCGTCGCATGCATACGAAAATGAATTGGTACCATTTGAAAGAGTAATATATATGCAAAAAGCTACAGAAACATGCTCAGTAGCAAAAAGTTTAAACATAAACCCGGTTTAGTGGCAATGGGCAAACGCCAAAGGCATAGAACACAAATTCACAAACAATAAACATAGAACAGCACAAAACCTTTTTATATTTACTGCCTTGATTGGAATAGCATGGCCTAGCATAGTGCGAAACAGCATGATATAATGCAACCATAGTAACGCGCTACCGGTCCAGGTGACGTTTTGTCGTATGTATGCTGAATTAAAAACTTAATAAAATAAATATAAGCTGCAGAAATTCTTAAAAAAATCGGCGATTCTGTTTGACGACGTTTGTGCGACGTCACCTGAAAATATGACGTCAATCGGCCGTTGCATTTTGAAATAAACAACGTTTGCTCTATAACAGTCAAGCATGCTATGAATGTCGATATGTCGTCACAAGAAAGTTTGGAAATTCGCGCAAACATTAAGTTTTGCAAAGAAATAGGGAAAACACCATCCGAAACGTATAAGCTACTAAAGCTGACACGGGGAGACAGCTGCGTTTGCCGTGCACTGGTTTTCAAGTGGCATCGACGCTATTCTGATGGCCGACAGTCCCTTGAAGATGATGCAGGTCGTGGACGGAAGTCAACAATCGGACCGTCAGCTGTGACGTCAATTGATGAGAAACTGGAAGCGGATTGCAGAATGACTGTACGGGAGCTGTCAGAGGCTGCCACTGTCAGCTATGGAATCGCACACAGCATTCTGACCACCGAATTAAACATGCGGAAGGTATTTAGCAGTATTCACTTCTCTTGTATAATGATATTTATTTGTATGATTAAGCTAGACTTACCTTCGGAGAAGGTAAGGCGAAGGTTGATCTTAATTTCATCCGACACAAAACTCCGTCAGGGCTCACACAGATTCCGGACGCAGTATTCAGCGAATCAAATACATTCATATTTTACATTCGGAACTCCTCGGCCATTTTTTTCAAAAACAACCTCGGATGTATGCAGGTACATCAGTTGAAGTAGTTCGTAAAATTTTAAATTATATCATTAATTAAATGTAATGTTTTAGAGTTGTATTTATTGATCTAAGTTTAAATTGATTGCCAATGAATTGTATTATTGCAAACATAATTAAGAATCCCAAGAGTTAAGTCACAAAGTTTAACTGCTAAATAAAATTACTACGCGATCTACTTGCAGCGGACTTAAACGTACCACTTTTTGAGTATGTAAACCGTCCAAATACATCCGAGGTTGTTTTCGATAAAATGGCCGAGGAGCTCCGAATGTCATATTTTAAAGACGAAAATATGTCAAAGACAAATTTTCGAAAACATTTGGAAAGAAATCATGATATTATTCGGGTGGATGTGGGTGATGTTTTCTTGTGCTATTCCTCCAGGACTTAATAATGATCGTTTGAGCGTTTTCCGGTAATCCTCGCTGTCGCAAAAACGTCCTGATATATTCAAAACAATCAACCACATCTTCGTCAATGGATGCTTTGTTGTGTGGTTTGTGTTCGAGTTTTAACACGCCTCTGGTAGGAGCTTATATCAATCCCGGTCCTTTGATCAGCTTTAACAACATTGGCCACCACACCTGAATCGGCCAAATTGGAACTATTATTATCGCTTCTGTGCGGTCCCTTTCGATTTTTTGCAGGATACGAGTCAGTAAATTGAAAGGAGCAAATATGTAATATAGTTGCCCTGTCTATCGCAATGAAAACGCGTCTTAGCCTATGCAATCTGTATCAGGAAAGCGACTGACAAGTTGTTTCAGTTTTGCATTTAATTTTGATGCAAATAAATCTATAGATATGTTCGGATATATGTTCATTAAAGTTTTGAAAATGGATGACTCAAGCGACCATTCCGTGTCATCGTTTTGTGATCTACTCAGTTTATCTGCTTGCTTATTGTCTACCCCTGCAATGTGGGAAGTCGACACTTGAATACTTCTAGTAATGCACCAAAACCAAAACCGTCGCGCAATTTCATCTTATGAGGTTATCTTTCCCCCATATCTGTTTAGATATGAGCAACATGTGGTATTGTCCGTATATATTCTAACATGTACATGGCTCGTATTTTTACAAAACGTACGTATTGCAATGTCACACGCCTTCAATTCTAAAACGTTTATATGCAACTCTTTTTCTTGTGGTGACCAATAACCATTTGTTCGCGAGTTATTTGTTTGGTCATATGCTCCATACACGTCTTGAGAAGCATCAGAAAAAATAACAATGTCAGTGTCAAGTGATCGTGGTACGTTCATAAAACCGTCAAAATTTCCACGGTTAATACGTAATTGTTTTTCTTTTACTTTTTCCATGGGTCTTATGTGTAAAGGTGCATGCGTCACCCCTGGCTCTGCGGCGATTAATTTCCCTATCATTTTTGCAAAATCACGAATACTTGTTCGTTTTTTCTGAATCATTTCTTTACATAATTGCAAAATGTCCTGGCATTTTTCATGTGTCAACCGAATAGTCATCGAAGTTGAACACAAAATGAAACCTAGAAAAGTTATTTTTTGGCACGGGACTAAAACTGATTTTCCTACATTTACCGTAAGTCCCAGTTGATCCAGAAGGTGAATCGTATCTCTAACATTGTTTAAATATGAATTGAATGTATCACCTAATAAACACGAATCGTCAATGAAGTATACGCTAATATGTCCTAATGACCGTAAGTATGCGAACACCGGTTTCATGCACTTTGTCCAAATTTTTGGGCTGCAACTGTAACCCATGACTTAAGCGTAAATTTGATATTTCACACCATCGAACATAAATCTAAAATAACGACGATCCTGTTCTCTTTTCATAATCGAGTTATAAGCGTCTGATATATCAGATGATGCAAGATAACAGTCTTTCCTCATTGCATTGATAGCTTGGCGAAGAGATTCCATTTTAAAATGTGTTTTCTCCACATATGTTTCATTAAACGATTTTAAATTTAGAATAATTCTTACACGACCGTCTTTTTTATGTCGAATAAATATATTTGAGATAAATTCGTTAACTGAATCGTCTGGAGCCCATTATATTATACCACTTTGTAAAAAAAAAACGTTCAAGTTTTGCCTCAATTTTTTGAGAATCCTCAACATCAAAATTAAAAGGTTTTGGTACAAAAATTTGTTAAGGGGTTTCCGTAAGTTCGACACTACATCCACGTATTGTGTTTAATACCCATGTATCACTTGTGATGGATTCCCACAATGCAATTCTTTGAGCTGTCTTTCCTGCCGAAAAATTGCCTGGAGTATTGTAAAGGCGTATTTGAATTTCATTACTTACATTTAAGATTTTTTCACCGATTTCCCCCTTTTTAAAAAAACAAACTGGTTTCGATGGAAAGAGCGGCTGTTTCTCGGGATGTTCGTCGAATTTGTCTTGAAGTTGGAGTTGTTGTAGCTCGCGCTGTTGACGTAATCCCGTGGATTGTACCTGGACGCCCCTCACCGTCGCGCTAATAAAGGCTTTCTCTGTGATTGGTTTGTGACGGTGGCTTCTTTCAATTGTTTGATTTTGTCATTTAATTTGTCGCCGAAAAGAAATGTTGTCGAAGACACGTTTGAGCACAATGGCCGATATGCAGGTTGTAAATCCTTTTTGATTTTCTCCATCCTGCCTTCATTTGACTGCACCACAGCTTGTGTTAACATTTTGAATGTGTCATTTGCCAGTTCCCCGATTTCTTGGCGAGGTCCGTTTTGTTTGATGTTTTGAAGTAGTTTCAAAACCGGCACGATTGCTTGGCAAATATATCCTTGTGTTTTCTGCATTGCAAAGTCATACGCTTTCGTTTCTCGTCTAAGTTGGTTCCAAATAGTCTCGTCAACTTTTGGAACTTGGAGATTATCAATTTTTTTTGGTCTACGATGTTTTTCATTTAATTGTTTTAATTTTTATTCCTTAGGTTTTAATCTTAAAACCTTGTTAGTGACATCCGCTAAACCAGAAATAATATCTTCGCCAGTTTCAACACTGTCCTAAAAAAAGTCGACAAATCGGACCACTCGTCCCCGTTGGGTGCCTATTGTCCCGCCTGGTTTTTAGCCATGAAAGAATCAATGTCTCCTGATTTGTCTGACTCATAGTCATCCGCTGATAAGCGCGGCCGCTTTGCTTGTTGTGGGACTGTTTCTTCGACCGGCCTTTTCAAATTATCTAGGTCAGAACGCATCGACTGCATGGTCTGATTAATTGTTTGTAAAGATAGAGCTAGATCTGATAAGCCTGGCCCTGCCGACAAATTGCTTGTTTTGTTCCCCATAGCTTCAAGCTGCGCAAACAACCCGTTCCTTACTGTATGCGCAGGGTCATTTCCGCCCTGGCAATGTGCCAACTGAAAACAAATTGGACAATTTGGCAACTTATTGATATAAACTTTGTAATGCTTACGACTGTAGAATTTCGATAATGTATTTTGTCTTATACATGTAACTAAGTTACCCGGATGATTTATATCCATCATAAACCGGTGATCATTGCGCATATTGTCTTGGTGACGTAAATCCATCACACAAGATACTTAAGTAACAAAGTCAGAGGCCGTTTGGTTCGCGTTGGTAATGCTAAAAATAGCACTATAATAAAGAAATCACATGATCGGTCATATGATTTAGATAAGGTCAAGGTAATCAGAAACGGATGCGGTGCATTCTCTCGAATGTTCCAGAGGAAAACCCCAAATTTTTCTCAACATTGCAAAAAGACTGTTTTCAAAGCGCTCTGCTTGTTCTTGTCATAACGTTTCGATTGCCGATTGATCTTTATAAATATTTAATTCTTCGTTACGCATTAAAAGTTTTGTAACGCGCTCCTTTTTTGAAGCCTGTCAACTTCAGTACTAAAAGTCTTGTATTTTCGCGATCGAATCTAGATTTTTGAATTTCTCCGCGTGCTTTATGTTGATTTTAAAATCAAATTATATCCGTACACTTTGCAAAATTGCTGTTTAGTTTATTTTAAGCTTATCATGGAAGGTGTTTTGGTGGCTGGTGACTCCAATGTCTACAGACTCCGAGATTCGAGCAACACTCGGTCTGTCAACGTGAATATTTCATTCCTGGCCGTCTCAGGTAAGTTTCATTATACAATATTTGAATTGGATAAAAACCTTAATTTTTACGACATAAATTTGTTTTGATTCATGAGTACTATATCTTTCAGATCTTATACTGATTATGTCAATCATAGTAACTGTAAAAAGAAGGTTTTTGAGTACAAAACTGCAGCCGTTCCAGATGTATGTATGTTTGTATCCTTGTGGTCAAGGATAACCTGTGAAAGTGCAAGCACTTATTTCCAATTGGGTCCTTTGTTTTTGCTGAAGGGACAGCACGCGGAAGAGACAGTGGCGGGATACAAGGAAATCTGTGTGCGATACCCTAGCTTTTTGGAAAGGACCCTTTGGTTCTTTTACGTGCTCGGTGTAAAGCACCGATACACCGGCTACAACTTTCCTAAGTTTAACCAGAATTGAGTACACCACTTATAATGTCTTTAATTGCCGAGTGCCAGGCAAGGGAACTACTTATACCAACTTTTAACGTCTGGTATGACGCGGCCAGGAATCAAACCCACAACCTCCCGCTCCATAGGCGGACATCTAGGCCACAAAGTGTTACACACAATAGTACTATCTAAGTCGTTAACATTGGTGAACTTGTTGCCTGACTGTACCAGGTCGTTCAAGTGGGTTTCCCCCGGGTACTCATGGTTTCCCTAACAACACAAGACCACACTTAAAGGTAATGTTGTGCCAAGGAGAGATATAATGCACCAGTCAATTGTAACCATGCCCCCCCCCCCTCAGTCCATCGAATAGCAGGAACTTTGACCTGTCCAGTCAATTCCAAGTAAATTTGCTACCATGTGGGAACAAACTGCTGGTAAAATTTCTGCCAAATGGAAGGCCCATTCCCCAGTTTTCAGCGCGAAAAAAACAAAACCACAGAATTCACTTGGCACTGAGGGGCTTAAAGGCTAAATAAAGGAAGAGACGATTCCAGCCATCGTAGCAAGCCAATAGACTGTGACACCTGTATGAAATGGTGGTGCAATCAAATAAAACTGCATTTGTTAAAGGAACCATATCTTTAAGAATAGATTAAATATGTAAGCGTGAGATCAGTGACGTTCACAAGTTGCCACACTTGAGGCATGAAGCAATTTTTTTTTTAACTTAATTATATAACGGCAAGTTACAATGGTTTCAGGCAATTAAATTCTAAAAGCAAATTGCCCAACTGGGCAAGTTTCACAAAACTACTATTACAAAGAATGTAACTGCTATGCATAAAAAAGCTGCCAATGCTTTTTAATATCACTAGAAATGCTCACAGTACTTTATGAATGATGTTAAGAACAAATCGCTATCTATGCTAAAATTAATATCTATGTATTTTTCACTTGTTTGAAGGTGCTCGTTACGTAAAAGACAGGAAGAACTTCCGCTGCCGAGTTCGGGAAGAGGTGGAACATCAGCATTTCAGGAGTATATACCTCCACCTTGGTTCCAATGATGTATTTTGTACAATCGAGGATTTCTACAGGTGCATAGTTTAGATGATTTAAAAGGATTTTATAAAATATTCATTATTGAATATGTGAATTGCTGTAATAAGTTTTGAAACTCTTATTTTTAAATTTAGTACTTTCTAATTTGACACGTATGTAAACGCGTTTCTGCAACACCATATATTATCTTTAAACATATGTTACTATATATAGTAACAGTTTGCGTTGTCCAATTGGTAATACCTGCGCACTAGGGCCATACTCATCAAACGTGATTATAGCCCCGGAAATGTTATCAATGACATGATCGATAATAGTCATGCAATTATTCACTACTTGATGGAGTTGACATGGTTGAATGCATGCATGGTACGGTAGTTGAGTCAATTGGCTCCTTCTGCCTTTCAAATAGGAACGATTCACTGAGGCACTAGCCTTGCAGGTAATCCAGCAGACATCGGGAAAACTGTCTGTCCGACGTTCCTGACTGGTAAATTTTGACTCGGTCCGACTAAATTTGTGATGGGGTCAGTCCGTCTGATCGACAGTATTCACGGCGAGGTGTAAATAAAAAAAATAATGAAGATTTAATCTTTATCAATTATAAAACACGGATTTAAAGTAAGAATAATTTATTTTGTTTAACAGAAAATCGTTTTTTTTTAATGAAATTATCAAATAACCATTTGTTTTCGAATCCGATGTCGTTTTCCGATAGTGTAAAAGTCGGAATGCATACCGCATTAAATCAAACACCATGCAGCATTTGCCTCCCTTTGCAATACATTACAAAATAATGTTTACTACTGTGTATATATCGCGCGATGTTTTGAAACGCTAAAATGATAAACTTTTGTCATAAACATTGGAATGCTTTAAATGATAGTTCCAAATGTTTCAAACAATAATCTTATCCATAATCCTTTGGAACATGCTATTTGATAACGAAAACCGTACTGGTATGGTCCAAAGAATACAAATTGCCAAAAAATCGCCCAGTCGGAATTTTCATTACGATTAAGTGCGAGTGTCTGTCAAAATATGGCAACCTGAAATATTAGTTATTTGTGATAAAGATTTACTGGTTAATATCTTAATACATTTTTATTTCTTGTAATTGTAAAATTAGCAACAAAGGCTTTGATAAAGCAAGTTATCAAACAAAAATTGTAGGACCAGCAAATTTTCTATCGGACCGACAAAATATCAGAGGCTGTGGGTTCGAATGACCGAGACTTTTTCTGAACTTTCGTGATGTCTGATCCAGGAAAAAAAATCTATTTTAACAAATGCATGATAAGTAACACATTCCCCAGAAGACTTCTGACCATCTTTCTTTGAAAAAGATCATTTTGTCTTCAACTCTCTATTTATTGTGTGCTGACATTGAATTTTGTTTACATCATTGTCATCAACATCACTACTTTCAAGTGATAATGAACAGAAAGAGCAATTATACATATTTTTCAAACTCAACACAGCCAGTACTTTCTTTTTTTATTTTGAAGCTAAGAATAAAACAGATAAAAGCATTTGTATTAAACCTAAGTTTTGACACTTCATCAAGAATCGTAATAAAATACTGATTTTTTTCCAATGAAACAGACCATTTTTGGATTCAGGAATGCTTCAGAGGTTGTAGATGTTCTCAGAGAGACAGCTCCTGGAGCAGAGATTGTTCTGTGCTCAATCTTGCCGAGGGCGCCAGACTTTAGCGGACGCGGTTTCTTGTCCTTGAAGATGTTGAGAGCATGCCAACATTGGGTGATGCGCGCCAACCAAGCACTGCAAGATGTTGCATTACATATACCCTATGTGAGGTTTTTTCAGTATGACTGCTCAACAGAGGTAAGATACTCCAATCCCCAACGCCAATAACAAAAAATAATTTATTACTTTAAATAATTTAAAATTTATAGCTATCTGAATGGACCTTTTATTATGTGTTTATGTAGATCTTGCCGTGGAATGTCAAATCAGATGCCAGTCAGTTATCAGTTTTTCAGGTCAAAGTTAAAATGTCTGCTTATATAGATCTGTTTTATGATGGTCTGATAAATGGCCAAAATTAACATATTTTGAATGTGTATTTGATCAGATAGTAATGACTAGAATTTTTTTGTCAATTCCAAAATACTGTTCTAGTTCATTATATCTGAGACCTTTTTCCGAGTTTCTTAAATCCAGAACAGGTTAACTCTGACCTAGTTTGGTTTAAACTTTATTAATTTTACAACCACTGTGAAAAAAGTTAATTGTAAAGTTACTCTTATTGGCACAATTTTGCGCAAAAGTGAGTTTTTGTATTGTGGGGTTACAAGAGAAAAGCCACTTGTCTGGCATGGTAACCAAAAATCCCAAACTCACTTGTGCCCAGGCCAGGAATTCAACCCAGGTAGCCTTGCTAAGGAGTGAGTGTGCTAACCACTGCACTTACCAGACAATCACCCAGTTTAGAAATGTGTGATGTGTAAATGCATTTGAAATTATAGCTAGTACATGTATTCTAATCCATTCAGATATTATTTTGCTTTAATTTATTATATATATATATATCTATGTATTTCATTAATTAAATAATTCTTTTATAAAGTAGCATGAGACAGGTTTCAATATTAATCGTGGCCTACTAATATGTTAATCATATAAAGTATACCGCCTTAAAGGCATGTTGAGTAAATATTTACAACTGGGATAAAAGCTCTTTTCTGCCGATGCATCTCCTTTTTTACATGTTTATACATTGTTAATAATCTAGGTTCTGGCCAAGGATGGACTGCATCTTAACAGATATGGAGCAAGACGGTGCCTGCAAGATCTTCATGCTGACTCCCATTGGTTGTATGATGAAGTAGATGAAGAAGAGTGGCCAGAACTACAAGAGATAGAGCCGTCAGCAGCTGAGGAGGAGGATGCAACCGTACCACCAGTAAAAACTATGGAACAGCGGTCGTATGCCACTGTAGTGCAGCAGGTTAATAAAACTGATATTTTATATTTGTTGTACGCATTTGACATATTACCTCTGTGATGTAGATTTAAGTTGGTTTCATGTTGTGGCTCAGGTACAATACAATATGATTATGATTCAGATGATGGCACAGATTCATGAAGAAGATCTGAAGAACGTGCCTATTCGCATTAAACTTCCGGAAAAGAAGGAAAAGGTTCAATTTCTTGCGCTATGATTTTCACAATGTATCGGTATTTAATATATTATTTTTCGATGAACATCAGACACATTTAAATGCATAAGCAGCTTTAAAAAAAAAGCATTCATCGCTGATCAGATGATTTAATATATGCTCAGGGGTATTTGAAACTATACTAAGTTATTGATAATAAGAATCTTATGAGTACAATCATTGACTTCCATCTCTTTGAAGCTAGGCAGTTTTGGTTTTCAATGTTGCAGAACCATGAATTGGTATATGCCACAGTTTAAAGCTTTTAACAAAACTGCGTAAGAAATGTGTACTGTATGAACAAGTGTAATAGTAATTTCAATATTATATGGTATTTTTAATTAATTCTTTTCCAGGTTCAAAAGAGACGGGAAACCCCAGAGAGAAAAGGCCGAAAGAAGATGAAGGTGCAGGAAAGGAAGCGTGGGAAGACAAGGTTGTCATAATTTTTATTCTTTATTTCATGGCTACATGATATTGTCACACTTGTACACACAGACATATAATACATACTAAACCACTGGTTTCTTTTGCTTATTTCTGATTAACGTAATGTACAAAAAATGTGTAAAGTTAAATGGGTTCTTTTTATATATTCTTCTTTAGATTAAATAGGAAATGATAACCTATGCTACAAATAGAAGATTGTCTTGTCTGTTGTTAATTCTGGGTTAAAATTTATTTTCATTCATGAAAAAAAAAGAAAAGTAAATAACAGATTATATTATTATGTATTATTATGCATTTTTATATTGCAGTATTATTGACACCAGTGACCATGTTCATCTGCTTCTGTGGGATGTTGCAGTTTGCCTTCCAGCTAGGAACATACATGGCTTACCCTTGGTATATAATATGACGACCTTGGTACATTAACATTGCAAACAAAAATGCATGAGTGTTGTTTAATTCAAGACAATTGTTATGTATGATGAAAGGAGTACACTGTAGATGTTATAATTACTTCATTGTATCATTCATATTTTGTTAGTTAAGATATTACAATACTTTAATTGAAGGCTTTGGTCAAGCATGAATGAAGAAAATGTCTATAGAGATATTTTCACATGTATATAAAAAGATGGTTTAAGTAGTATTTTCAATTAATTTTACATTTCAGAAACTGAAAGCTGTGACAGCAGGAAAGAAAGTCGGGAGAAAAAACCCACCATTGCCTAAGCCAAAAAGATGTGCGAACAAGGTATTAAAAATTCAAATCAATTATTTAACTGTATTAAAAATAAATTTAACTTTTATTATTTCAAATGATTTATGACAAATAATTTATTTGTCATAAATCATTTCATGGTGAAATTGCTTACATGTGATTGTCAATATTCTCATAATATCTCATTTAAGGTGTGTTACTACACAATAGGGAAATCATGGTAACGCATAGTTGTTTCAACTTTTATAACTGTTTTGAATAGTTATGCCCAATGGTTACTTTTTTACTTTAACTTCAACATTTTTAGCATCAACATTGGTTGAACTGTCCTGACTGCAAGGTTAGATGTTCTAGGGACGATTTTCTCCTAGATCATATACACAAACGTCATGTTCATGGAAGGACCATTTCAACGTATATTCAGATGGATGTTAAATCAAAGGTAAATGAGATTAGGAAATGAAACATCTTTTTGATCAAAAGTCACAAATAGTCTGATCTCGTTGATTATTGAGAGAGTGACTGGTATTTTTTTGTAGAGACATGTTTAAAATAAATGATATAAAAGAAATAATAAAGGAGTTTTGAGGTAGCAGAATTTGGTGATGTAGAAAAAAATAATATAATTCTATATAATTGTAAAAGATATGTAAAACATATTAAGATCAAATATCTGTAGACAGTTCTTACTCTTGAAGAATATTATTTATTACTTGTTTAAATTATACTCTTTGTTGACTCAGGATTCTCCAAGGAAACAGGCACCAGAGGCAATCTTTGAGGATAAGGAAGACCGTCAAGTAAATCTCAATCCCCCCAAGAAAGGTAAGAAAAAAATAACAGAAGGGTACGTATTTACAAAGAAATCAGTGCATTTAAATGTTCGACATGATTGTTGTGACTAAGTTTGCTTTGTATGACATTGGAAGTATTCAGAAGATAACTCTTTATTTTATTATTTTTTAGTTTACAGTATTAAGCATTTGTAGGCAATGTATTCATTTCAGATTTATGGTATTACAAGCTTATTTTTAAAATGTTTAAACTGTTAATGTTAAAAGCATGAAAATCTTTACAGACTTTCAACAGAACGTGGATACTACAAGAAGGAGGTTATTGTTGGCCAATGATGTTGAGCAGAACCCTGGACCGGTAAATAGTATTCACTTTCATTATACTTATTAAAGGGCAACAGTAATAATTATCATTATAATCATAAACTTAGTCAATATTCAATTCAAACAAAGTCTTGAGAACATTTGTCTTAAAAATGTAATCATAAAAACGATTAATTTATTTAATATGTTAAGAAGTGGTTTAAGGTTTTTAGAATAATATATTCACTAAAAATATGTGTGAAATATGATGATTTACTATGTTTATTGAAGATCATTTTGTTATTGTTACAATTTTACATGTTTTATCAAGTTACATTCTATTTACTTGCATTCCTATTTATTAGACTACTAGAGTAGCAGAAACCTTCATCAGCATTGAGGATTGGTTGTCAACACTACCAGAGGGTCAGCTCCATGACACAACAGATTTACTCTCATGCCCCATTAATTTGGTAAAACACTTGAACTGAGATATGGATTACAAAATTATGCATTATATGTATATAAGAATTATTTTCTTACCCCTTTTAATTTTTTCATGATACATATAAATAACATGTGTCAATTGATTGTTTTTTTCTATAACATTCTTTATTTTCTGAAGAAGAAAAACCTTTGTCAATGACTCTTATATCCCTTTCTTCAATGGTGAGTCCTGTGACCTTCCAGCCTCTGGACCATATACTGTAGCTGACCATTTACAAAACATGGAAAAAGTAAGGTCAGGACAACTTGATTATAAAATGCTTAATAGAAATACACTTATAAATAAGTTACTTTGTGTTGAAGACAGGTCCATGTGCAAGAATAAAGGGGGTAATGATCAAGGACCTTCTACCTCCTCTGCCCACTCTGATTCTGTTTTGGAAAATGATAAACAATTGAGATACGACTTTATTGAAACAGAAAGACCAGAATTAATATCAGACTTTTATAGTGGTACTTTATTAAGGTCTAGTTTGAAAAGAAAGCTTGATTCAGAACCAAGTCGATATAAGTGTGAATGGTTCAAAACTTTAATTGATAATCTTGATAGATGCTCCCCTGCAATTATCTTTATAAAGAAAATTTTAGAGATAATGGTTCAAAATGAAATGCTTACGTCAAAGAGGCAGAGTATTTTAAAGCCTGAAACAGTAGCAGCCAATTTAGCATCATATGACAAATGCACTCAGGGAACATTTGCTTGTACTGTTTTCAAATGCAGTATTGATGATGTTGTTGTTCATTATGTTCGCTACATTGAATCTGGGGTTTTTGATGGCTTTTTGGAACAAAGGTTTCTTTTTGAACTCCAACAGCAGTATGGACTGACTGAGCAAAGTACAATCCTTCATAGTGTATTGACGTCTGAGGATATTAAGAAAAGGCATTTGATCAATAATAAACGTGATAACATCAGAGACCGCCCTGGTACAATATTTCAAAGGAATGTCAAAAGTATATTACCTTGTATTGCAGACTTATCAAACTTACCGTCTACCGAAGAAATGTGTCTTTTTGGACATACTGTTTGTCTTATTCCATTCAAAAATAATGTTTCATTAGTAAATGAAGATAAGACATTTCTTAGCAATTCTCTTTCTGTAAGAAATATAGAAAAATTAATAGTAGACTTTCGTCTTAATAGGTCTCTTCCAGTTTCTTTTCCAGATTCACGATGCATGATGCAACTGCCAACACAGGTGTTGAGTACTCTTGAAAAGCAATCAGTATTTCTAAATTGCATGGCAGGTGACATAAGGGCACTGAATGATTTAAAGTATTTTACAGTTAAATGTAGGTTTGATTCAAATTTGTTAAAAACAACTTGTCATGCAACCTCTGTGAGAAATAAAACTCTTTCACTTTATCTTGAAGGAAATACTGATGCATTGTTCTCATTTTATAAGGAAGTTTTTTTCCCAGAGTCTGTTGTAATGAATTCAGGAGAAACTACTACTATATCTGAACATGAACCAGCTCCAAAAAGAACCAGAAAAGGATTTAGATTAGTGACAGTGACAGCAAATGCTCTTGAACACACACTTGAAGCTACATCTGAGCATAATTCAATCTCAGAGATGGGTGTCTCGGTTTATGAAAATTATTGTCTTAATATTAAGTCTGAACAAGGAAAATTTGTCATAGCACAAAATGAGGATGACACTATCATTTGTTGTTTAAACTGATGGTTCTTTTAAGGTGAATGATTTTGTTTACACAGTTAAATATCAGCAAGAATCAGGGCTCCTACTATTACTGTTCCTGCAGCATATACAAAACTCTATTGAATGTCCCTGATTGTAATTCATTGGAAAATGACCGTGTAGTTTTAGATATCCAGGGTAATTGTGTTACATGCATACATTGTAGGTTTGTGAAAGAGATGGTTGTTCCGTATCTCCCAGATGCAGGCAAGGCAATGGGAAATGACAGGCCAAACATTTTTGTTCAACAAGGATTACAGTATGTAGGTAATTCGCTAGTTGAAATGTACAAAGGTAAGAATTTGCGTAAGTATTATGTGTTAGCTGGTGAAGACAGCTTGCCAGTTATGGTAAGGTTAACTTTTAATAAAAGTAAGGGAACCTACATGGTGACTTGTGACAGTGGCCAGTGCAAGGCAGGAAAGGGTCATAAGAAATATGTCGGCAACTTGCTCACATCAAAGGTTTGTAAACATCTGTCTGTTCTAAAATCACAATCAGAGCACTGGCTTGATCTTCTTGAGGATGGAGTTGATGCTGGTGATGGAGATAGTTCAGACTGTGACATGGTTACAATAACTCCAGTGGCAAATTTTACTGATGATGGTGATGAAGTTGAAAGGTTAGAAACGTTTGAAGTTGAAAGTAGTACTGGGCCAAGTGATAGTGGTGGTGGTGGTAGTAGTAGGAGTTTACACTATTTTGAAGAAGAAACCGGGCTTTGGAATTTTCCTGCAAAGAGCAATCATCTTCCCTGTGAGCAAGGAAGCAGTAAGTTGATGCTTAATACCTGCAATCGTGACACCTGGTCAACTCCTGATCGTGAGAGAGATGCAAACGGATGTGTGTATGGGGTAGAGCTATCTCCATCTGTTCCTGAAGGTAATTGTGATTGCGGTGCTGGGTGGCTAGATGAGAACAATCAGGGTAAGACTTTGAAGGAGCGTCCAGTACCTTTGACTGTTTATACAGGTACAGCTCCGGTCAAATGTATGGTTTATAGTAGGTTATGTTGTAGTTTGGTAAATCCATGTAAGTTAACATGGCAAGAGGGTAAGGATGAATGCCTTCATGTGCTTTCTTCAGAAACAGCAGCTGGTGATGAAATTGGATGGGAGTATGTTTCAATGGTTATGAGTAATACCGGATGCACATTTTCGGGATTTTGCCAGGTAAAGGATGCCATCTACAAATTTCGTCACCCAAATGCAAAGTTTATGGACGCTAGTGTTTTTATTAGGTGGTGGTTTAGTTGGGCAAGCAATATGAAGATTGACTTTCGTCAGCCTTGTGAGGTATGTGGTTTTGAGCCAAAAAGACTGTGTTGTGATGGCACTAGGGTTGGTGTTGGATTCAGACATGCCACATTTGAAGAAATTAGTATTCCAGATTCTTCAATTCCAGTTCAACGCACATTACATAGACGCATGGACAGATGTTTCCTACAAAATGTAAGAGATATTAATAAAGCTGATTTGATTTCTATTCGAACCAATTTAGATTACCTTTCTAGGAAACAATTAGGAGAAATAATTGGCAATGATGATGATTCTGAAAAAGTTGCTGCAGTGTTGCTAGTCCTGCCAGACGCGGTAAAACCATCCTTTGAACGTTTCAATTCAAATATGTCTGATTTAGAAAAGACAGCTTATGCCTTTGTTCTTAAGATGTTGGCAACAACAGCTTCAGTCACAAGTCTTTTGCCAGCAAGATATTGTCAGGACTTTGATCAGGTAATTAATAATTGTAATTATAGTGAATCTGCACTAAACATTAGGTTTAATTCTGGCATGACTGAAATGAGAAAGTATGCACCTGAACTCCATGATTTGATTGGTGAGTCTATGTTAAGCAATGGTAATCTTATTCCAGATGATATTAAACTTTTCCTTCAATATCTTAGCAATAGGTCAGTAGATGTTAGTTGCAATGATTCAGAAGAAGCCATTCCACAACCAGGTACATATAATCCAGAGAAATATGGCCGTGCATACTACTTCAATCAGTCTGGTTTGAAGGTAAGGGACATAAGGAAATTTACAATTGATGAAGAAAATGTCAACAAAAAGAATGCTGACCATGATGATGCTGCTCATGACTTTGAGCGATGCAACAAGTTTTTCACCAAGGTAAATGTCTCAGCTCCAGGAACAAGTACTTTGTTTTTATGGTTTTGTGCAGACCATGGTCACTGCTATGGCTTCCATATGACAAGGGCAGAAGGAAGAAAAGACCCAGCAGCTTCACTGTATTCACACCTGGTAAAACCTCCTTCTGATGTATTTTATGACTTTGCATGTAATCTTCAGGAGTATTGTTTAAATCGGGAGAGTGGTTACTTCAGAAATGTAAGATTTTTTCATGACATCTTTCATGGCTATGCCCACAAGTGTTCTGTTGCTTTCCGTTCATCAAGGCTTCAGGGCTTTGAAAGCATTAATTCTGAAATTTGTGAGCAATTCAATAGCTTTATTCAGTGTATAAAAAAGTCAGCCCGCCAGATGAATCAATCTCATTTTTGCTTCTATTTACAGTATTTTTTACATGAGTGGAATAAGAGGAAGCGACAGGTTTACCTGAAAAAGTTGCAAGTTGCCTTAGCTGGTCTTAAGTAATGTGAATATTTGATATATATTTTTGAACATCTGCTTTGTGTTTTCCTCAATCCTCTTCAGAGAGCAGCACATTATTACCATGACAGCAGGGAGGATCAACCAAACCAGTGTCGACTTACTGCTTTAGTTCATCTTTCTCTCTGGACATCATCTTATAAAGAATCTTAGTGATAATAATTATCAAAGAACAAGAAACAAATGTTAAAAAGTGTTTAAGAAAATATTAGCATTGACTTTACATCTAGTCTCTAAATTCAAAGTGTTGTCACTACAACTTAATAGACAGATCATTGAAAGCTGAGATTGCTCTATATTTCATTTCCGAATACATCTATTTGTCTATCAAAGAACCTTTTTGACATAATACCAATTGTTTCTTAGATTATCATTGTTAACATTATTAGCTCATCTACTGCATATTACATATTGAATGTACATGTGCTATCAAATGTTAAGATTATAGATTGTATCTTTGGCCAACAAACTTTGTATGAAATAGAGTGTAATAATATTGTTATTGTTTGACTAAAATTTTGAAAGACCATTTTTTCTTTAACAGTACATAGACAATGTGCTGATTGTTCAGAACTTCGTTAAATTTAAATCATTTCAGCTCTGCACGTTTATAGGATACACTTTTGATTAATTTTGATCTTAATAACTAAAAAGTTATTGTTTTCATACAGTTCCAACACAAGTCCTTTTACAGTGTTCTAAAGCTGCAAACTCACAGATTGACCGTTTTTATGTTATTTTTTGTCTTTGAATTCGCAAATTTTTGAGTAAGTCTCTTGAAACCAGTGGTATAAGATTTTGCAGTTTTTCAAATTTACATTTGAAAATGTATGTTTTATTGCTAAAAGCGTTTTATAATGCGTTTTTCAATCAATTCTGATATGTTATATTGTGAGTTAGCTGATTCATAGACATAGAAAAACAGTCAAAAATGTCATTCTGTGAGAGAGCAGCATTAAAGGTGAGGTACAAAAAATGTTCTAAATGTCAATGATCTATTTGTTTTAATTAAGTAGAAGAGTGTTTTACTTGCTTTAACATGTAGACATAGTCATAACATAATTATAATCAGTAGTGTTTTATTCAGATACAATGTTAAAAAAGATATATGTCCTGTCAAACCACATGTGAGTGTAAAGGGACTTGTGTGTGGCACTGTATTAATTACTTTATAAAGGAGGAAAGGGTTGGCTGTAAGGGGATGGAGGAGGCCAAAAATGAAAACAAGTTCATTATCAAAATATAACAAAATATCATTGTACTTGTATGATTTGCAACTTTTTGAAAAATGTCAATTACTATGAAAGTTGTTTGTGAATTATAAACGTTGGATATATTGACAGTATTCTCGATGTCACTATATTTCTTTTTGTGAGTATATTTTTACTATTTGAAAAATAAATACCAACTTTGAACTACGTATTTTCCTATTTACATCCTTTAATAAGAAAATATACCAGAAACATATATATTGTGCATAGCGTGTGTTGTCGTCGTCAACTTTTCACAATATGAAAAATAATCACATAGTCTTGGCGAAGGTCTATGCGCCGGTTCACCAAAAATTGTAGACAAACAATATTAAATGATGAGCTCTGGAAGTGTGTTTGTATGAAAGAACGCATCCAGTCCAACCTCGTTGGCTTTAACTCCCAGGAAACGGCGAAAATACATCGAGATAAGCGGGAATGCTTACATTTAGTATTAATAAATCCGTCCTTTACATCCAGTTCGAGCCAACGAGGAGTTCGAGTCAACGGGGTTCAGCTGAATAAATTATGGTATATATTAATGGTCAACGTAAATATAAAAGGAAGATATACATTCTAATCTACTAAAACTGTTTAATAAAACGAACCGCAATAAGACATCTTTAAAGATGCACTCTTACTCTCAAATAAGATTAACCATAATTCATAATATTGTTTTAATATTCCAAAAAGGATGAAGAAATGTCGAAAACAATGTGTTTATTAAGGATACCGAGTTTAATTTGAAAGCAATAAGCATAAAGACACGGTATTTCTACCTTATAAGACTAAAGTAGACCACAGTAAATCTTTAAGTATTCACCAATCATTTAATATTTTATGCGCTTTCTGCTTTTAAATACACATTTACAATCTTGTTATAAGTAATAAATATTTTTTATTGATTTTGAATAACAGTGTCAATTTAAAAAATATGGCGAGGAAGACGGAACATATGAAAAGTGCCGTTTCGCGAATGTATTTCCATACGCTCAGATGAACGAACACTGGTACGGCAATAAAACAGACATGATTTGTACTGAAATGTTATTGCTACAAGAAAATACTTAAAGAAGCCATTTGATTAAATTATTTAGAGTTTTGACTATCGGTCGAAGTCGGGGCAGGTTGTGCGGCATGTGCAAAGTCGCTAACGTTTGCGGTTGTATTCTACCCAGCTCCAGAACGGGGAAATCAAATAACATTACATATTTTTGAAATTTGGTAGGGCGGTTGGTCTCGATGACCTTCACCTTAAATCGTCGTTAAACCGCAATGTTGTTTAGTTCCTTATATAAAGTATGCATGGGACAACTTAATTTAACGGACTCTGCGATATTAGAAAATAAGCAGTCAATGGAGTGCGAATACGCTATGAACATGTTTAAAGGTCATTTTTTCTGATCTTGCCCCGATCCGTGACCCTGACCAATTTTGAAAAGTTTTGAGCTCGGGTTTTTTTTTCTTTTGCACCACCATCCAAGCGCATGCACTTGTCATAAGCCTTGAGTTCGGCTTAATTTGAAATTTATTCACTATTAAATTATTTATCATCCAAATAAGGCGATATTGGTCTCAAAAGTTGCGGACGGACAGACACTCGTGATTTAAGGTGGACTACGTGTCAGTCGCTTCCATAGAAAGTGACTGTCGTGTTTTTGTATGATGGGATTTGCTCGGATCAGCAGATCTCGAAAGTCCCATTCTATCAATTTTACCTTGATCGGCCACCTTAACAGATAAAAAATCCAAATATGTTGCAAGTGGTTGGGTTTTTACAAGACCTTTAGAATGATGTGTTGAACAATCTTGATTTATTCCCGGATCATGCTGAGTTAGTCCATCAACGCGTTCGAATCCAGGTCATGATTGACAGAAAAAGCCAGACTTGCATGGTAATATTTTTTTCTAGTAATTAATTAATTAAGAATTATGCAGAAGTATAACATGCTTGCAGAGGACACTTAGACATGTCGAGCAATGGCTCTCCTCTGTTTCTGGGTTCGAACCTGCTCGAAAAGAATCGCTCGATATATCGCAGTCAGTTCTGCAATGCTAACTTGAAAGAGCAAGAGCTCGGTAGATTTCACATAAAATAGCCTTTTTTATGTTTCAATTAATATTTTTCTTCATAATAATAATAATAGTTAATCCATGTGTCTTTAAATATGAGTAATTGTGTCAGCTTTGGAAAGTATGAAAAAATGTATTTTTGCATACTGCTCTTGTAATTTCAGGGTACCGCATTTTTAACTCCTATAAATCACGATCCGGACTTTAGGTCATGAAATGAAATCTATGTTTGGCTAAACTGCTGAAAATGTTATCCATCATTTACGTATTTCATTTACAATAATTCATGGAAGAACTTTTATTTTTATTTTGTTTGTGTTGATCGAGGATTGTTTATCATTAAATATGAATATAGAATATCCTCATAAAATGTGTAGCAGTCAACAGTTTTAGCATAAAGTTCGGAGTCTTATTTTTTTTCAACCTTATTGTCTCTTCATTAAAATACATCTTAATAAATGATTTTATCTGCAAAAACAAATATGTCCATCAAGTTAGAAGCTAATATTTCGCATATTAAATTGTATCCAGTTTATTAAAAAAATACGGTGAAATATGTCTAAAATAGGTATTTTGGGAATTTGAATAACAAATTCACATACATTTTGGAATTCAAAAATTCCGGAAAAAAAAACCACGAGAGTAAAATCCGCCATAGAGTAAACAAATGTTCTTGATAAAACGGAATGTCCCTGCTGACTTGTCAGTTTTAATTGTTTTTATTCGTTTCTTTTGTCCATACGAGCAATAGTTGAGACGGGCAACTGTGACATAAAGTAACATTTTAATAATTAAGAATGGGCGAAGTAAAATACTACTTCATATCATCTAAGAATACTACCTCTGGTTAACAAATTGTCAACGCATTGTGTATTGGATGAGTGGCAGAAGGCGGGCCTTTAAACACCTGTAAAGGGTGAAATTACTAATTAATGCTATCTGCAATTTCATTGGCTGCAAATGTTGGCTGTATTCTAAGCAAATATGGTGTATGGCAACTAATGAAATAGATTCAAAATTTATTCACAAAACACACAGCCCATGGCCATTATATTTTAGTGATAACATAATTATGAAATAAGATACAAATGTATGATTCGGAAGAGAACATTCAAACTCAAAATAATAAACATAACTGTTTTACAAATAAATTTTGTTCCATCGTTTCATGAACTCAACTAAAGCATTACAATTTATTCTGATTCATCTTCCTCCATAACATAATGTCTGCAAACGACAATCATTCAATGATAAACATTCAAGAAACAGAATGCTAAGTACCTTACCATACAAATTAAATTCATTAGTATGACTTTTTTCGAAAACATCAAATTGAATGACCACATATATATTTGATATTTTATTTATATCATAACTATGATTATTCTAATGACTAAATACATACAATGTCGCTATATTACATGCACATATCAAATACTATTCATTTAGGATGTCACATCAAGTAATAAAGCTAGTTGTATATAAAAAGAATATAATTATCAATGACATTATTTGAAGAATGTGATTTTTTTACAATCTAGTATAAAAGTCTGTATGAAAACATGGTGGCACTATGGTATAAATTTAACTACTCAAATATTGCTTAATATCATATTTTATTATTGTATAACTTATATACTGTCTAATACATTATCAATACAACATTTCATGGGTTCATATGTAAAATGTTGTACCCATTAAACAACTTTTAAAATGATGCCAATGTAAATATGAAAAGTTCATGATACAACAAATAAAAAATTCTGGAAATAGTCAGATAAAAACAAGACAAAAACAAAGATGATATTGGAGTTTTATACTTAGTAATTATTGTTTAATTTCTTACGGGAATTATGTCCATTGCTATCTTAATGAACTTGATCAACATAATTGGTTAATTTCGTCAAAAAAATGTTTTGTAATAATTTGTTTTGAATGCAAAAATAAGAATTGTATTTGTATCTGTATCCATATTACAAGTTTATGATTTCTTCACAGTTGAACAGCATATGAGGGGATATAAGTAGTAGCCTTATTTGATCCATAGCAAAATTTGACTAGAAAAAAACCCTATTTAAATATACATTTAATTCAAGACAATACTAACTTGTTGACCAGCACAGATTTCTTATTCCAAACAGTTGTACTTAAGAAAGCTGTTACATATGAAAATTATACATGAAAGCATCTTAACCAGTGACAGTTTACTCCCATACTTTTGTATCTTCCCAATGAAAAATCAATGACCATATCACTTCAAAATAAACTGTACCATCTTACAGGCTTCTTGTATCAAACTTCTTAAAATTTCAATCAATGATTTAAAAACATAAAGAATGTATAGCAAAATCGAATTAATACAAGCCTAAGGAATCATCAAGGTCTCCAAAAAAAGTCTCTGATGCATCTAAGGCCATGGACCAGGTCAGGTTTTATGTAACTTGTACACTGATATGAGTCAATAGCTAATTTTCAAAGAGCTAGCATGACCATCTCATGGCAGTCTGCAGGTTGATGACCATCTCATACAAGGCTGCAGGTGGATGAGCATCTTATGGCAGAGTACAGGTGGCTGACCATCTGATAAGAATACAGGTGGATGCCCATCTCATGGCAGACTGCTGGTGGATGTCCATCTCATGGCAGACTGCATGTGCATGACCATATCATGGCAGACTGCAGGTGGATGGCCATCTCATGGAAGACTGCAGGTGGATAGCCATCTCATGGCATACTGCAGGTGAACAACCATCTCGTGGCAGACTGCAGGTGGATGGTCATCTCATGGCAGACTGCAGGTGGACGACCATCTCATGGCAGACTGCAGGTGGATGACTGTCTCATCATGGCATACTGAAGGTGGATTACAATGCAATTATTCAAACAAATTGTCCAGTTAAATTGTGAATAACATTATGTAAGGTTATATCAAAGAGGATATTACATGACTGCTTATGCAATGCAGAGTTCATGAAAGAAGTTTCTTTAAATTAATAAAAGTGAGCATTTAATTTAATTTTTTTAAATTTAAGCTTAAAATCAATAAAATTTAACAAGTTAAACGTTTAGTTTGCATACTTTCAACAACAGTTATGTTTAAAAAACTAAAATGGTGTTAATGCATGATGGCATAACCGTTAATGATATAAATACAGGGTAATTGTTTGTTTCAGTGAGAGATGGCAATATATTTCACAGATAGACTGCCAAATCCTATATATCACAAGTGAACCAAGTAAATATGTTGCTTTTGGTGTTCACAATGCGAAATTTGCTGTAATCTTACACTTAAAAGAATAAAGAGTGACAATTCATTGTAGTTCTTCATAAACCTTGAAAGCCAATGTCACATCATTAAGCAGGTAAACATCATTGGTGAATCTGTACAAACCACCAAAAACCTTATACCAATAATAAAACAATTTAAATCAGGCTCACTGGTTCAATATTATATGTGACACTATCATCTACATAATCAGTGTGTGTATACCACATGATAAACTGTGTCATAAATGTTACACTGGAAGGCAATATTTTGCTTCAGATGAAGACTTTAAACAAAGACAAAGATAACTTTCATATTTATTCACCATTTAAATGAAACATAGCGCAGTCTACACCGTTTAAGGAGCACCTCCTTCTGTCTTTTACCAGAGTTCAATTGAGAGTTTAGTTAAAATACTTCCGACAAACTTTTTCACAATACGGCCGTCTGACGGAGCACTGTCAAAACATTATTTTGGAAACCTGTTTGTCGAAGTGTTAGATGAAACTAAACACCTTATCAAACTTCAGTTATAAAAGGAAGGCAGGGCTATTTAAGCGGCATAGACTGCCCTTGGTTTCATTTAAATTGGTGTAGTAAAAGAAAAGTTATCTTTGCTTTAAGTCTTCATTTTAAACAAAATGTTGCCTTCGGACGTAGCATATATGACGTAATTTATCATGTGGTATACACACACTGATAAGTATTGCACTGTGATTAGATTGGCACTAAATCATCTAACGTTTAAAACTTTATGATGAAGATATAGTTTTCCTTCAACAATAGTATAGCCTGCAAAGTAGTTTGATCAGGACTCATATTAATTATTTTGTGTACAACAGACAATTATGTAATCAATACTTTCTTCACTGATATACTGCTCATGAATTTTAACACCCACTGATTGCTTACTTTTAGCTAATTTACTAATGGCAAAAAATTGACAAAAATGTTTTAGAATTGATTTCATATGACATTGCTATCAGCCTCTTGTTTCCAGTCCGTTTGTCCTTATTTAATGTGGCTTTATACACGAACATTGTTCCAACACTTATTCAGTACTCAGTTTTAATATCGCTGCCATTTCTTTGTTTTCAATTGAATAATTGTAATCTTTTTGATGTGGTTATTTTAGAACAACATCAATATCTACTAACTAATTTTGTGAAATCCTTTAGCTATTAATTGTACTCTGAAGCAGAAAAGCTAAAACCAAGGTAGGTTACGTTGCAAATTACTTATACAAATAAAATTTTAAAGCCAATTTTAAGTCACCATTCCAAACCATTAAATGGGTCCATTATAAAAAAATCGCAGACCGTATAGTGCTGACATGAATTTCCCATTTCAAGGTAAATTTTAGCTCACTGTACATGTTATAAACAATAAGAGGTAAAGATTTGCTGAAATATCTTTAGATTAAATAATCCAATTTCATTTTCTATTCCAGGTAGCACAAAGAGTGGATGTTCAGGAGAGAACCATCACAATACTGCAAGCAAAGTTTAGAAGAACCAAAAGTGTGAACTACATCACAATCTGCATGAACTCTGACTGAGAAGTGTCACAAAATGGATAATTATTCCTCAAGACTACTTTCCAAATTACATTATCGCAATGAAACCACACTGCTAGACTAACTAAGCAAGTTTCAAGAATTGAAAAGAATACCTGTCCACTTATCCAAATGTAACAACAGACCAATACCCATCAAAAGTACTTCATCAACATCAATGGATCTTTAACGGATATCACCTGAAACATGAAATAAGAATAAAACAACAGTACTGCTTATGCTAGGCCAAAAGGGTAAAACCCAACTGAATTAAAACCAGAATCATATGATACTGCTTTGGTCATTGTTGTATATGTCCAAATACTTCAACAATATTTGCAGGCAAAAGTGAAGACATACTTCAGCAAGGGTTTAATATCAATACTACTTAAACAACAAATGAACAAAGAATTTTAAAGTTTAAAAGCTTTGAATGATTATGGCTTTGTTGAATTCAAGTTCAATTGTAAGCAGCATTATATTTAATAATTTTTTACCCAAGGCTGAGGTAAAAAACAACAGGGCTACGACAATATGTTAAATTTTGGAGTTAAAATCAATCATACTATAAGCATAAAAATCCCCCATGCTGCTCTAAAAATAAAATGAAAAATAATTTCGAACAGGATTATTGCAAAGCTATTACTGAGAAATAAAATATTACTATAAAACCCCTGAAAATATGTTGAAGACATAAACATCTTTAGAAAAATAGCAGCTAATTTTTAAGGTTACAGTCCTATACCTTAAGTCCTAAAACATTACTTTGAAGTTTAACAAACAGACATGTAATTGGTGGTTAGATCGAATATAATACATATATGTCACAGAGATAGCGCACTCGACTATTCCGCCGCTTTTCAGTGTAAGGATTAAAAAGTTTTGGCGAAACATGCATGGATCACTGTTAGATTAGATTTAAATGCAATACATGATGTGCTGAGATATTAACATAAATGTCTAATAATAAAGGGCCATTATTTGCAAAACACAGTTATCTAACTTGGTTATTTAAGTAGGTAAGGTGGTTGAATACCATTGTATAAAGTCTCAATGCAATACATCAAGTAGTTGCTGAGATATTATCCTTTGTGTGCTAGCATGCAAGACCTTAACCAGAATTTCTAAGTCGCATAATAAAGGGTAAAAAATTATATCATTTTAAAGAAAGAGTTATCTTACTTGATTAACTAAGAAGGTTAAATGGTTGGGAGCATGTGAGTAAAGTTTCAATGCAATACATTATATATTTGCTGAGATATTGACTGAAATGTGGTTACATGCAAAACCTTAACCAGAATTTCTATGTCGAATAATAAAGGGCAATTATTTGCATTAAATGCAAACTAGAGCTATTTAACTAGGTAAATTAAGTAGGCTGGATGGTTGAGTACCATTGTATGAAGACTCATTGCAATACCTCAAGTAGTTGCTAAGATATAACCTTTGTGTGCTAGCACGCAAAACCTTAACCAAGGTGTGACACCAACGCCGACGCCAAGGTGAGTAGTATAGCTCTCCTTATTCTTCGAATAGTCGAGCTAAAAATAGATATGTTATACGATACATGTTGGTTGTGAATTACCCCAAAATATCTATATTGTACGATACATTTCTGAACAGCATATATCTCATTAGTGTTTTTTTAAAATAAGAGCACACCTTTAAATGCTCCCATAACACTAATTATTGATAAACAATAAAATTCCCCCTGTTTTCAGAGCAAAAGTTGCCAGGAACCCTTCCAGAATTATGGCATATATGACGTTAGAAAATGATAATACCCTTACAATAAAATACCTTCACATGACCTGTCAAATGTTTCTTTTCCATCAGATATTTCATTGAAGGCAATATGATCAGGATCTGCTAGTTTCAGAGTGTAAGATGCATGCATATCCTTTGACAAACCTTTCTTTATCACTAGAATGTGTGTCTACAGTTGCTTCAGCTCAGACACTGACATCACTCTTATGCTGTTCATTCTATTGGGGTTTTGTTACCACTTAAGACTTCAATGCACTTGGCCTCGTGGAAACATGGGAAATGTTCATCAAGTGTGATGATGATCTAGGGAGATGAGAAGACAAAAACAAAACATTTTTAGCAGTAGCTTTATATGCATGAAACTTTAAAAAAATGGCAGCTAATTACATTGTTTATGAAAAATGCTCCAATTTGTATGCTTATGTAACAAGTTAACAACATTACAAAAATGATGTTTTTGAAATTGTGCATTGTAAACACGGACAATTGATTAATAATTTAGAGAAGGATAAAATTAAAAAAAAGCAAAGCATCCAAATGAAGCAGTGAAACCTTGACTTCACTTATGAATCACTATGAGCCTCTGCAAGGGATATAATAAAGTTTGATAATAATAAGTGACTCTAATAAAAGTTAATAATTGTGTCAGTGATAAAGGGAGAAGTAATGTTGTAGGTCTAACATTGATACTACTTGTACCAAACGTTTGCTTTGTATTTCACAAAACAGTAGTTTAGTTGCACTAGTGTTATTGGATGTACATGTACAGATATCAATAAGACACAATGAGCACTTATTTTTTTGAGAAACATGCGTGCTAAATAACTGTTTTTTCCCCATTCTGGAAGCTTTTTTAAATTCTCTAATTTCGATGATCAGAATTGTATAGTCATTGACATAACATACCGATTTCACTTGACACTTAGTACTCATTGTCTAGATGGCTGTCAGAGTGGAAAGCTTGTGATCAATCAGCTACAGCTTAACTGTATTCTCCTCTACATAGGTGGTGTGTAACTGAAATTATACAATAGGATATGGGTTTTTATGCACATAATCTGCAGCCTCAGATGGCCCTATTTTCTCAAATATTTTTAAGAGTAACAGACTTAGGCAGCTTATTTCATCAAGCCTAATTTATCACAGTCACTTGATGGGCATCGACTCCTTTTGGTGTCATATGACCTGTAAAAAATCTTTTTCAGATTGTCTGACATTGTTAAACTGCATTAATGTTTAGTTACTTTTACTACATGAAGGATTTATATGAATGGCTCCTTTGATAAATCTGAAGAATGAAATAAATACTTTTAGGTTAAATGTTACTAAAATAAATATTTTACAGGTCATATATGAAACCAAAGCAGAAATTTCATTCTCACCAAGTGACTATGAAATGTCTTAGTTAATCTCAATTTTACTAAATAAAATGAAGTTTATAATTTCCTTTCTATGTCCAAAAAACTCTTGACATTATCACATAAAACATAACACAAATTATAGCAAAACTAAAATTGTGCGATTATGTTACTCCTGCTGTAAGGGAAATAGAGGTTTA
The DNA here is from genome assembly GCF_026914265.1 of Mya arenaria. Taxonomy (NCBI): domain Eukaryota; kingdom Metazoa; phylum Mollusca; class Bivalvia; order Myida; family Myidae; genus Mya; species Mya arenaria. Next base: position 64,615,919 of record NC_069126.1, read on the forward strand.
GAAACATTTGGGTTGGGTGCTCTATCAGTAAATTGTAATAATATATTATGCTTTTCATTGGGAAACAACATATATTTTCACAAAGTATTACTGGTAAAATAATGAAAATTACATACATAAAAAAAAACTTTAGATGACTGATTGAGGTATTAATAAATGAAAGCACTTTTACATACAAAGGTATTTCCTGATTAATATTCCTACAACCTTACAACAGCAAGAACAGATGAACTAAATCATGGATTTGCTTGTCTGTCAGATTTCAAAATTAATTTGTTGAGGTTATGGATAAATGGTACACCCGTGTTTACAGCGGTAATATGTTATTCTGTTCAGTAACATATCCAATAAAGCAAATAACTGGTATATCACCTAAATCTGGCCATTTAAAAATCAACATCTATGTAATGTTTACAACAATAAACTCACTTAATTTCCTGGAGCAACTATCACCTTCGGTTTACTCCTGCATGATAAATTTGCTTTTTATATCTATAAATTCTGAAACCTCACTTCTGTATACCTCTATACTCATTTTTGGATGGTACTGCAAGTAAATAGTTTTAAACGATTTTGATAGCATTCACAAGAAAACAATGTGTAAATGCAATTGTCTTGATTCTAAGGTATGTTAATCAGACCATACTACTATTTCTACTGTCTGTCCATTACCCTATATTGCATACCGGTAGTCAATTTTTCAAATATTGGACAGTTAGTAGAAAAAAAAGTATGGAATGCAGTCTCAAAACCCATATAGAGTACAAAAAGAACAATGGATGACGTCATAAACTTGTTTTAAGTATCTATAAACTTTAAAAGTCAATCAGTCTGTAAATTATTATACTTGTACTAGAAACTGTATTTCTTTAAAATATTATAAAGAGCAGAATGAATTACAGATTCTAACAACCAGTCTGACCCTGTCTTTTAAATATCACACTCGCTGAGAATATGAAATGTTTGAGTGTAGCCTTGTGAAAAAAGATACATGACTGTATTTGACTGTATGTGGCCCAACCTGGTTGAATTTCGTTATTTCTGAAATTGCTTATTTATGTGTTTACCAAATTACACCACGTCAATAGCAATATGTCAAGTTACCCCTTAGTACGGGCCCTCTGACAAGCATGCAGAAACAGTCGATAGGAATATGGTACTGTAGTACAGTAGTTATACTTTGCAATTTCATAAATACAGCAAGGAATGAGATAACAAATAACAATACAGCAAGTATAGCATGAAATTACGTCATTATTATTTATTGAATGGAACATTATTTTTAGGACAAACTAATTTCATGTGTAAATGTTAAATGATTTTCTTACTCAATAACATCAAAATTTTGTTACAATAGATAGTCAGTCTCAGTCTCTATTTTAAACTTAAAATTGAGGTATACAAAGAGTTTGTTAATTTTCCTTTTGAAATTTAACAAAAAAAAACAATTCTTTAGAAAAAAATGTCAAAATTCAATGCATTCTTTCCTCTATGAAGCATTACTTGTTTTATATAATTTTTATATATATTGTTTCTTTGAAATGTATTAATATCCAAATTAAATTAAATTTTATGCAAGCAACAAAACTGTTACTAATGATCATCGTTATAATCAATTAATGTTTTATACTTTCATTTATGTCAAGATTCAAATACATGGAAAAAATCTGATATTTTCTTATCTAAACATGCATGTATTTTTGACCTTTAGTTATACTGTATTAGATCTTTTATCTTAATTTCTAACATTTCTTGTAAACCGAGTTGTTTATTCCCTTAAAGTATACATGTATAATCAAACTAAAAACCAATTGTATATACATGTATGCTTCGGATTTAACACTTTAAACATAAGGGTGATATAAAATTATAACAAGATAGCCTGAATATTTTACTGATTATAAGTATCTTCCATGGCCGAAAGTGTAAGATAGGTTCATCCCCAACCAAGCGTAGGGTGTAACAGTAAACCTCTTTTCCGCAGAACACCATGCGCGAGGGCTGGGACAAACCTATCTTACACGAGCGGCTATGGAAGATGCTTCTTCTCCCACCACAGTTTAACAAAATAATGTTAAAATGTATTTTTTACGCTGGAACTCTTCAGTCAAAGTGTAAATAATGTGCATATAGATATGTGATAAATCGTGGTTGTCATGGACATGCATGCAGTGATTCAAATTATGTAAATAGTCAAATTGTTTTTTTAAATAGTTCTGAGGAAAGTGCAGCATCATTTCTTGAATGGAGCATGAACACTTTTTAATGGTGCTATTTGAAGCGAGAAATTAATTAATTAGGATTTTAAATATTGCCACAGGACAAGGTTTCCATGACGGTACAGATGACGGTCTACAACAAGGCAGGTAATTGTGTGATTACAATTTCAGTTTGATACGGGTCTTTGTTTTATCTTTGCCCGTTTTATCTTTGTCCATAGGCAACATTTATAATATCTGTCATGTGTTTTCGTTCTGGATCGAAAAATCCAACCTGAGGGCACCTGCGTTGCCAGGTAACGAGGCTTGCCGAGTTACCGGCTACGCAGCGTGTCCGAGGGTCGGATTTTTCGATCCGGAACGGACACACATGATAGATATTTTTTCTAGCATACCTTGAATTACACTTTTTTTCTGAAAAATGCATAGAAAAGCGCAGTAAATTTCACCAAACAGCATGTGCGATGATGTCAGCTGACCTCATGACGCGCATTAATATTTATTCACTGCATACGTCAAGAAGTTCCTTCAGTATCACGTCTTTTAAGGGTTATTTTGTTTTGTTTTGAAGGTGTGTTTTTGTAAAGTTAATAGTTATGGAACTCATCTATTGAAATCTCATAATTATGGTTACATTAAATGTAAAATAAAAGAAATTGAAAGTATTACGTCACAGCGCGTGACTCATCTGGCATGGGGGGATGCCAGATGGAGTTTTCCAGCACAGCTGAATTCACCGGAAATGTCTATCCGATGTGCTAGAAAAGAATTTCCAGCATGTCCAAAATTTTAGATATACCTATCTGAGGTGGGAGTAAACCTGATACCATGTGCTTGTAATGATATTTCCTGTTTTGATTACATCAAATATGTATGGTTACATTAAACAATTAGTACATTTGGAGGGTTGAAATGTTTGCTACTATAAAGGTCAATTGCAATTCAGATGTTGTTGTTTTTAGTATTTGTTTTCAGAACATGTCTGTATTTTGACTGGTTAAACAGCAGTGACACTCTTATTTAAAATCAATACATACACATGTATAACAAACATAAAATATTCAACATTTCTATTGGAATATCTTAATTTCATGAAACTTTCACAAAAAAGTAAATTAGTTAATTACAAACAATACCAAAAAAGGTTTCGAAAACAGTAGGCATCAAGCCTGGGCCCCCGGTATTTGCAGGTAAGACCGGACCCAATACACCATAGAGACAGGTTATTAAAGAAGGTTTTATGAAATATGTAAACAATTAGAAATTTGGGAGAGTTTATACGGTTTTAAGTGAATTAAAGTGTTTACATTCACGGCATTTGTGAAAGAGAGTGACATGCCTTGTTATAATGAACTCAATGAGAATTTACTGGAAAGAAAAAAAGACCTTTACTCGACATTTGCCAACAAAAAATAATATGTAGACTAGTTACTGGAAGTAACATTAGCGACATCGATTTTGGACAAGTTCTATCGATTGTCGCCGACGTAGCATTGTCAGCGACGATTCATCCATTGTACTCGATAATTGTTTCATCACTATGTGATACGATTGTTTATTTTTAATATTTATGAATAAAGCTGGCTCCAAATTGGGGCGCTAAAATGGGCATTCAATTAGGTATCCGGCATTTTCTACGTAAACACCAAAATGACGTTTTTTTGTGTATTTGAAGCGTTGAAACACCCATCACAAATTCGGAATGATTCTTTTAATATTTTGTTTAACATTTCATGCAAAATTACACATTTTACGAAATAACAATAACAATCTGTAGGAAAAATATAACTGAAAAGCGAAAATGGCAATGCAGGCTACTGCTTCCCACCAGATTCTGCTCTCCAAGCAGTGCACTACTGTTGATAATAGAGTGAATTGTAAGAAGTCATGGTGGATATCAATGAGCAACTGATAATGCACTAGACAATTGTAACCACGCCCCCCCCCCCCCCTAGTAAAATCCCCACCCTGCAGAATCAATCTGCTGGAAAAATCCCCGCCAAATGCCCCCGCACCCCACATAAGGCCCATTTCCTGCTATTTTTGGTGCAAAGACACCACATTCACCTGGCCACCTGGAAGGTAAGAACACGGCCAATTTCCCCTGCAGACCCCTGGACCTTGGAAGGGGGGGGGGGCGTAGTTACAATTGACTGGTGCATAAGCCCCATATTATGTTGGTGCTGATCATTCAGTCGGGTATCTATTGGCTGGTTTCACTGGCAAGCTGCTTCTTGCCAATTTTATACTTCATTTGAACAAGTTGTTTGACTCTCAGAATATAAGCTAAAGAACTTCAGCAACACGTTATATATTACCTTTTTGGAAGTGTTTTTAATGTGTGTTTGCATCAAACAATCTCTTTAATACTTAAATAAGTTATATAGATATATGCTTGTATATATATATATATATATATATATATATATATATATATATATATATATATATATATATATATATATATGTAGTCGGTCAATAGCTATTCATAGCTAATGTTTTCTCTGTTACGTCATACCGACTGAAAATAAAATTTGATGATTTGATTTGAAACAAATGAATATCTACATTAAATGGCAGGGTGAGCAATAATTGGAACGGGCGAATAAGAGGTCCCTTAACAAGTACAATCCAATATTATGAAGTTCAAATATTATAAAGTTTACATTAACGCCCATCGTTGTTTTAACTGTGGATGAAATATTGACAAAAAATCATAAACGTTGTCGCGAAAATGTGTAATATTAAGGAACAAGTTAGAAAAATAATCGCGTTTAACAGATGTAATGTTGATTCATTTTATTTGTTATTTTATAACAACTAAAACGTGAAAACAGAGGAGAGAAGATTTTTTCCATTCGCTTCCTAAATAGAGTAAACAGTACCAGATTTCAGGTACATTCAACAGCAGCAGCGGCCATTTCACTCATATAGCTGGAGATGTAAGGTGAAGGTTGCCCGCCGTACCACGTGATGATAGAAAATAGCCTAAAAATAGCATTACCAACGCGAACCATCTCCCATATGTTAATTGCCGAATTCTCGCTTTCTTGCCATGAGCACACTTAAAGCCTGTTTTGCAATATGTGTTTCCATAGACAGTTGATATAAGAATCGTTTATATTTTAAGCAAGTAAATGACAGACATAATTATATATAACAAAATAATGTCACAATCACACTGCTTAGTGTGTCACTCAATTTAGTGCGTTCTTCTTCTTTCAACAAACGAGTGACCCACCTCGCCGAAACCTTACACATGCTAAGGATGTCAGTCAGTATGTGATTGGAAAACGAGTGATCTGGACACCGTTGATGATTCATGTTTCCGTGACGCTAAGCGTTGAAACTACAGTGATACACATCATCAGTATACCGGATATGACGTTGAAATTTTGCGGTAAACGTCATAAAAGCTTATATTGACGTCAAGTGAATTTTATTGTCAATGCCGTTATGTTTAAATAATATATATTTCGGGTTTACGGTGATGACTGTTATAGAAATTATTCAAACTGCTCCGTAACGCCTGACATCCGTTGTCTAGGTAGCATATATTTAAGTACATGCCAATATTATGAATATGTTTTTATTGAAATATGTTCATTAAATTATAGTCTGCTTACTTGTAGACTTTTTTTCAATAACATGTTTTTATCAATAGTAATCATGGCAGTCCACGAACCTTTCGGGTGACCCTCGTACAGTTAAAACAAACCTAGAATTATTTAATTTGATTTGTGGTATGAATGTCAACGATTTGTCAGTCCATTTATACTTATGGTCCATAAATCTGTTATGAAAATTAGAGTGAATATCGAACATGTAGTAGATTGCACTAATGAGCTGGGTGATCTGAGTCTACACTGGTTGCAAAGAAGACCATCAATCGAGAGTAGCAGTCAATATTGTTGTGCCCGGATCTTTTGACACTTCATGAAAAAGCTTTTGTGGAAGAGATCTGAATTTTAAGGTAAAGTTGTTATTATATAACCTGATAGCATTTACTTTTTACCTACCCGAAATTTATAAATATTGACATATTATATTAAACGTGATTTAATTCTATACTAAACCCATTCAGTTCAGAGCATGTTTCGGAGGTTAAAAATATCATAAAATGACTCTAGATTTGCTTTATTAAACAGAAACATGCTTGTTTTATATCTTCCTTCGATGTTGCTGTTAAAATGCATTTGGTGTCCTCACCGCTTGGGCCACGTTATATCCATATCTCTTGCATTTATTGATCGTAAGTTTCTGTACTTGCACAATGTCATCACTTTTGTCATTCCGCGCAACCGCTGTTTTAAGGTCAAGAATAGTAATGTATTAGGTGACTCATTCTTTTGAGTTATTTACGTGTTCATGCTAAAACTTAGCGCTATGTTCAGAGCATTTCTTTGCATCAGTAGCGTACGTTTTTCAAGATGGCTGCCATTGATTTCTTAAAACATTCTTTTTGTGGCCGTCACATGACTGCCATTCATTTTGTTGGCACTGGTTGGCAATATCAACGTTTTGGGTGGCATTGCTACATTTTCATGGCAGTAGCGTTTCGTCAACTTACGGTTGCTGTGTGAGTATAAAAGCGCTACAATTGTCGTTGGCAGACAGTCTGAGTCAAGCATATGTTTCGTTGGCAGGCAGTCTGAGTCAAGCATATGTGTCGTTGGCAGGCAGTCTGAGTCAAGCATATGTTTAGCAGAACCACGTTACGTTCGATAAAGTAATAAACTAGCGTTTTAAGTGAAATAATAACGATAGCATATATATTATATATATGTGAAAGAGGTCAGTACAAGCGGTAATTTCAAAATGATTAAAAATGAAAGATACACGTACAATCGTACAACACCATATACTTGCATAAACAATTTCATTTCAAAGATGAATACATAAGATAAATATTATATAAATATCAATCGTCTACAAGAACAACCTGATGCTTTATAGTCATCAAACTTCACATCCACTAACAAAGATACGCTAGGCCAGAGTAAAAACCAGTATGAGAGATAAAACTTCAGCACAATTATGAATTGTTAAACGCTTTTGAAAACTGCACACACCGCACTTAAGTTACGATATTGAACAAAAATGTACATATGCCATCTATGATCACTATTATCACATATATATAGCACTATCAAATTTTATGCGTATAAAAATAATTTACATGTATGTGTTTGAACTGTTAATGTGTTAAGGTCATCAAACTATTTGAATGGTTGAAATGCGCAAAATCCATTGTCATGGCAATGTGATGTCACTTGGGGTTTGCCATGTCTGCCATTTTTTGCGTGGATTCTGACGTCGGCCCAGTCATCCATTCAAAACAATACAGTAAGGTGTTCTTAACGCTATAGTTTCTACCCATTAGACGATGTCAACACTGCCACAGAAAAAAACTAAGTCAACTATTCACTCACAACAAAGCAAATGGTCCCAAAAACAAAACATGTGCCAGCTAAAGCACCTGGCTCAGGGCTATACCATTTAAACATATAACCCCCGGGGAGACGGCAATTATTTTCATCATATATAGTGGGGTGTCTTTCTGGCTAATTTGCACCTATAGGTGGTTGCCAAATTTTGAAATTTGCTTCGGATCGGGGGTGTCGAAATCAAAATCGCATATGATGTAAGGGTGGAAAATTTCAGACCGATCGAACAGAATATTTGTGTTTTCTCCCTTGATATAAGTTTTTCGTATTTTGGAATTCTTCGGTGTCTTTCGTTGAGTCTGATCACTACAAAGATGGCGGATTTTGGCGGCTGCTAGACGTCCAGGGTCTTGGAACGCCCTTGAAGAAAGATGGTTTGCCTTTTCTGCAGAAAGACTGAAGGGTAAGTTTTCGATGTGATGCTAGTTATTAATCAAACGCTGTCAAATACAATTTATCAATAAAATCATCGTTGACTGATACACTGTTGTTCGTACAGAAATCGTACGTTTTCGTACCAGTTTGAAAAATGTGCGAATCGTTTAATTCTGATTTAACAGTTTTTAATAACCTCTGGCAGCTGTAAATAAACGAATGAAAAGGTAAAAATGTTTTTTTAAGGTACTACTGTAGCATTACTAGTGAGTTTAATACCTTGAACATTTCATGTGTAATTGAGAAACTAAATGGACCCTAAAAACTAATAAAACATAATATATTTAGCATCGAGGTGAAAAATAGGGTAGGTCTGTAAAATAATAAAAATCTTCTTGACAAAAATCATATGACCTAGAGCTTAAATATTTGGTGTCTAGCATTGTCTAGTAGGCCTCTACTAACCAGAAAGTCTATTGGTCCTCTCAAGAGATTGTTTAAAATATGCCCTTGGATAAAAGCAAATCCCGTCTGACTTACTCTTCTTGAAGCGCAGCAATGACATATGGACCTGTCAACATTTTGTACAGTTTAAAAACAAAACAAATATATTGTGCTAAGATGACCTTTACTGTTACCATTTTTGCAGATATTTGAACCATTTAACTGTTATGATCTTATCTAAAACATCTCATAAATATTTAAGTCTTCAAATACATACATAGATTATTGCCACAAGTACATGATCACCAGGTGAGGACTTAAGTGCAACATTGCCCTCTTGTTAACTTAATCCACCTTGCAAATGTTCCTTGTGCGGCCATTGTTTACCAGGTTTCCATCGAAACAAAATAAGGAATAAGGATGTCATTGGCAGGAAGTGTGTTTCTTGGTGTAAAACAGGAAGTTTCCATTCAATATCTTATTAAAGTTAAGATTGTCATATTGTTATGGAATTTGGCATGTAGCCAGTTCATATACTTATCTTTAATAGGATGCCTTTTGTATTTGTTGGGTCAAAAGATTTTCGCTCCATACTGTATGTATTTGTAAAAAATGAAATACAGTGATGAAACTTAGTAAATAACATTTCCATGTAGATATTTTAATTTGAAATGTATTTGCAGAACGTGGGATGAAGGTTAAGGTCATTCTTTGTACATAAACTGTTTCTTAACAGTTGGAAAAGAAAATTTAGTAAATATTTGCATGTTTAAATTTTGTTTGTCTTGTTACACAGGGACTACCTCCTTGGAGTAAATAAGGTGAATGTGTATGAAGAAGATTTTGTAAAAGCTCAACCTCTAGTACGCAAGAAATTAGATAGGTTTCTGAATAAAAAATCCTTAAAATTGGTAAAACAGAAGACCCCAAATATCAAATAGATGGAATAGTTATTAACAACGAAGAGAAGCGTTACAACAGGTGTCCATTACAAAGATACACTAAAAAGACATGGATCCATTCGAAAATCACAATAGTAAATATCAAAGAAGAAGGTGAAAAACTTTTAACATTTGTAAGTGAAAAAAAATGAAAAAAAAGAATAAAAAGAGGACATCTAGAACTGCAATCTAAAAGAAACCTAAATGAACTTATAGATGCTCATAAAAGACGAGTTTTTTGATGACAGAGGTAGATACTATCGGGAAGAATTGGGACACGAGCTTATAGTGAAGGCCCGCCAAAATGAAGGGTGAGAAAACCACGCAAACGAATTAAAGAAGAAAAAGAGTCTTGAATCGTTGGATGGCACGACGTTGAGAGCACTCCTGATCCTCCAGATAATGACGCCACGAAAACTGCCCTGGGAGAAATCAACAATAACAGATCATTAGAAAAAGAAGCAAGTGAGGACATGGAACATGACATGGTAGAACAGGTTCTGGCAGAACGGACATGGCTGAACAGGATATGGAAGAACAGGTCATTGCAGAACAGGACACAGAACATGACATGGCAGAACAGGATACGGCAGAACAGGATACGGCAGAACAGGATATGGCTGAACAGGATATGGCAGAACAGGTCATTGCAGAACAGGACACAGTTGAACAGGATATGCCAGAACAGGATATGTTAGAACATGAGGGATGCATCACAGACAATGAAAATCCTTCAGAGGAAACAAACGAGTATACATTTCCAGCTCATAAACAACTGTAACTCTCTTTCAGGACAAACATCGAAATATAGGCAATCATGTCAGCTATGTCTCAATATCAATGTGGTGTTGCGAGTATTGAAGAGGGGTCGAGTACCTGTTTGGGTATTTCATTTACCAAGGTCATATAGTTTTTCAAATGGAGGGTCTCTTAAAAGTCACAGAAATGCTTGTGACCGTACACCAGTGTGTAGCTACTATTCAGGATGAATGTAACACATGGCATGAACACAAATTTTGTCCTTCCTTGCTAACTGAAGAAATATGTCGAGGAGAAAATACTGAAGGAAAAAGAAACTAGTACATTGACTGTTTCAGGATGGTTTGGAGTCTGCAGAAAGGAAAGTAGCCATTTTTACACTTAGACCAGCCAAATATGTCGTCCTAATAGAAAAAGGAACTCAGGTCCTTTGTAATTCACACATCCACTATCAAGCTGACACAGAATTTCAAACTGAAATTGAAAAAGGCAATGGAGTTGCAGTTCTGTGCTGTGAAGATGTAAAATTTTCGAAGTTCCTGATGCGAGTATTGCAAGATGATCAAATGTGATGGAGAAGAAGGTCAAGCAACATTTCTTGTTTCCAAAAAACTAGGCACGAACTGTTTACCTTTGTTTTATACAAAGGCAGACATTATTTCCTTATTCCTTGCAATTTACACTTATTCGATTCAGCGAAAACGGTTGGGCTTTTGGCCAAAAATGTCAAGGCATTGGTTCATACAGATGTAGAAGTAGTGCAAACGCCTTAAAAATATCGGGAAAAATTCGCTATTTTGACCATGACTGGGCAAAAAGTTGGCGAAGACTCTGGCCATCACCACATATCAATTTATGACGGTGTGTCAACTGAAAGAATAAACATATATCTCGCAAATTGGACCAGTTGAAATCACTCAAACACGAGTAAAAGGAGAGAGAGCTTCTCTAGTGAAAGTCCACAATTTCGTGCATTCATAACCAGACTTCTGAAAAATACAAGAACATCCCGACAGGAACTGATTTTCAACTGCAGATGCAGCCAGAAATAAATAGAGAGGGAACAAATATCGTCCAATGAAGTAAAGCAGATTGCTAAGCAGTGTCTGAGAAATTGAGCTACTTTCAAAATGGTGACCATTTTTGAAATCTGAACTTTAATTTTCTTTAGATCGTAAATGGCGTCTGACACTTTTATTTAATATCCTGTAGTTAAAAATTTGTTAAAAAGTCCCAAAACATACTTTGGTCATACCATACATTATTCAATACATGTAAATACGGGCTTGAAGACAAACGCGAAGCGTTTGTCTGTACAAGCCCTCTTACGGTTTGTACGTGTATGCAAGGGACTACTTCTTTTTTGCCGGAGTGATAGGTATTAAAAATTTGGGCACCACTGAACCGTGAAAATGAGAACCAGAAAAGCTCGTCATACATTGTTCATATAAAGCGCGTGCATGCCGGCAAGCAAATTGTACATGTTTAGGGCGGGGTTTGACATCCGTTAACCAATGAAAATCAATACGGAAATACCCGAAGTACATGTACAATCCACCTTCGGCACTTCCATAAAAGGAGTGGAGAACCCATATAATGAATACACGTCTAAAGAGTACTTCTTTTGACCGGAAATTATACTTCATTACTCTGCAATAATAATACAAAACGAACAGGGTTTGTCATAACAATTGTGTTTTTACCCCACATCTTAAAAAATACCGTTTTTAGAAACCGGATATCTAAATAATTAAGATAAATGTATTTATGCGCATTTTACGACAGTTGATGTAAACAATGATTTGCATATATCAATATCATGATGCAATAACACGTATTTAACGTTGTTTTCACGGTGAGTTGAACTAAGAATTATACTTGTTTATGTAAATTCAATCGTTCATACGTTGCTGTTTGGACACCATAATGACAAAACGTTGGTTTTTACATAATGAACAAGCTAAGTTGATGCAATCGATAACCACATCATCAATCGATATGACCTTCAAGTCATAATTTATGACTCATCACTATCGATGCCAAACTGTTAACTGTGAGTCTGAGATTGTATACTTCGTTTATTGTATTGTAAAATTAAAGTATTGAATAAAAATGTTAACACTTTTTATTGAAAATCATTGTGCATGACTATATGGTAAACCTGAGAAGAAAATTGAGCGTGGTGTGGGGCTCAGACTCACGACCACAGGAACACTAGCACGGGGCTCTTGCCAACTGAGTTAAACGGGCAGCTGGTTCCAACTCACACAGACTAGACTCGTCCGTCCATTAAAGGGGCTGTCTCACAGATGATAAAATCGCGAAAAAAATGAAATTGTCGAAAAATATCATAAATTTGGCATCGATCTTTGACACAGTCCCTTTAACCATTAAGGCGACATGTAGGCACTCCTGCTATTTTACTGCTGCCACGATTGTGGGTAACCTGAGTGTAATTATGCCCAGTTTAAAAATTAAAAATGTTTATTGAATTAATATTTTTGTCATGGCGGAGTTGGGCATTTGACTCGCGAATACTTAAAGCGATAAAGATGTATCAATGAAATTACAGAAAAACCACTTCAGCACAAATAATGAAATCAAATGTTTAGTAATTCATAATTTGATTTACAGGGGAGGGTTCGGGATGGGTTTCCCCTCCCGACAACCATCAAATTTGGCATGTTTGACCTGGTTTCAACAAGCATTATAATGTGAGTATTATAGATTATGAACCCGGGGAGGTTTAAGCATAAAAGGCAGTGTTTCTTTTTGGCAGAATTACATGAAAACATATCAGAGCTTACAGCGTCTTACCGGTGATTTTTTTAACAAGGTTTTCAGATGAAATGTATTGACATGTCTCGCTTAAACTGGCACATATTTCCGCACAGATTTTCTTTATGTAAAAAAATAACCTCTTTTCAAAATTATTCAGCTGAAGGCATGTATAAGCATGCAAGACAGTTTAAGACAAAATCTTTCCTACAAAGTAAAAAAATGACATTTAAGTAATTAATTATCTAAATGGGGTGGGTTCGGGAGGGGTTTGTCCCGACCCGACAAGCAATGTTAATAATACCTTTTTTTCTTCTGCATATAATCAGAAAATGCGGGGTCATCAGTTCAGCCCAAAAACAGTGGCGGTTTTTGCAATATTTTTCAGAAGTTTTTAACAATTGCTTGTAGATCACTGATTTTTCTTGAGGCAGTGTGCAATTTACTCTTCCTAACAGCTGTTTCGACTTGAGATAGAATATGGTCGAGAAATATTTTCTTCTCAATTTGTTCTTAAAACACAGTCTTCTGTATATGAATTAATTAAAAAGGGATATTGTTTATGTAAAATTAACAAGACATTTACAATGAGAGCTCTAATATAGTAAAGCATAGGCATAGCAAAATTCAAAACATTTTTATTAATATTATATATTATGCTTTGTGGTGATTTATAGACATTTATAAACAATAGAAACAATCTTTCACTGTTTCAAACATATTGAGATATTTTTTTACTGTTTGAAATTTCAGCCAGCTCTCAAATAAATATTGGATCATATAATGGAAAATTGTATCCAAACTGAAGTATAAAGTGAGTAAGTTTGGTCATATAAGCCCATTGATACTGTTTGTTCAATTCCTAAATGAATTTCGTTCATGTTGTTTGTCAATCATTTCTGGTGCGGCTTTGATAATAATATTATTTTCTAATGAAACTGCTGACTTGTATTAGTCTTTGGTCTGTATTGTGCATCTATTCGCACATTTTGTTTGCTCTTTTAAGCAAACATTACATTAATTGCAAATTCTATAAGCAATTAATCAAAACTTACTATACATTTGATGCAGAATGATGTTATATTTTTGCACCACTCAATTATAACCACGCCCCCCCCCAGGTCCGGGGAATAGCCGGGACTTTGACTTTCAGTCCAGCCAACCCGGGGTAAAATCCCCGCCCTGCGGGACGAACTGATGGTTTAACCCCGGCCAGATGCCCCCGCACCTCCGCTAAAATTGGCGCTATGGCAAAACCACCGCGGTCACCCAGCCCTGCGGGGCCACCTGGAAAGTTAAAACACGGCCCTTTTCCCCGGTAAACCCCCGGACCTGGGGGGGGGGGGCGTGGGTACAATTGACTGAAGCATTAGTCTGCATATGATTTTCAGCTTATGGACAAGAAAACATCTACTTCAACAATCACAACAACACAATGAGATCCCTATTTTAAAGAAATAATGCCACCTTTCATTAATTCATTAATCAATTCTATCAACCCTTCATATATATTCATTAATTCATTCATTTATTCAGTTTATACATTGAAAAACTTGACATTTCTTAGGCAAAAGAAATAAAAAAGTGAGCCGCTTTCATCAAGATAAGAGCCTTTTCCCTTCATGCATTAAAAAACAACCTTAATTCATTATAAATGTCTTAAAACCCCTAATTTATTGCTTATTGCAATAGCCAGCCTGGTTGCTGTAGCCACAGAGAAATTTCAAGGACAAGAACCAGTGCTGATCAAAATGTGGTCTCGTGTGGTTTCCCATACCGGCTCTCGGCAAGGATTTCCGAAAAGGAATACCGTCTCCAAGTAAGAAGAAATTCTAAGCATGTCTGGTTTTAATCCTTTCAAAATGCATCTGGGTACTCAATAAGATGAGATTAAACTTTGAGTTGTTAAAAACTGATTGCAAAATGTCCAAAAGACTATATATTTCATAAAATTTGTCCTGAAAATCCTTGAATTCATTAACCTTTGTGCATATTTATCACATTGATGACTACATAAAAGGTTGTGTATGCCTCAAATGGTTACAGGCCTTTTTCAAACTTTAACAGTAGTGGCAGATAGTTTTATTAGTGTAAAACATTGCTTTTGTGTCTTGCTTGCAGATCATGATGTGCCAATAAGCTCCAGTTAGCTGCGGCTTCCCCGGCTGTAGTCCTGCAATCTGAATCCAGGAGATGCAGCTCTGAATCCAATATTTCAGAAGAATGAAGATGTTAGTCAACTCTGTAGTACTTGTTTGTGTGTAAATGATTCAAAAGAGTGAAATTTATAGCAAATAAGCAACTTATTGACAATGTTGAAGTGCTGTATTCTGAATTTAATGCCAAATATAGCCTTCAAAACAGATACTTAAAGTAAAAAGTTTTTAAAAATGGGCATAATAATGCTATCTCTGCATTTTCTACATCATGTAGCCACCTCAATAATGAAACACTAGCAGTTGTCATGAATCTTTCAGTTTTGGTGGGGTTTTTTTCCATTTCCTTTGTTGCGCCATTTGTCCCAGAAGCATACAAATTGGCATATAGTGGTGTTTAGACTGTCTATAAACACATGATCACTAAATTTCTTTTGTTAAACTGAACAGTTCTGTTACCTTTGTATATAAGTGGACCAGAAAAGCAAAATTTTGACAAGTTGAAGCATTTCAGTTTGGCTCTACCCCTGCGAGAAAAGTTCTAGAACTAGCATCAAGTTCTTGAACGTTCAAGAACTGTTCTAGAACCTTAAGAACTGTTCGAACTACTGTTTTTAGTTCTTGAACTGGCGTTCTAGTACACAAATGGTTCTAGAACTCGGGTTCAAGAACTCAAAGTTCTTCAATCTTGTTCAAGAACCTTTCATGTTCTAGAACATCAGTTCTAGAACTAAAAAGTTATTCAATCTTCTTCAAGAACTGTAACTCAAAGAAAAAACAAATTATTTATTTTGTAACGTTAACAGTTAAGTGATTTTGTATTTCCTTTTTTAAGCGAGAGACTGAACAGGTTAGAAGATGACTATAGATCTCTGAGGCACATTAATACCGCAATCTAGAAGAGAGAATGTCTAAGCTAGAAGGAGTCCTGAAACCCAAGCAGAGCCAGTCACCCAGTGGACTGGATTAATATTAAAATAATAAATGAAATTAAATCAGGTTGTGCTAAATGTAAGATAAGATATAAGGGTTAGTTTGGATTCTGGTTACATTATTCATACATGCTATTCTGTGGGTCGATGGGGGACAGGCCCTTTTGTACTCTGTTAGTAGGCAAAGGGCGGCTGGCCCATTTGAAGCTTGTGGGAAATATGCATTTTAAGGTTCCAAGATTACATTTAAACATAGCTTTTCTAGTTGTTAATGTACCAGTCAGACAATTGTAACCACGCCCCCCCCTCCCCACACCGGTACACCAGGGATTGAGAGGGGATGTTTTTACCTTTCTTGTTTATCAACTTCGTTTACAGAAGATTTTTTCATGAACGCAAACAACTGGTTCTAAAATATTTTTTGAATCGGTTAAGAAATAGTTTTCTCATACAACTTCTGTTTTAGTGACCATGCTGTACATATATAACTGATAGGCATTTATAGTCGTTTATATGACTTTTAAACTTCACAATGGACTTACGTTTTGTTTAAGCAAATGTCTGGAGTCTTTGGTTTGCCATGACGTCAATGTACCAAACAGTAGTTTTTAATCTCCACTATTAGACAGCGTGAAAATGTAACACATTGGCTGATAGCTGGTAAGATCATTAATCTATGTGATTTCTATCCTCTAGAGCAATTCAAAGTCCATTAGTTGTCTTAATCACTGACAAAATGTGTACAAACAACTGAATAACAACAATAAGCCGCCATTTTGAATTGAACCGGAAGTACACTTCTGCAGACGATAATGGATGAAGCTTTCAATTTTTGTGTCGTTTATTTGACCACGATGGCAAACTGGTGAGTTTTTACCTATCACTTGTAGACTATTGTTGAACTAAATTGGTTTTGACTCCTTACTTAATGTACAAAATTATTCAATGACAATATAAAGTGACTGTAATTTCTGGAAAGAAATGTCAATCGTCAGTTTGAATTTTCTTTTAATTAATTTAAATTCTTATAATTAAATATTTATTTTTTTTACAAAAAAAATCATAAGCACTTAATGCAATTTCGTTTCATCGCTTTGAAATGGTTTTACTTGTGTAATACTTTCATTTGATCGGAAAAGAGACAATTTAAAGAAGTCGTGAAAATATGTGACAGTTTAGACTTAATGATTTGTGACTGCATTCATTTAATGTTCTTGGGTGATTGGGTAAAGAAACCATGTGTTACTCATAATTGTTTATGATATTCACTGAAATATTTGTCCATTTTAGACTCAATGGAGACGAGTAATACACAACCAGACCGTTCAAGTGAGGATGTTAATTTTCCCTGTTTCCGGTACGCCTGACCCCTGATCACTTGGACACCGTACAGACCCCCAACCCACCAACATGTCCTGTACAATTTCTGCAGGTGTTCACTTGTTTATGACACCAGAGTTATTGGTAAGGATTTGAGTTAAGATAATTTTAAAATTTATGAAGTTTTTTCTTGTCATGAAAGCGTCATAGTGGATTTTAATGGAACCAAATATATATTTGACAGAAGTGAGTGTAGCTGTAAATACAAAGTCGTACATTTATGGGTTTTTTCTGGGAGGACCCATTTCTCTCAAACATAGCCATTCTACTACGAGAACAATGCCTGTTAACTGTCATATGACTTGACAGTAGATTGCAAATAGTTTACTTTTACTTTGAGGCTTATGTAAATCGCCCTGTACCTACAATTAATACTAGTGAATTTGTTTCAACTGCAAAGTAAAACTTCAATGTGAACAACTTAAAATCTCATCAATTCTATAATCTTGAGTTCAAATAATTTACAATTGGCCTTATTTAAAGAAAGAAGACTTTATTTTAAACTTGCTTCTATTATTAAAATCTAAATTCAATGTCATATATTTTTCAGGGAAAACGGACTTAAAATAGAGGAAGACAACTGCCATTTGAGAAAGAAAAGGAGTACATGGGCGATACATATTACTGCACTGTGCACAGTATAGAATCAAATCATCTACCAACTCCATGTTAGTTGCTGTGGGCATCAACATTGATACAGATGCAATAATGGAAACTGTTCAAAAATAAGAGTTACTCTATCTTAACTAATGCAGAAGTAAAAACCGTTCCTGTGTAGTGAAGGACTTGTTTACACTAACTAGATGCTAAAAATTTTCTTGCAAGTTGCTGTGATTAAATAAATTACAAACTTACACATCAACCCTAAAGAAGAACCATCATCATCTACAATGATGTAATCATTTTGCAATGTGTATATACTCACAACAGTGTTATGTGTTATAAAAAGTGGAAGTGTTATAAATGGACGACTCCCTGACAAAACCATAGAACTGTCATATTTTCTAATGATTAGTCTTGTTTCATTATAACTTCTTAAACCATTATTAAAATTTAATGAATTAGTTTTATAAATTAATATGTGTTCAATTGCATTACTTAGTTTTTTTAATTTCAAATGTTTTTGTTCTTTAAGATTTTGTTCTGTAATGCTGTTGATTAAGCCTGGAAGTAAATATGTTGTAACATGTAATATGGATATTGTTTCTAATTAATGTCACAGATTCTAGTGGTATTCCACTAAAAGTTTACCGCTGGTATACCACTGAAATACCATTGGT
The DNA here is from genome assembly GCF_026914265.1 of Mya arenaria. Classification (NCBI taxonomy): domain Eukaryota; kingdom Metazoa; phylum Mollusca; class Bivalvia; order Myida; family Myidae; genus Mya; species Mya arenaria. The sequence continues at coordinate 64,634,630 of NC_069126.1, forward strand.
ATACCACCAGCATACAGCTGGTATTCCACTGACATTTTTACTGGGGTATTTCAGGCAATTTGTTGTTCTGGAACTGTTCTAGAACTTGGGAGTTCTTCAAGAACTAATAGAACAGTTCCAGAACAGTTCTAGAACTTGGAGTGCTTGAGGACAAATGTTCAGAACTAGTTCTAGAACTAGAAAATGAGATCGAGCTTGCAAAATGTCGGACTTTAAATTTTTCGCTCCGTTGTTTTATTTTCTAAACAGTGATAAAACGTACAAAAAAGTTGTTCTAACTGATTTGCATCTTGTGGTGATTAGAAGTAATTTGTGTATAAGTGGATTAGTTTTAAAATGGCAGATAAACAGAATAAGGACAATAAAAAAAACAAAAGCTGGCGCCAAACGATCGGACAAAGCGCACGTAGTGGGAGGGGTAAGTGGGCAGATTTCGGACAGTAGTTATACCCCACCCCAGACTCAATCGCAGCCTCAGACTATGCTGAACATGCAAACTATGCAAAGTTGTAACCCTAGTGTGCAAGGAAATACTCAAACAGCAAGTAACTATTTTCAAAATTTCCCCCAAAACTGCTCATACCCATCGCAAACCCCCTCGCTTGCCCCACCGCCACCAAACAACCATGAACGATCATACGTCATACGGAGGTGCAAGTAATCATCCAAGTAACTATGGACAATATAATACATACCATAACATGTATGGACCGCATGCACCATCCGCCCAAGGGAACCCTGATCCAAATGTCACGCAAAACGTAGGTCCACCGGGGTTCGCACCCCCCGCCTATCAGCAGCACCTCCAGAATGGCAACTCACAATCGGACCCAACCACACAAATGCTCATCGGATTGATGCAAAAGATGGACTCTAGATTACAGATCATTGAGACAAATGTGTCCAAAATTGACTCAATCAAAATTGAAATGTCGGCAGTCAAGTCAGAAGTCACTAGCTTAAGACAGGACAACAATGATATAAAATCCGCCGTGAAGGAACTGGAGTTATTCCGACATTCAATTAGTGATTTCATTGACGATTGTAACTCGCACACTCAAAACTGTAAAATTCTAAAGACATGAAAGCACTACAAACTGAAATATGTGACAGTATCCAAACACTAAAATCCCAAAATGAAACACAAAAAGGAGAAATCCTGGATCTAAAGTGGAGAAGTATGAGAGAAAATCTAGTCTTCGTAGGTATTCCAGAAAATTATCTAGGCGAAACATCAAACACAAGTAATAGCACTAATGTACACGAACAAACACTGCGAAAATTTCTCACTGAATGTATTGAAAACGACAGCAATATAAACACAAATGAAACCGTTAAGGTCAAAGATATTCATTTCCACCGTGTACATCGAACAGGAGGCCCGCCCAGACCTGGACAACCGAGACCGATAATTGCAAAGTTTGAGCGATACAGTGATCGTGAGGCGGTCCGTGATGCAGGAGTAAGACTTAACCAGCGTCGCACAGGGATGTATATAAACGAACAGTTTCCTCCAGAAATGGAGGAACGTCGCAGACTTTTATTCCCCGTCATGAAACGCTACAAATCAGACCCAAACTGCACAGAAAAATGCAAAATAGTCCGCGATAAATTGTTTGTGGGAAATAAACTATATGATCCAGTATCTGATATGCTTGGGTGGCCGAAACGAAGACAGCAACAGCAACAAACATTTGCCCAAAGTGACAACAGAACTTTCAGAAACGGACAGATTCGGAACAAAGGCTCGTTTCGACCCCTCCCCCGTCAGGAACGCGGGGACCTAGACTTCACGACGCCCAACAGATATTTACCACTTACTGAAAATGATGCCCTAGTGAGAAATAAAACCCTATTCAGATCTCCCCCCCCCACCCCCCTTGAAGAGACTTATGTAAAACGCCCCCGCGACGAAATTGACCAGACGAGAAGTGAGGAGGCCCTCGTCGGACCTCAAGAAGACGACAACACAGAACACGAGATAATCATGGAGACGGTGACAGCTAGCGGCTAGGATCTACCGGAGGAGTGCTCATCTAATGACTGTTTACGTAATAGTGATACAAATGGTAGTCAAAATATAGGTCAATTTATTAATCTTAGATTTTTGTCATTGAATGTTTGTGGAATCGTATCTAAACAAATTAATCCGGATTTTGTGTCGTTTATAAATGGTTACGATATAATTGGGTTTCAAGAAACAAAAACAGATACATTAGACAATGTTGAGCTCGAAAATTACTCTATTCTTTAAACACAGAAAACACATTGCAAGAAAAAAGTCCGGTGGTATTTGTATAAGTATACGTAATGATTTAATGCCATTTGTATCGATTATTGATACAGACTGTGATCTCGCATTGTGGTTTTCATTGTCTGACAAGATCACCGCTATCGGCGATATTTTATATGGTGTTGTGTATATCCCCCCAAAAAACTCTATTTATGCACCTGAAGACCAGTTTTCGCTTTTACAAAATGATGTTGATTCTCTTTCTAGAAAATTTAATAAACTATGCATATTTGGTGATTTGAATAGTAGAACAAAAGACTTGGAAGAGTATATTGCCCCTGATTTTGACATTTTTCATGAAATGCAACTTGACGATTTGTTTCAAGAACTAAACTATGATAGTTATTTCTTTAACCAATCGCGTATAAGCCTAACAAGAAACAATTGTGATAAAATAGTGAATAATTACGGATATAAATTAATTGATTTCATTAAAGCAAACAATTTGTTTATTTTGAATGGCCGTACCCCAGGCGATTTAAACGGCAGTACGACTTGTAAATATGTAAGCGCTGTGGATTATTTTGTGTGTAGTCCAACTTTGTTTGAGAATGTTGTAGATTTGTGTGTCAATGATTTCTGTTGTATGTACTCTGATGTTCATTGTCCTGTGAATGTTACGTTTGGTTTTAAGTGTAATGAGATTGTTGTTAATGACAAACATGACACGCCCCAAAAAGTGAGGTCATGGGAAAATGATAAAAGCGACATTTTTATTGATAACATTAATAAAGATAAAATAAATTATATTGTTAACGAATTAGAAGCGTTGCAACAAACGAATAATATTAATATTAACAATATAAATGATATTGTCCATGAAATAGGACAGTTATTCCATGACAGTGCAAATGCTAGTTTTAGCACTCGCCAAGCTACAATAAAGAAATGTTTAAACAAAGATAAAGCTTGGTACAATAAGGAATGTAAACATTCACGGAAAAGATTCCATAGAGCTAAATTTTTGTACAAATTACATAAAACTGAAGTTCATAGAAATAATCTTAAAGATAAAAGCAAGAGTTATAAAAACACATTGTCTAAAACTTATAAAGGTTATCAAAAGGCAAATGCAGATAAATTGAAGAAAATGAGTAAATCTAATCCAAAACAATTTTGGAAATTTTTGAGCTCTAATGAATCTAATAGCTGTAACGCAACACTAGGCGAAATGTATGATTATTTTAAAAATATCAACAGCGATTCAAATGCTCATGGAGATGGCGAAGGTAATGAACAAAACATAAATAATACAAATGCAAATATAAACATTGATGACAATATGCTTAACGATGAAATTTCCTTTCAAGAAATAGAAATGGCAATTAAGAAACTGAAAAACAGCAAAGCGTCAGGTGCAGACAAAATTGTAAATGAATATTTGAAACATTCTTTCGATCTTATGAAAGATATGTATCATAAATTGTTCAATATTGTGTTAAGCACAGGCATTATTCCAGATGATTGGACTGTCGGTGTCATTAATCCTATATATAAGAATAAAGGAGACGTGTCTGACCCGGCCAATTATCGCCCAATAACGCTGCTTAGTTGCTTCGGGAAGTTATTTACATTGATACTTAGACTTTTGAAATTTGTTGAAAAACATGATCTGATAAGTAAATTTCAAGCTGGTTTCAGACCTACGTTCTCGACAGTTGATAATATGTTCGTATTAAAAATGCTTATAGATTATCTGCATGTCTCACGCAAAAAGCTATTCTGTGCGTGCATAGATCTGAAAGCTGCATTTGATTCTATTAGTAGAAGTTTGCTATGGTTAAAATTAGAGAACTATTGTATTCATGGAAAGTTTTTTAATGTTGTAAAAAATATGTACGAAAAGGCCAAAAGTTGTGTTCGAGTAAATGGAACATGCTCGGACTACTTCCCATGTTGTATAGGGGTCAGACAAGGAGAAAGTTTATCCCCCTTATTGTTTTCGTTTTTTGTAAATGATCTACATGACTATTTTCAAAATAGCACAGTTGTTAATGGCTTGATTATTACAAACACGACGATGATCAAAGATTAATAGATTTCTTAAAATTGTTTGTACTGCTGTATGCTGACGATACAATTATCATTTCAGAAAGTGCTGACGATTTACAAAATGCTCTACATGTATACAAAAATTATTGTAACGAAAATAGACTCACAGTCAATACTTCAAAAACCAAAATTCTTATTTTTTCCAGAGGCAGATTGCCTAGATACGAGTTCACTCTTTGTAATGCTAAAATTGATGTAGTGTCTGAATATAAATATCTAGGAGTGATATTTGGTAGAAGTGGTTTCTTTTGTAAAGCTAAAGAACATATTGCAAAGCAAGCAACAAAGGCCATGTTTAGTCTATTAAAAAAAGCAAAAACATTATGTCTACCTATTGACCTACAGATTGATTTGTTTAAGAAAATCGTAAAACCAATTTTATTATATGGATGTGAAATGTGGGGCTACGGAAATAATCATATTTTAGAAAAAGTACAGTTGAAATTTTTGAAGTATGTACTAAATATTAAAAGCAGTACACCAAACTGTATGGTATATGGCGAAACCGGTGTAAAGCCATTGCAAATAGATATTGATACTCAGATGATCAGTTATTGGTCAAAGCTTATAGCCCCACACTGTACAAAACTTCCAGTATCTGTTTATTATGTTATGCTAAGTAGATATATGTATGACAATAGAATTAGAAACAATGAATCTCAATGGATAAAACATATACGAAACATATTTATTAAATGTGGTATGAATAATATTTGGGAAAGTCATGAGTTCCCAAACATATTATGGCTTAAAAGATCCGTTCAAATGAAATTATCTGATCTTTTCAAAAACGAGTGGTATTCTACTTTAAATACGTCAAGAAAATGTTGTAGCTATAGACTGTTTAAAGAGAATTTTGAATTCGAAGAATATTTAGTTAAAACACCTGCTTTTTAAAATATTTAGTAAAATTCAGAACAAGAAATAATAGACTACCAATTGAAGTAGGAAGCTGGAACAATATAGAACTGAATGATAGAAAATGCGAACTTTGTGATAAAAACAGTATTGGTGATGAATTTCATTATTTATTAGAGTGTAGCGAATAAGATTTATTGACAGACAATTATACCGATATCCTAATGTTTTGAAATTTAAAGATATTATGAATATCAATCCTAATGATTATATAAAATTCATAAAATTATGTAAATTCCTCAAGTGTATTGTTAACAAATTTAGTATAAGAATGTAACACTATGTTCTCCTCCACATATGTTTATATATGTTTGATATTAAAGTTTCAATAACAAAAATACTCATATTTAGAAAATCTGTATTAATATGTCCAATATATTTTGTAAAGCCTCATAATGTTGTATTGTATATGTACCCATGCTCTTTTTGTCATGTACTTATGACATGAGTGATGTTAAATAAACTTGAAACTTGAACAACAAATGGCCTCTTAGATATTCAAGAACTTTCTCCAGAACTTCTAGAACAAGTTCTTGAACTCATCTATTAAGAGTTCAATTACTATTCTAGAACTGAGTTCTATATTCTAGAACTGGGTTCTAGAACCAATTTCATAAGTTCTAGAATTTGGTTCAAGAAGTTCTAGAGAAAGTTCTTGAACATTTAGTTCTAGAACTGCCACTTAGAGTTCAGTTACTATTCTAGAATTATCTTCTAGAATCTGTTCTAGAATAATTCTAGAATTCCTCGCAGGGGTATGTCATTTTTTATATAAAACACTAAGCCGATGAAGTGGAAAAACCTTATTTTGCTTAGAAAAAAAATCTTAAAAGAGTAGGCAGGCCATATTTTGTGGTCTGTTCTATAGACACTATTTAAAGCTACAAGGAAAACATTACTTTGTCAAATTATTCCAATGCATAAGGAAATAATGGCTCTTCAAAGGTTTGCGGCTTACCATTTGAGGGAAATGGCTGTTTCTGCTTTTTTATGAAAATACCACAGGTGCTAATACTTTCATTCATTTAGTTTTTAATATATCATTGCCAAACTCTCAGTATGTGTTGCATATAGCCTTAAGTTGAACTATAGGAGTTTTGAAGTCTGTTTCTGAAAAAATGTTGCTTAAATAGAATCAAGACCACAGTTATCTGCCCCCCGTTGACAAAGATCCGGATGTGAATATAGGAAAAAAGAGTGCTTGTGTTCAAGTATCAAAATTTTATTAAAGTTGAATGAAAGAGAAGAAACAGGTGGCCTTTTTGCATAGAGCTTAACATAATTTGACACTGTATTGCAAAAACTGATAGTTTTCAGTGTAAAAATTGGAAAAATCATTGCCTGTGGAACTTTGTTAATTGGTTGTTTGTAGCCTTAATCCGTCTTGACCTCAGGGTCATGTCTTACTACTCAATTTTGTGAGAAAACGCAATATTCCACCCTATGTTTTCTTGTTATTAAATTTTGTGTCTTGGATTGTTCTACTGTAAGACTACAGCAGCCAGTTACTTGTTTTTCAATTGGGACTGTTTAAAAGTAAGAAGCCAAGTTAGTGTCTAAATGAAACATATATTAAAAATAACTGTGGTCTCACGCCACATAGCATGCGCTTCTGAAAATAGGCATTTTTTGGTTTCCCCAAGTCTGAGGTGGTAAGCGCTTATTAAAATGTATTGTGAATCTGGTTACAACCCGTGTTTGCCTTATTTCTAAACGACATTTGCAACAAAATGAGAGCTATTAAATGTGAACAAACAATAATTACAGAATAAATTGATTAAACTTAAAAGTTGTGTTATGGTAAAAATCTTATATATGTATATAAATGTAACTGTGTTCTGTATAATAAAATAAATATTGCATGGCTTCCAGTGTGACAGTACATATTGTCAACATTCGGGTAAATATTTATATAATGACATATTTTGGGATATTACTCAGGACAAAAACATTGTACGTATATGCTTAAGAAGACTTTATATCAAAGTAATAGCACTGTTTTTGTCATAGTTTGGGATAGAGTTTATATCCTATTTTTATCAGAAATTAAACAGCTTTTTATGTAATTTATTTTCTGACATGTGTGTGATACCTTTTTTTTTTCATTTATTGTGATTTCTGATGTTAAAGCTGCACTCTCACAGATTGAACGTTTTGACAACTTTTTTTTTTGTCTTCGAACGAACAAGTTTTTGCGTAAATATCTGCAAAACAATGATAAAAGACTTCTGACAAAAGATCAGATCACAGCTTTTCATATTTCCGTCCCAAAAACGATGTTTTATGCATTTTTAATAAACCGTTAGTAACGGTTTAAGCCATAACATTAAATTGGATTGGAAATATGAAAATCTGCGATCTGATCTTTTCTCAGCAGTCTTTCATCACTGGTAAGCAGATATTTACACACAAAAAAATCTAATTCCAAGACAAAATTTAAAAAAAAAGTTGTCAAAACAGTAAATCTGTGAGAGTGCAGCTTTAAGTAACAGCAAAACTTTTACTGCATTTTGATATTTTCCTCCATAATCAAATGTGTGCAAAAATGACAACCTCAAATAAGTGGATTTTTCTTTATTTTATATCAATGCTTTAAAGGAAAACAATCAAAAGCAAAAAAGTACTTGCTTTAGTTCATGTACAAGCAGGAAAGTTATTAACCGCTTCTAAACTTGACAATCATACACATTACACTGCTTAATTAAGAACATGTAGTAGTAACTCTCAATCCATTCTTTTTCAATAGATTATCAGTTATTCTTAGTATAAGCCTTAAATATATTTTAGCATTAACTTATTCATTCACTTATGTTGCCCTCCACATTCAAATGATAAAACATTTGAAACTTGTAAGGCTCACTTTTGTTTTCATTTTCAATTAAAAAAAATTCATGCATTTTTTCTGTTACTTTTTTATATATTTATTTTCTAATTACAGACTTATTCTACAATTATACTATAAACGAAACACTTATGTGATGGAAATATATTGCAGATATTGAAATGTGCTTTAAAAAATATACTAGTTACTAGTTTTTGAAAATGGGAGTAAACCCCTTAAATCTTTTGGTTTAAAAAAATGAAGTTTTAATAAAAGTTGAGTAATGTTCTTATGTTTGACCCTTCCCTCAATGGGCAATTTATTGCATTCATATTTTTTATAAAAAACTTCCTTAACTTTTATTTTATTTGTATTTTTTTCTGTGTAAACAATATAGTTTTTTTCAAATGGGATAATGGTTTTGACATGTGATATTAAAAATAATTGTTTTATTTACTGTTAATCAGGGATTATACTCATGCATTTGGTCAAAGGAATGTTTTACTGATGTTACAGTTAAATCAACATATTTTATGAAATGGCTAGTGTTGAAGTTAAATCTTCAAATACGAGTATTGAATGTTATTGTTACAAGAATATATACTCATCTTTTACTTTTTTTAAAAAATGTCTTCAGTATCAGCTGAATGCTCATGTTTTATCCTCATTATAATTATATGCTACCTAGTTCTTGTTTATAATAATTGATAATTTGTCTACTGCAACATAACTGTATGCATTAAACATTACTCATTTACAATGGCCATGTGCATATTTATCTCATATTTTATAGCTTTAGTTTATAAATGTATGTAGATAGTGTATCTATGTAAATTAAGGACTCATAAATAAACTGTGAAATACTTACTGCTTGCTTTATGGAAGGTGTGAAAGACCAATACTTATAAGGATTTACATCTGGTAATAGGAACCATTTCCTTCACACTACTTAGCCGATTTCTTTCTCTTTGGTCTTAATTATGCACCAGTCAATTGTAACCACGCCCACCCCCCCCCAGGTCCGAGGGTATACCGGGGATAGCCGGGGAAATGGGCCGTGTTTTTACCTTTCGGGTGTATTTGTTCAAAGGAATGTTTGACTAATGTTGCAGTTAAATCGACATATTTTATGAAATGGATACTATAGTCTTAATTATGTACCAGTCAATTGTAACCACGCCCCCCCCCCCCAGGTCCGGGTGTATACCGGGGATAACCCCGGGAAATGGGCCGTGTTTTTACTTTTCGGGTGGCCCCGGAGTGCCGGTTGAATGCGGTGGTTTTGTCTTCGCTTTAAATATAGCGGCGAATGGGCCTTACCTAGGGTCCCTGGGGTACGGGGGCATTTGGCGGGGATTTTACCATCTGTTCGTATCCGCAGGGGGGGGATTTTAGCTGGGGTTGGCTGGACCGAAATTCAACCTCCCCGCTATTCCCCGGACCTGGGGAGCCGTGGTTACAATTGACTGGTGCATTACTAATCAAAATACTAAGAGACCATGCAAAGTACAGTGTGTATATACTAGTGATGGGCAATCGGTTTTAATTTTCATAATCGATTAATCGGAGACCCTGATTGATCGATTATCCGATGGCATTAGCTATTGAAAATAACGAGAAATTGGAAATTAAATAAGCTAAACTTTTCTCACGTATTTTCGGAGTTGGACGGCAAACATTTCCATTCTTCAAACAGTTTTTACATTGATCTTGATGTTTATTTCAATATGTGAGCACAGCTGGGGTCGATCAAACCTAGTTTCATAAGAATCTGGGCTTGAATGACCCTAACCATTTCGCTGGAATAATTTGCACTTGTCCAGCACCTGGACGACCGATATCCAGGGTAATCAAATATTTTTAGATCGATGTCCCCCTCGCCGTCCGCCATCATAAAGCTATTTGAACGCAAAGAAAAACTAAATGAAAGTACTGTTAAAACTCAAAGTATCGGTTACTTCCCTTAGCTCTAAGTTACTGCTCTATATAAAGTTGGAAATTTACTGGATTCAAGCAAACTTTTTTTTTTCGATTATTCGATTATGGAACGATGAGGTCGCCGATCGCCAAATTACGAATGTCTGCCGATATAATCGATTATCGGCGATCATCGGCCCATCACTAGTATATACCACCTGTTTCCAAAATAATGTTTTGACAGTGCTCCGTCAGACGGCTATATTGTGAAAAGGTTTGTCGAAGTGTTTTAAGAAACTAAACTCGCAATCAAAATTTGGTTAAAGAACGAAGGTAGGGCTCCGTAATCGGCGTAGACTGCGCTATGTTTCATTTACAATGGTGAAGAAATAGTAAAGTTATCTTTGTTAAAAGTATTTTTTCAAATCAAAATATTGCCTTCCGACGTAGCATTTATGACGCAATTTATCACGTGGTATACACACACTGAAAGTATGGACTGTACTGGACTGTAGACCCGATATAAAAATAAGTATACAGCTGAAAAGCACATTCAAAAAAGCCTCTTCGTCCTTGCCATATGAATATTCATAAATTAAGGCTCTGTGCTTGACTTGAAAGAACATGTACTGAAAAGTTTGCGACTTGTTTATATAAAAAAGCTAGTTGTTCTGGATGGCCTGAGAGGCCAAAAATGCCGGCCGTGATGTATTGTACAACATGTGTTTCATAAAAAGAACTACGATTCCGGCAATAACACTTCAAGCCCGTAGAGGCAGCGCCTTAGTTCATATTATTCAATAAACCATTTTGTGTGTTAACGAACTGTATTCATGTTTACACTGTAAAAACTGTTTATAACCATAACTTTTATGGTTTTGACATAAAAGTTCAAAGGTTATATTTGTTGTCTTTTTCCATCTGGTGCTTGTTGGCGATTGCGGAGTGGATAGTGTAACATACTTTTAATCAAAGGGTCAGTGGCTCAAGTCCAAATCAGAGCTTCATCCATGATAATACTGATTATCATACATGTAAGGATAAAGGTTCTCAATTGCATTTTTTTCACATTTAAAACTTACATGCTTTCTAGCATAATCATTTACGACTTTCCACTTTAATACTTAGGCTTTGACATTTTGTCGGATATAACTGTTTGCATAGTAAATATCTTCGAGTAATACTGTAGTTGGTTTGAACACTATTTTTTCATATCTTGTTAGTATATCAGCATATTACAAGTATCCAGGAAAAAGGATTGCAGAGATAGCTTAAAGTTAATAATAAGACTTCTCTCCTTATTTATATCATTAATACATCGAAAATTGTATAGACAACTTATAGCAATACAGAAAAATACATGTAGTAAGGTTGTCGGAAATCACAAATGTATCGTTATGTAGAAAAAATAGCGTATTCAGTAAAAAAAATATTCAAAAGTGAAATTAACTTAATTAGGATAAAAACGATAGAAAGGATAAAAGAGAGAATGAGAGTAGGTATAAAGATTCTTTATGCGGAGTTTTGACCGGTTGTGATAGAGCAAGGAGATGGCAGGAGAGAAAGTTGTAGTAGGTAGTAGGGTATGTGAACTGGTTTGCGCTCGTGTTCCGGGGATTCTCCCGAGTAGGCCTTTATATATAAATTACGAAACCTTTTCGAGGCTGAGATGAACTTATGAACAAAGCGAAATAAGTTTCGGTTGGACAGATAGACTCAATGAATTACTTGGATTTAATTCAAACCGTGAATATAAAGGCAATACTTTGAAGAGTACTTACCTTCTAGTTTTTGAAGATGAATTCCTGAAACAAAATATAGGGTTTAATATAGCATAATTACATAACTCAGCTTTCAGTCCTTTTATTTTTATGAAATTTTGCAAATTCATGTTATCTTTAAAACCGTATTTTACTGGCTACTAAGCTTTTAGTCCTCTGATTTTTTGAAAACTTTTCAGATTCATGTTATCTTTATACCGTCTTTGGCTGGCTCGGAGTGTTTTGGCATGTGACGTGATACTTCAAATATTTAACATAGGTAATTATTTGGAAGAAAAGATTAGTTTATATATGTCGCTTTTATTTTAATAATGTTTTCTTTATGTGTTCCCATTTTTAGTACAATGATGCTTTTTATTATGAAACTCTATGTTCACACAGTTTTAAACCTTTTTTATCAGGCAGACTGTGTTTGATGCTCATAGTTTCAAACAATGACTGCATCGTATCTTGGAAAAGTTTTTGCATTAGCTGCTCCGAATTGTATTATTCCGTCTGCAGATAGACCTGTTAGTTTATAGCTCTCCTGAGCACGAAGTGCTCAAGGTGAGCTAAATTGTGATCGCCCTGTGTCCGTCGTCGTCGTCCTTCGTCAACAATTTGACCGTTAACACTCTAGATGTCACAGTTTGGGCACTATCTTAATGGAACTTGGTCAGAATGTTACCATCAATGAAATCTTGGATGAGTTCGATATTGAGTCATTTGGGGTTAAAAACTAGGTCACCAGGTCAAATTAAAGGAAAATCTTGTTAACACTATAGAGGTCACATTTATGACTGTATCTTCAGGAAACTCGGTCAGAATGTTAATATTAATACTCTCTAGGCCAAGTTCGATTCTGGGTCATGTGCGGTCAAAAACTAGGTCACCAGGTCAAATTGAAGGAAAATCTTGTTAACACTCTAGAGGTCTCATTTATGACTAAATCTTCATGAAAATTGGTCAGAATGTTTATATTAATAATCTTTAAGTAAAGTTTAAATCTGGGTTATGTGCGGTCAAAACCTAGATCACCAGGTCAAATCATAGGAAAAGCTTGTTAGCACTCTAGAGGTCACATTCATGACTTTGTGTTCATAAAACTTAGTCAGAATATTTACATTAAATATCTCTAAGTCAAGTTTAAAACTGGGTCATGTGCGGTCATAAACTAGGTCAAAAGGTCAAATCATACGAAAAGCTTGTTAGCACACTAGAGGACACATTTATGACTGTATCATCGGGAATCTTGGTCAGAATGTTTATATTGATTACCTCTAGGCCAAGTTCGAATCTGGGTCATGTGCATTCAAAAAGTAGGTCAAATTTAAGAAAAAGTTTGTTAACACTCTAGAGGTCACATTTATAAATGTGTCTTAATGACAGTTGGTCAGAGTGTTTATATTAGTAATCTCTAAGTCAAGTTTAAATCTAGGTCAATTGTGGTCAAAAACAAGGTCATGAGGTCAAATCATCGGAAAAGCTTGTTAGCACTCTAGAGGTAACATTTATTACTGTATGTTCATGAAACTTAGTCAGAATGTTTATATTGATTAGCTCTAGGCCAAGTTCGAATCTGGATCATATGCGGTTAAAAACTAGGTCACCAGGTCAAATTAAAGGAAAAGCTTGTTAACACTCTAGAGGTCACATTTATAAATGTTTCTTAATGAAAGTTGGTCAGAATGTTTATATTAATTATCTCTAAGTCGAGTTCAAATCTGGGTCATGTGCGGTCAAAATCTAGGTCATTAAGTCAAATCATAGGAAAAGCTTGTTAGCACCCTAGAGGTCACATTTATGACTGTATGTCTATGAAACTTAATCAGAATGTTTATATTGATTAGCCCTATGTCAAGTCTGAATCTGGGTCATGTGCGGTAAAAAACTAGGTCACCAGGTCAAATAATAGGAAAATTATTTTAACACTCTAGAGACCACATTTATGACCATATGTTCATGGTACTTGATCAGAATGTTATTGTTGATGATTTTTACTGGATCAGGTGAAAGATTCAGGGCTTCAGGGCCCCCTTGTTTATTATTCGTTTTATTATCATGTTTCTTCATGTCAATGCATACTTTGATAAGTTTTACCTTTTACGTTTTTTTTTTCTCTATTTAGGATTGTTGCGATAAGAGTGAAGTTTGTGCACGTAAACTGGTAAAACCCCCAATAAATGACCGTTCAAAGGCGGTACCTAACAATCCTTGATAAACATACCTAATTTTTAGCGATGAAAGTAGTTTTTGTAAAAAAATAATGTAGGCTTTATATCATTGTATATTCAAATACAATAGTCATAACTAGATGCAATCTGTTTAAATTTTTCTATTTGAACAAAAAATAAAAATACAGCAAATTTTAGAATCTGCTTTGTGTTTTAGAATCTGCCGAAAAAGTCCATTATTACCTTATAATAACTTTTTGACAAACAATAAGATTTTAAATCAATATTAATGTCATTCTTGCCAAAAATGTTATATTCTGTTTATTTTAAGTTGTTTTAAGTTTTAACATCTTCTCATATACATTTTTCATATAATGTTTGTCCAATATAATACATGTGGGTGATACCCCACCCACGTAGTTGGTCACACAAAATGTCTGACACTATAACACAAAATAAGTCCTGATTCAATCAGTTTTGTGTGTATTTTGTCATTGATATAAGGCATGATGCTAGTTTTATTTATTATATTGCAGTATAAAAATACTTTGTTAAAAATGGATGTCATTACAAAAAATAATGTTCACAATTATTGAGACGGGCACTGACTGACCACAATGTTAAAAAAATAGAGTTCATCAAGTTTTAAACATTCAGACATCAATAAAGCTAAAATTCATGAGAGATTTAATTACTATAAAGTTCTACAAAGCAATCACGAGGTCCCCCTGCTTGTAGTCATCCATCAGTGTGTAGGTATAGATGGCTGCATCCCCCACATACTTGACGTTATACCAACTATGATAGCCTGGAACCTGTCATGAGATAATGATGAAAAGAAACATTTTAATCATGACTTCAATAATAAAATGTAATTACTTTGTATCAATGTTGAATGTTCCAGCTCAATCAATCAATCAATCAATCAATCACTAATTTTTGGAAGTGAAGTCACTGTATTATTTAAACACAGTCTTTCATTCTTTGATAATGAAAGTTTACAGTCACATTTGTTCAGTATAATACTTACTTTTTATAATTAGAAATAGATGTTAAGAATCCAATTAGTAAGATGTAGGATATTAGTATTAAACTAAAATATTTAGTGTATATACAATAAAATAATCAAATTAGTAAATAAATAAAACAGTAAAAGCATTACATTAGAAAGGAAGCTACAGATGTAATAATGACTGTCATGTTTCACTATTAATCTAGCACTCACTTGAGAAATTACTTTCCCATCAACCCAGACCCGTTCCTCATTGACTAGCTGGCAATGGCGGATCTTTTGTCCAACTATGAGAGGGACAGTATTTTCTGTCACTTGATGCTGTCGTTCATTCCTAAATGCATCTCTGACCAGTGCCTTCACATTTTTTATCATTTCCTCAAGAGGTAACTGAACTGCTTTTCTATTCACTGTCCTCGACAAAGCATATATGGTTTTGTCCACAACAGTTTGTTTAAGCACATTTTTTCGAAATCTTAGTTGTGCTGCTAGTGCAGCTCGCTTGTCTTTAACAGATGTTCAACGTTATAACGCACTGTCACCTCTTCTTCCGACTGCCAAAGTCCCCATATTAACATGTCATCAGTCATTGCTTCTTTCCTCTTAATTATTTGCTTCTGTAAGGCTTCTGCCTTTTATAGAGCAGCATTGAGTATTGCCTTCCTTTCTTTTTCAATCTGGTTCTTTCTTTTCAAAAAATTCTTTCGCATCTTTTTAACATCTTTATGAGCAGCAGAAAGTAATTCTTCTTTCTGCTTTTCTGTTTTACTTTCAATCCACTTTAGTGTCTTTTTGTGGCAGAACACTAGGTATGACTCAGCGGCGATCATTGAGACATTCGGTTGTTCTCGTAGTATCCGATCCAGGACACCAAACACAGTTTCTGAAAATTTGTTGTTATTAGGCGTTGCCACTGTCTTGTCTCGTATTTCATCTCCTGGGTTTTCCCATATTTTGACTTCAAGGTGGTCTTTAAATAGGCGTTTTGTAACGCCACACAATGCTGGAATCATTATTTCTAAGATGATCAATATTTTGTCGTCATAGGGGCTTTCTGTCAGGAGGTTTTTCATAAATATTGAAGAGGTTACCTTATCTTTATCTACAAAGCTCATCACTGAAGTTCCCTTCAAATAACTGTGGAGGTCAAGATTCTCCAGATAGTCAACAACTTCTCTATAAACGACCCCTATATCTTTAATGTTAGTGTCTGTTCGTTCAATTTGGGCCCATAGAGGTTTAGTTATCAGTTCAAATACAAATCTCAGAGCTTTGCACCGTGCCAAATACTCCATTGTATTGAGGTCCGACTTTACTGCTTGAAGAAAGCGATTGTCTGCCGATATTTCTAAAAACTCTTTCATTTCTTCTGCCAAAAAGTATACACAAGCTGCACTACTAAAGAGAATGTTAAAACGATTCCCTCTGAACCTTTCCAAAGGTACGCTTTGGAGTTTATGTTGATTTAGAAAGTCATGTAAGTAAGCACTAAAACTACCATGTACCCCACTTTTCTCGTCACCTCCTGCTGCAAAGGATTTACATGCTGTCCTAATCAGTCAAGTGGTACTCGGATGCTTTCTGAAAGCTCTTGTCATGTATTGGAGAGTGTTCATTGAACACTGTCTTTTCGTATTGCAACAATGCTGCGGAAGCAGACTAGGATAAGTGGACCAATACATGCAGGGAGCAAAAAAAATGTAAAGCTTTGTAAGCTGTGATTTCTGAATTTCACTGAAAGATTCCCAGACTTCTCCAATCTGGCCAATAACAATGTCACTACTAAAATCCTCAAGCAATTAATTACATTTGATTTGCGTCCCAGCTCTGTCTGATATGGTTGATATTATATTAACCAGTATTTTCACTTGATGATACATCATCAATGTCCCTCAAAATTTGCTGAAATGTAGACAACACTGTTTCACACTCTCTGTTGACATTTCCCTTACTCCAAGACACCATGTATTTCCTTCTTCATCAGCTGCATGGAATCCCTGGTATTTTCTTCCAAATTTAGAAGTTTCGTCACTGAGCAAACATGTATTTCTTTCCTGAGAAAATTTCTCATCTATTTGTTGATGTGCAATAATCAGTCTTTGTACATTCATTGAATTTACTGTTGTCCTGGATGGCAAACGTGAGGTGGTTTTTTTGCTAGTTTCAAAACACTTTCAATGACCGGTGATACTTTGCTAGAGCTAATATTATTTTGTAGAAGCGAAAACACACAACCTTGTACTTAAGTTGTATAACAGTTTTGTTTTTCAATATTAAATGTTTCTATATTTTCATCCACCATCTCCCTTAACCAGTCATTTTCAGCTTCAAACTGTCCTATTCCATCATTTAAGTCATTGATTCTGGTATGAAGCATGTCAATTTCCACTTGATAGTTTAAAGTTTCTGTATCAATGTTTTCCCTATGCTTTCTTAGTTTATCATTTTGCTTACGCAAATAGGCAACAGCTAATCGAGCTCTCTTCAATTCTCTAGATTTTTTTTATCAATTACGTTCTTTAAATGTGTATTATTTTTGTCAATGTTAAAATTTGAGATTTAGCTTGCTTTAAGTTAGTTTTTGTCCTTTGAAGGTTTTTCAACTGAGCAATTAGCTTAGCATTCTTCGTATTTTCATCCTCTTGTTTTAATGTTGAAACTTCTATCGCCAAATCTATTGCTGTTTGTTTGAATCCATTTAAAACACAAGAAAACTCTGACTCTGGTGCCGTATCTACATCATGCCAGGAGACTTTCTAGGATGGTCTGATGTCTTTTGAGCCTGTTACTTTTCATTTTTGAAACTGTCAATTATTTCATTTTTTCTTCATAATCATAATTTAATGTATCCATATACATTAAGTCAAAACCAAATTCTTTGTCAATCAATTGGCACTCCGGGATTTGCCTTATGCATAATTTAGTTCTGGTTGGACAAATGCTGGAGGTCTGACATTCTTTTCTCTACAAAATGGTGAAAAACCAAACATCTACCACATGAAATAGGATAGCTACATACTATACCAAGAATGTACTACTGTGAAATCAATAATATTCCCGGTTGTGTAATATCCCGTTTTGAACACAGAGAATAAAGCACAAATTTATTGCAAAATTTTTATACCAAAAGCAATGGGGCGAAACGTAATTTCTGCATTTTCCAAATTAAACAAAAACGCTCTTTTAAAATTTTCCACAAAACTTGAATTGCCTGACAACAAATGATTTCACAGTAGTAATTAATTGATTGAGTTTTTGTTAGTTATATAATACTAGAGCTACATTTCTGGTTACCCGTTCAAATTTACAACAAAATGGCCATAATGGCCTAATATTATTCACCCAAGTACCACAACCACTGGTTGCTAAGGGGAGTCACTTGTTGCTAAAAATTACAACTTGTGTAACTAATATTAGCGTGTTGATGTGTTGATACTAGTTACCATAAATATATCAAAACTCTTCACTTAAAATATAGCTCTCTTTTTTCAAGCACTAAGAGAAACTAGCATGGTTATGATTACATTAACTGATTCAGTACACATAAATCATCAAGTGGTTACACATAGAGGGGTTTTAAGCAAAGTTAGCACAGAGAATATAGAAATTAATTAAGCAATGAATTTTATTTCGGGGGCATTTATGCTATCTTAAATGCCTTGGAAAAATTTGCAATCTCAATAATGCGTGTGTGCGCTTTTCTTGTGAATTGCCACTTCGATCAAAGCATTTAAGATTAAAATATGAACTGCATTATTCTTCTGTAGTGGCGAGTGTACATATTAGTTAATACATGGGTTAGTTGCTCTGCTACTACATATACTTAAAATAAAACAACTTTCAGTTTGTGAATGTTTCTGTTGCTGTTTCTTTCTAGGAAATGTTGGGTTTCCCTGAAAGAAATGAAAATATAATTATCTAATAAACAAAATCTTATCAAGTTAGTACTGCTAGTATATTTGGAAAACTCCTAGCACAGTCTGAAACAAAAATAGTAAATGTAATTATCAACATAATCATTCAAAATATATACATAGCAATGATTAATGTTTATATTTACACAGTATGAAGGACAGTTAAAAGTAAGGGGAAACATATGAGCAACAATGCCATTCGGCTTACAGGCTATGTATTTACCAACAAGAAAAAAATGAAAAAGTCAAGACAATAAACTTACCTGAGGTTCAAATCGGTCTTGGCTTGGGTCAAAAAGGTCTTGGCTTGGGTCAAACAGGTCTTGGCTTAGGTCAAGTTCTTCAGGAGGCTGGGTTGAACAGTCACTGTTTGCATCAGATATTTCAATAACACTGATACTCGTCGGGAACTTGCATACTAGTCTACGTAGAAAAATTGCAGTCTTATAGCAATGTTAACAGCATTGTAAATTAAAAAGAAATTAATTAACGAAAGCAATTACGATTTAAAAGCTTGTTTGAAATGTGGGTGGGGAAAATTTGTCAATGGTTGAATGGAAATATTGCTGAATATTTCATGAAATTTATCAAATCATGGGCAAAATAATATGTTGATATGAATTTTATTTCAAAAACTACAAAAGAGAATATTTTTTTTAATAGTTGTATATGTTTTTGATAAAAACTTTCTACTTAAAAGCGAAATTACAGCTATTTATCAGCAGAGGTTTACTACTGTGGCAGATAGGCCAATAGTATCGTATCGATCCGCTGGCATCGCTAATTAAGTATAAATGCACGGTGCAGTTTGTACAGTTTTATGCTGTTCTTCCATGTTTCTTGTTTGTGATTGTTTTGTTTTATGTTCTATGTCTTTGGCGCTTACCCAGTGCCATTAAACCGGATAAATGTTTAAACTTTTGGCTACTGAGCTTGTTTCTGTAGTTTTTCAGAGGCAATTTCGTTCAGAATCATGCTGTTAACCTTATTTGAACCTGTCGTTTACCAGTTGCTAGTGTCTTAAGGACTTCATCCGGTAAAATATCGATTGAGGATAAGTGTTGAGGAATAGAAGAATGGTCAATTGGAGGTAGATCTTCGTCGGCGTTGTCAAGTATTGTCTGGGACTAAAAGAAGTTATTTAAAAAAATAGAGGTAGGCCTTGTCCGTATCGTCTGAGATGTTAGGTTTGCTTTACGTAATTTCTTCAGTATTTTCCAAAAGTCTGTACATGTGATATTTGGTTCTCTGGGTTTGTTTGCTAATTTAACTGTGTGCTGGTACCGTGCTTCTCTTATTGTATGTATAGTTAGATTTCTAATGTGTGTGTATGAGACCCAGTCAGTCTGAATGTGTGTAGATTTTGCTTTGACATATGCTCGTTTGCGTCAACGAATGAGTGCTCTAAAGTTGTTATGCGTCCAAGGAGGCTGGGATTTTCTTATAGTTACTTGTGATGTAAAAATGTCCCTTTAATGGTAAAAGCTCTGAACGTTATTGTAAAGTAGAGACACTTGGCTGTAGAGAGTTTCCGTAACTTCTGATGGTATTGTCGTGTTGCCTAAATTAACAGGTCCTGGATTAGGATGGACATCACCAAAACATAGGAGAATTAAAGCTAACCAAGTGAAAAATTCAAATGTGTTGGAGTCCATTAAAGGATTGCTGTAGTAAATAAAATAGGTCTTCTCGTATTCTGTATGTACCTATATCAATACTTATGTAAAACCATCAAGTTACGGTAGCCAGTGGGACTCCCCGAAAATAAGCCAATCGGTCGCATGAGAAAGAGTGTAAGTGGGAGAAAGAATACACATTGGAGTAAGGAGAAAGTAAAAAATGTTCGAGTTTGACATAAGTATGGGGTTATGAGAAAAAAGATCCCGAGGGCCATGGTTTATAACAAGTTATCTGTAGGTATAAAAATTAAATTGATACAAGTACAATGATGCATGATACAACTTGACATTTGAGGTACATTTTATCTGGTAATTAGGATTTTGTGGCCGGTTTAAAGCACTAGTTACCTGAGCCTTCCTGTAGGAAAGTATTTTTGGCAGTGTAAGCATGTACGTAACAAGATAAGCCATGCAATAAACAAAGAGTACAAGCCCTATGTCAAGGACACATCTACTGGCACACCAAGTTATGAATGTTCTTGTACGCAAAGACAAAATCACTTTAAGACGTCGAACAACATATCGTCACTATTTGTACAGGTTTATAGCTATGTGTTTCTCTTTGTAAAGATGTGCATATTATGATATTACTACTACTAATAATAAAAGCATGTACAGTAATTATAGCATATCAAGTATAAATAAAGCACATCCACAAATTTGTTTGTAATAAGAGTTCGTATATTCTCGTAGTAGTCGTACTAAGACATATATGTAAAGATTTAAACAGCATGTGTACGAGTCGACAAAAATTGACATGCTACTGTATTTAATGGCATCACACCGAGAAACAATTTCTCTTGAATCGCAATACAAGAAAAAACTTTTAATAACATTTTCATAATTTAATTTAAATCAAAGCGAAAGAATTTCTCATTATTTGATGCAACTGATAAATCCATATGAATGTCACAAGCAATATTGTAATAGAGGATGTTAATTTTAATATGCTAAAAGCAAGAAGTGATATCATGAATCATATATTTTGTTACTGGTGGAAAAGGTTAATAGGTAGAATCCAGAGCAAAGCAAACAGTTCTAACTATGACAATTATCATGTCAGAAGATATATTAATATCAAATAAATCAATTAACACAGTCTCTATTATAATCTAAAATTTATGTCCTCTACAAATGGAAAAGTTGTGAATTGAGATTGAACTGGTTAAATGCCTGTTTTTATGAATAACAGAAACCATAAAAGGCTAATGCAGTCTGGAAAATACTAAATTCTTAAGTTGTTTTCATTATTAAAATTACAACTTTGACCTTTTATGCGTGCAAATTTTAAATCGCTTCTGAAGGAGGTTATTCCGGGTTGAAAAAAAAACAACAACAAATAGAGGTAGGACCCCAAACGGTTACTTTGCTTCAGTAGGGGGAAGGTCTAATTCAAAGGTGCATTACTTCCCGGGGGTTATATGTTTAGATGGAATAGCTTCCCTTTTATTTGAAACACTGGTACTAACAGTAATATCCACAAACGTCACGCCACCAGTCTTATCAATAATCACCGTGATTCATAGGCCTGTCAATCTCGTCAACTTTTTCACATGTACATTTGCCTGAATGATTAGTTTGTTCACTTATTTCACCCTTATGGCCGGGCAGAGGACCACCTACTCATTCACAGTTACCAGGGCAAGGGTTTCCCTAAATTGTGCTCACTTTGGCACTTAGAGAGGATAGAGGTTGTCCTTCCTCGGAATTCTGCCCCGGCTCTGCCTTTCACCTGATGGGTAGAGGGAGGATAGAGGTTGTCCTGCCTTGGAGTGCTGCTCCGGCTCTGCCTATCACCTGATGGGTAGAAGGAGGATAGAGGTTGTCCTGCCTTGGAGTGCTGCTCCGGCTTTGCCTATCACCTGATGGGTAGAAGGAGGATAGAGGTTGTCCTGCCTTGGAGTGCTGCTCCGGCTTTGCCTATCACCTGATGGGTAGAAGGAGGATAGAGGTTGTCCTGCCTTGGAGTGCTGCTCCGGCTTTGCCTATAATCTGATGGGTAGAAGGCTGTCTGGAGGATAGAGGTTGTCCTTTTTTTGGAATTCTGCTCTGGCTTGGCTAATCACCTGATGGGTAGAAGGTCTGACGGGAGGATAGAGGTTGTCCTTCTTTGGAATGCTGTTCCGGCTTGGCCTATCATCTGATGGGTAAAGGGAGAATAGAGGTTGTCCTTCCTTGGAATGCTGCTACTTCTCGGCCTATCACCTGATGGGTAGATAGAGGACATAGGTTGTCCTTCTTAGGAATGCTGCTCCAGCTAGGCCTATCATCTGATGGAGAGAGGGAGGACAGAGGTTGCCCTTCTTATAAATGTGTGTGTGTGTGGGGGGGGGGGGTAATAATTAGTGTTACGCGTTTGTTTACTTCATTAATTGTCAGGACAATGGCCTTGCAGAGGTTTGGATGGGTGCATGTAGGTAGGGATTGTCCCAATCATAGTATCAATCATGTCTTTGTACATAACTGTTTGATAATGTCATCAAAATCTACTGGTACTTTAAATAACATGGTAAATTCAGTTTCTCCTCTTAGCACTTCTTCACAAATACATTTAGTTCTAGCAGCCTATAGTAAAAAATAATAACATTTTCTTACCAGCTACACATTACTATGTCATGCTATAATTCTTATGTACATATGATTAATGCTACTTACTACTTTTATGTTTAAAATGCATGTATACTACATATTATTATTATTCTGTATTAACATTATTATAGTCAAAGAACTAACCATTTTACAGTGGTATGTCTACTAGCGGAGCCGTGCACATGCGGATAGTTACAAAGCCGGGAAAAGTAGTTCAGATCAGATCTATCTTTCCAAGACAAAAAAAATATAAAAAGCTGTTAAAATGGTATATCTGTGAGAGTGCAGCTTTAAAATGATCTGGAATCCAGAAAACCATTTGGTATAGAAATGCTTTGTTAAGCGGCACGTACACAATTGCTGACCAGTTAACTGATTGTATATAATAGAGGAATGTTGCTGACGACAAAGGTGAAGAAGGGTTTTATAAAAGGCTGACCACGTAGATGAAAAAGGATTTTTTGAATGTTAAAATGAATATATTTTGCAGAGTTATTCTTTTGAATATAAGGTCTGAGTTATAAGTGCAAATGCCAACTTGCTCTATAACTGAACTTGAACCGAACGCCGACGCCGGGGCGAGTAATAAAGCCTCCTTATTCTTCGAGCTAAAAATTGGAATCGGCAATGCAGACGACCAGACATATTGTAAAACTTGCGGAAACGGTAATAAAACAAATATTAACAACTGGTTTATTAATATTCTTTAAAGAAATAGTAAAAACGCAAATTATGCGAAAGCCTCAGTTGGAAATGTTGGGCGAACGACCACATCATTTTATTATTTTTGAAGGGACTGCGACTTTATGTTGTATAGTTCAAACACAACGCCCGCTCCGTTCAAGTAGCTTTATTAAATGTTCTAAACAGCGTCACGCTCCCAGCAGGATCCTAACACCGAGCGATATTAACGTCCTCCCTGCTAAAAGGCGTCCCGCCCAAAAAGCTCTCTTCGACCAAAGCTCCCTGACTAGCAGCCAAACCGACCTTTATATACTACACCGCACTAGACAGGTTATGCAAGTTCCAGACGGGTTATGCAATCTAATTGCATACACTTGACCCTGGGATGAGGTATCAGTAACACTATACTAGTATGTTATATGTAACACTTCATCTACACAACGATTCATACATTACATTATCAAACACGTGCAGATACAATAAACCAAACAAATTATTTGAGTTGTAAGTTTATTATGATCAAAATGTTAGCAATCTATGTACAAATAATGCATACAAAGGTCAGGACGTGGTTATTTTTACCACAAAGTAAAACTGACGTATATTTCTTGTATACATATAAAAACAATACTTGTTAGTCGTAAAAAATGATAGCACCTTATCTACTTGCTGCGAAACCTGAAAAGTACATGCTTTAATTCCTAAAAGAAGTCTCCCCAATAACGCACTTGATTGGAAAGTGCGGTTATGCCAGTTTATCACCCTACGGTAAATAAATAATGATGATGAGAAGGTTGCAGAATACCGGGGATGTTTGAAGATGTTCTTGTAGTCATTAAAATGGTTGATAGTTGTGACGAACAAATTTATATTTAACGATATGACGTCATGATTAAACACAAAAATTATTTAGGTTAATAATTCAAAAGTGTATGAAAACAAATCACAGCGAATAATTGACCAAAGGCGACCGCCGAGCGACGGGCAGACAGAAAATGAAACGGAAATGTATTGAACGAATGCAAGCTGCACTGAAAACAAGAAATGCATACTCAGTCTGTATAACACTTTGTTCTATAAAAACACATGTCTTCAACATATTATATCTCAAAACAAACCCACATCAATGGCAAATCACAATAATTCTGGCAAAATAAACGCCAGTGCGTTGATTTGGCAAACTATTGAAACAATTCAAAAATATGTACAAGAATGTTTAATTTAATCACAAGAGGCATTTAGCGGTGCGCACACGAGGCATGTATCGGTTCGCCTGAAGAGTGAAACGCCATTGCAGTGCTTGATCGACAGGCACGGACGACGTAGATCAGCGGAGAAGGGAAGCGGCTAGAGATCAAGGCGGTTCCGGATGTAACGGGCCACGAGGATCTGTGGGTAGGTCTGCCACTCCTGTAACAGCTGAAGGTTGTTGGTGATCCCGTCTCCCTCGCACCGGTCGACCAGCGTTACACAGCATACTGCCCCTGAACAGACGGAAAGACGATGGTTGAATAGTTAGCATTTTTTGATGTCATAAATGGTGATATTGATTGTCATTTGTCCGATACTGCAGTTTATCAACTTAAGAAAAGCTAATCCGTCTGGATGTATTTTTCTTCACAGCATACGGCGGCATTGGTTTTAACTTTAATACAGGGAAACATGACAACTCCCTTGTTCTTGGGAAAACATGGAGGTAACACCGCTATAATTGTTTAATTAGGGAGAAGGATCCAGTTTTAGCTAATTGTGACATTATTTATCAAGTAAATGACCGGCATACAGTTAACCACTTTGATTATGGAGAAATAGAAAGAAGATAATAGCTATAACCAGATTGAAGAAGAGGAAGCAAAAAATAAAAATGTTTTGTTTTTTTTAGATTATCAATGCTTCTAAACCTGTACGTTCCTTCTCCAGCCTTACCCGATAACCGTGGGGTCAGATAAGGCCGCTAAGCTTACCCGGCAGGTTAGTCCGGTCAAAGAGGACGGTGAAGCCCTCCCGGTACGTTAGCGCGGTCACAGAGGGCTGTTTAGCTAACCCGGTATGTTGGCCCGGTCACATGGGTCATGAAGCTTACCCTGTATGTTATGTCAAATTTGGCCGTGAAGCTTAACCAATATTCTTGACCGGTCACAGAGGTCCGTAATGCCGGTCACAAAGGGTTTTGGACTTGCTGGCCCGAACACTGAGGGCCGTTAAGCCTTCCCGGTATGTTGGCCCGGTAACACGGAGCCGTGAAAATTATCTGGTCTGTTGGCCCAGTCGCAGTGGGCCATGAATTTCACTCGGTATGCTTGCCCCGTCCCAGAGGGCCGCTAAGCTTACCCGTTATGTTGGCACGGCCGAAGAGGGTCATGAAGATTACCCGTTATGTTTGCCCGACCGAAGAGGACCGTGAAGATTTCCCGGTATGTTGGCCCGGGCGAAGAGCTGACCCGTTATTTTGGTTCGTAAAGCTTACCTGGTATGTTGCCCTGGTCAAAGAGGTCCGTGAAGCTTACCCGATATGTTGGCCCGGTCAAAGAGGTCCATGAAGCATACCCGGTATGTTGGCCCGGTCACATAGTGTCGTGAAGCTTACCCGGTATGTTGGCCCGATCACATAGTGTCGTGAAGCTTACCCGGTATGTTGGCCCGATCACATAGTGTCGTGAAGCTTACCCGGTATGTTGGCCCGGTCACATAGTGTCTTAAAGCTTACCCGGTATGTTGGCCCGGTCACTCCGGTCATAGAGAGCCGTGCAACTTACCTGGTATGTTTGCGCGGTCACAGAGAGCCGTGAAGCCAAGGGACTCCATTTCCATGTTGGTCACCCCGCGGTCCGCTATCTCCCGTAACCATAGCAACTTCTCCTCCTCCTCGTGTTCACAGAACGCCCCGTCCATCCGTCCCTGACCTAGTGGTGTAAAAAGAATTGAAAACAATACCATCCTAAAAACAACATTTTCAAAATCATTAACACGCGTCAATGTGGTGGCCCTGACCTAGTAGAAACAAGAAACGCAGCAATGCAACGAAACCAGGTTTTTAATGATTGACAGAAGAACTTCAGCCTGTGTCTGTTTTTCTATTTTAAGTAACAGTGACCTTGAACCTAGGGACCCCAAATGCAATCCATGAAAGGTATCTATAAACTCTTCCTGTACACCAAGTTTAGTCAAGATATGTCATCCCTAACTAAAGTTCTTTAGTTTCAACCGTTTTTCTATTTTAAGTAACGGTGACCTTGACCTTCAACCTAGGGACCCCAATCGCAATCCCATGAAAGGTACCCATAAACTCTTTCTATAGACCAAGTTTGATTAAGATCTGTCAACCCTAACTAAAGTTATTCAGTTTCAACTGTTTTTCTATTTTTAGTAACAGTGACCATGACCTTGACCCTTGGGACCCCAAACGCAATCCCATGAAAGGTATCCATAAACTCTTCTTATAGACCTATTTAAGATAACATATGTCATTCTTAACTAAATTTATTCAGTTTCAACCGTTTTTCTATTTTTAGTAACAGTGACCTTGCCCTTGACCCTAGGGACCCCAAACGCAATCCTATGAAAGGTACCCATAAATTCTTTCTATAGACCAAGTTTAGTCAAGATATGTTAACCCTTACTAAAGTTATTCAGTTTCATAGGTGAGTTTGACGCCGCCCGGCCGAACCTTTTTAGATGTTTTATCATTAGTACACACAATTTGTTCACATTTTACAATAAATAAATACAAATGATTTGCGACCCTATAACGTGAACGAGACCCGTAACATGTATACTAAAAGTGTATAAATCACCTTCATAGAAATCATCGGCACACAGGGTGGTTCCTAGCACGGTTTTGAACTTGTCCTCGTTTTGGCTACAGGCATGGAGTTGGCGGATAAGGTCGCTGTCCACTTTCGCCGGCCGTTCAACCGCACGCCCGAGGATGTACTAGCAAAATAAATGTGTTTTTATTACAAATTGAACTCGCCAATGAGGACAGAGAGAAGAGAGAAAGTTTATTCATGGAAATATAACACACAATATATATTTGAAATAGGCCAACATGACCCGTGATCAAAACAACATAGAATATGTAATGGTGTACGTATAGAACTACAAATAGTGAACATGTAAACTATATAACAAGTATGTTGTATCAAATAGATAAATAAATAGCAACTGCATCTATTGAGTTCCTCACATATCATGAATAATAAATAAATGAATTAAACTCTAAAATAGTACATTTGTATAATATTATTAACAGCAGTATTTATAAAATTTGATAACTTTCGAATAACGTCCCATTCACTATACTGTAGTCTAAATTTGAAATCGAAAGCGAAAGTTATTTAGACTATTACAGGAATCGATTAAATAGCTTATGTCGGCATGGAACTTTTGCCTTACTGAAATAAAATTCTTTTTCCAAATATTTTTCTATAAATTAAATACGAGTGGGAGTCAATAAGTTCGTGAACGACCCCTTTTTGTCGCTTATTGTACATCTTTTTTTTTCTTGAATTGTTTTTAACATCATATTTCACATGTGATTTAATAAATATGGAAATTAATTACTAACTTATTTCATATTTTAAATATTTTATATTGATTTATTATTATACACTGTCAACAACGCGGCGCACTTTGAAATGGCACTGTATCTAACATAACAATGTTATATAAAGTACGTCATTTTTGCGGGAAAAGAGCGTGTGATTCAGGCGAGACTTTTACTGACGTCACTTTGACGTGTCGATCATGTATATACGAAGTTTTGACGTCATACCATAAACAA
The DNA here is from genome assembly GCF_026914265.1 of Mya arenaria. Lineage (NCBI taxonomy): Eukaryota > Metazoa > Mollusca > Bivalvia > Myida > Myidae > Mya > Mya arenaria. Next base: position 64,663,226 of record NC_069126.1, read on the forward strand.
CAACGGTGCGCTGACCTTTTAAAATACCCACACTAGGATTATCTTCAAGTAAATGATGTCAATGGATAACGTTGAGAAGCGGGCTGTCATTAAGCATTGCGTTAGAGTCTGAATGACGCCCACCGACACGCTCAAGTTCATGAACCAGGGAAACACCGGACAATCATGTAAGCGAAGTTTAGTTTACAAGTGGCACGGGGGATTTTCAAATGGGAGAGAGGACATCAACGATGACAAACGAGCAGGAAGACCGGTAACCAGTGACTCATTGAAGCTAGCTGTTGCATCCGAGCTTTCTACCGACAGACGAAGAAGCATCGACGAACTTGCAGATATGTTTGATTTATCGCACGGCACAATGCATAAAATAATTACAAACGATCTGGGAATGAGGAAAGTCTCAGCACGATGGGTGCCGCGACTTTTGTCGGAAAATGAAAAAAAAACGTGCGCGTGGAAACGTCACAGTGCTTTCTGGCACGTCACGCCAGAGAAGGCGACCATTTCTTAAATAAAATCGTCACGTGCGATGAAACATGGCTACACTTCTATGACCCTGAAACAAAAGCTGAGTCAATGGTATGGAAACGACCCTCTTCACCGCCACCAAAGAAAGCAAAGGTCATCAAGTCAGCGAAAAAAGTGATGTTCAGAAGGTAAACAGTATTAAAAGTCTAAAAATATTGTTTTATAAGTTGGATTTAAATATTATATTTTAAAGAAATGCTTATTTACAAAAATAATAAAGTGTTTCATGTTTGTTTCTTTTATGATTAATTCCCTAATTTTATTTTAATTTGTTCACAGGTTCTGCGCCGTGATCTCGTTCACGCCATCCAGAAGAAGCGCCCGGATGTTGAGATCGAGAATCTCATCTTTCACCAAGATAACGCCCCGGCCCACCGTGCACAGGAAACACTGATGACGATTGACTTTTTAGGATTTGAGCTTCTCAATCATTCGCCGTACTCACCTGACCTCGCCCCTATGGACTTCGCGATTTTTCCAAGACTGAAGGCCGATCTTCGCGGGAGACGTGTCGAATGTCTGGCAGAGCTCCGCAGCGCAGTCCAGTCATCGTTCGCGTCCCTGTCCGAGACATGGTTCACAGAGGTGTACCGGAAATGGGTCGTCCGCCATCAGAAATGTGTCCAAGAGAGTGGAGAGTATTTTGAGAAACAGTAACCCCCATAACGTCAACGTCATAACATTGTTCCGAAGTGCGCCGCGGTATTGCAGATGGGTATTTTGTATTTTTTATTTATATTAGTAATTGTTATTGTATTCACATTTATTTTTTGTACATGTTTTGAAAACATATTGGTTATTGTGTATATTAAATTTCATTACACGCAAACGCGCATTTGTTTTTTTTAAAACGCTCGTTTACGAACCTATTGACTCCCCCTCGTAGTTGTACAGTGTGTGATTTGTTCTTTATAGAAAAATCTGGTTAACAATCAGTTATCTTCGACCTTCTTTTCGTCAGTATTTCTTTGGGTTGCATAGTGTGTTTACATTTACGACGTTGACACACGAGTGAAGGTAAAGATTATTCAAAACACAACAAATAATACCGAATAATAAGTGTCATGTGTATATAATAGATGCAAAAATATGGAAAGTGTAAAATTGAATTTCAGATGAAGTTAAGTGACATATGCAATTTTGTTTGAACAAGGATTAACGTTACTTTCGATTTGAGACAGTAGAAACAGTTCAGTACACGATGGATAATCAGATAAGTTTATTAACTGATAATTAGCTGATAAAAGAAATTTAGTACAGTTGTCTTTCATTTAATACAACATTTAATGATGAGATTCTTCAGAATCGAAGGATATGGTAGACATAGAATAAATGACTTAGATTTGAATGGATAATTTAATAGTTTCATTTATTATTAATAATGAATTACCAGTCTTTATTAAAAGTTAATTGGGAGTAGGACTGGTCCCAGTTGTTATAACCAGTAAAAGAACAAAATATAATGTAAATAAGAAAATGTTTTTGTAAAATCCGATTTGAATGCATTTCTTTGTGTCTTGTTTTCTTTTCAGTTCCAGTCCCTGTGTCTGCTGTCTCATGTAATTATACATTTGAAGGTAATTCGTAGTTTATAGTTTTCTAATTGTTGCATCAGTTATCAACTGTAACAGTATTAGCTTGCCGTCGTAATTCGAAGGCGTTATATGTATAAACAGCAAGATGTCTAAGTATGCATACATTGTTAGACTGTAGCATATCAGTACATTTGAACATGCTTGGTCTTAATCTAAAGTATTTCTTAATATATCTTACACGTAATTCATCATATAACTTGCACTCAAACAGAAAATGATATTTATCTTCTAATGTGTTACAAATACTACAGAGCCTTTCATTTCGTGGAATGTTAGACCACCTTCCTGTTTCAATATTTAGTATATGTGATGACACTAACAATCGTGTGAGGGCAATTCTATATTTCTTCACATTAACATTCTTCAGGTAATTGCTAAGCTCAAATTTTGTAAATATCTTGTAAAAGGAGGCCCTAGTTGAGCTTTCAATTCTACTGTACCAGCTTTGAATAAATGTGTCTTTAACACGTTGTTTAAACCCACTAACAAATTTATTAATATTAGCAACTCCCTGTGCTAACCATACATCATTAAAACCAAAATTACATAGCATATTTCGTAACATAGATACCCAGTTGATACATCTAGGATTGTTTTCAACATCTTGCAGTAAAACATTGTACATAACTCTCGTATATTTTCTATCTGCACATTGTAATATCTTAAGTCAGTATTTAACTATAGAAGTAAGTCGATGCGAGTTCTACCTAATTCTCCATATTTAAAGTCATTTTGCGTCGTTATTTTAATACACATCAAGCTTTTACAAAACATAGTATGAATTCGTTCAATACCACTGGCCTTGGAAAACCGCCAAACTTCACAACTATAGAACAATATAAGTTTAACCAACTTATCAAATAAATCAAGAACATGATCAACAGATATGTTCGTGAATTTAAACAAATATCTTTTAAGCTTGTAAACATCTTTTTGGGCTTGATCTGATAGGGTTTTTTGACATTCTACCCATGAGCCACCTGACGTCATGACTACTCCAAGATAACAATAAACCAAACAAATTATTTGAAGTGTAAGTTTATTATGATCAAAATGTTAGCAATCTATGCCAAAATTACAATGTCATCTGCATACATTAACATAAATAATTTCAACAATGAAGCATCAATACCATTAGACCCCTTAAGAAATAACTCATCCTCTAAATCATTAAGGTATAAGGAGAATAAAAACGGGCATAGACATTCCCCTTGTCGTACATCAAGTAAACTTTCAAATATTTCACCAGTATCTTTTAGTAACTTTACTCTAGATTTCACCTTTTGATACATGCTTTTAATGACATCAAATAATTTACCTCTAATACCTAGCTTATACAGTTTATACCAAATATTTTCTCTATTAAAATAATCGAACGCTTTAGAATAGTCAACAAATAGGCAATATAGCTGCTGCTTTTTATTAATCACATGATTAATAAGGCTGTTTAACACAAAAATGTTATCTACTGTACCCATTTTGGCCCGAAAACCAGCTTGTGCTTCAACATAAATATAGTTACTTTCTGCCCATTTGCTTAGGCGTTCATTTATGCATTTTGTAAACAATTTACCGATAACACTTAACAAGGTTATACCTCTAAAAAATTTAACATCATCTAATGAACCTTTTTTATATATTGGAATAATATATCCTTCACTCCATTTATCTGGAAAATAACCAATTTGCATAATCTTATTAAAAAGAATCAATAATATTTGGCCTAATACATTTTTACCATGATACAGGAGCTAATTTATAATTTTATCTGGTCCTGAGCTGCGACCCATATTTAAATCTTTTATATTCCTTAAAATGCTCATCAATGCTAAACGGCAAATCTAATTCCCTAAACATAACTTTCATTTCACTGTTCATAATGTTCTCATTAAAATTTAAGATATCTTCATCTGGTTGAAAAAATCTATCATCTGGGTTATCAATAGCTTTAAAATATGTAGTAAAATTGTCTAATGAAATGACATGACAGTGGAACAAAATCTACATATAAAATATGTTGATGCTTAAAAACAGTGCGTAGGAAATGGATTATACCACATAACCCCTTTGATTGAGAAAATAAAGCATTAAAAGATTCATGAATTATTGCACGAGTGAAATTTATAAGATATGAATTTTATTAAAGCTGCGCTCTCAAAGATATACAGTTTTTACAACCTTTTTTATTTTTTGTCTCGGAAAGAGCAAAGTTTTTTCGTAAATATCTGAAAACCAACGATAAAAGACCGCTGACAAAAGATCAGATCGCAGATTTTCATGTTTCCGTTCGAAAAATAATGATAATGATTTATGGCATAAACTGATGTTAATGGTTTAAGAAAAATGTATAAAACATTTTGAACTTAATGTAAAAATCTGCGATCTAATGTTTTGTCAGCAGTCTTATATAACTGGTTTTAATGCATTTTCGCAAAAATTGGCTTTTTTTAAAAGTTGTCAAAACGTTCAATCTGTGAGAGTGCAGCTTTAAACAAGGTCTTACACAATCAGCTAGATGTTGTAGTTCACTAGCGGATCCGTCTCTAAAACCGTCAAAGATTAGTTTTTACTTTAATGTAGAAAAAAAGTTATAAAATACACCGAAAATGCAGCATTTCGGACAAGAACTTTTAGATAAATTCCAAACCCCCATGCCAACACTTTATACCAAATAAGTTTCGGTTTTGAGTGACGGGCGAGCCCACCTGTTTATAGACTGGTTCCAGTACGCCGTTGACAACCTTCTCGCTGATGACCACCGTGCCGGGCTCCAATCCTGAAATGTGAAATAAATAGTGGCAAATCATAATCCACATTTGTTTACAGAGAACAATCAGATCCCATTGAGAGACTTTGTGGTTGTTTTTATTTCAGTCGAAAAGAAAAAGAATTCAATAGGTATTACAACCAGAGTTGTGGGACTTGTTACACATACACATAATATGCAGAAATCTATATGCAGAAACTTGTCCATGGCAAAATGTGTATCCTGTTGATTTTAAATGTGTATCCTGTTGATTTTAAATGTGTATCGTGTTGATTTTAAATGTGTATCGTGTTGATTTTAAATGTGTATCGTGTATCGTGTTGATTTTAAATGTGTATCGTGTTGATTTTAATTTAAGGGTTGTTTAGTTATGGCCAAATTGTAAGGTGTTAACGCGGAAAAAATGTCTTCTACAACCACAAGACGTATGAACTTACTTTTCTTCATACACATGTAATAATTGATCGTTAAAACGAATATCCTAGGAATAAATACATACTATGTAGGAACTCATTATTGTGTTGAAAAACAAACTCGCACCGGTTTTCTTGAGGTTTTTGCCCGTTAAATGAAATATACCAGCTTCTTCAAAATATTTATCTGCAGAATATTCAAATCCATCCAGACGCGGATATTGTTCACACATTTTGTTAGTATCCATAGTTGTTTCTACACACATTAAAATCAAAATAGTTTAACTTCATGCAATGACTGGATCCGTATTGACACTGTACATTATATACGTGCAGTACATTTTGTGAATTTCGCTCACAGCGGGACCTCGAGAATATATATAAGATATAACACAACCGCTACAGAAAAATACCGAAGCGGGATTAAGATCCTATAATACCATCTGATTATAATTATAAATAAACGCTCGATTTGACCTGTCGGGGAGTAATTATATGGACAGAAGGCTAGCTCATGATAATGCACCAGTTAATTGTAACTACGACCCCCCCCCCCCGAGATCCGGGGGTATACCGAAGATAGTCGGGGAAATGGGCCGTTTTTTACCTTCCAGGTGGGCCGCAGTGCCGGGTGAATGCGGTGGTTTTGTCTTCGCGCCAAAAATAGCGAGGAATATACTTTACCTAGGGTCCCTCGGGTGCGGGGGTATTTGACGGGGATAATACCAGCAGTTCGTGACCGCAGGGCGGGGATTTTACCCGGGCTTGGCTAGACCGAAAGTAAAAGTCCCCGCTATTCTCCGGACCTGCGTGGGGGCGTGGTTACAATCGACTGGTGCATTAGATTATGATAACAACATTATCAACACTATTAATTCATAGATATATTAATGTACGAATTATTTGAGTGTGTGTCCGTACGAGCGTGCGTGCGTGCGTGCGTGCGTGTGTGTGTTTTAGTTTAGTATTGCAAATCTTTGAGTAGTCGTTGTTAATGAATACCCATTATGCAAAAGGTTTTGGCTGTGTTAAACTATCTAGGTAGAAGTATAGAATCATTCCGGAAATGTCGTCATCTTACCTATACCACCGCACGTGCCAATGCGAAAGAATGTGACGTTTTCACAACCAGCATAGTAGATCAGCTTCACAATCTCTTGAAAGACGATGGACAGTGAGGGGATGCCGATACCGTGCTGCAAAGAGAGGTGGGAGAAAAACAGTGCAAGTTGATACGTGTCACAGTTAAACTACAGAATGTGACGTCTTTTCCTCTGACATATGACACCTATATAACAACGCTTGGAACACTATTGTCCATATTGAATTATCTATACTGAGAGGGTTGACAAATGCATTGTATTTTAGAAAACAAATGTTATAAAAAATACTAAATAAAATACCAAGTATGATATGTCATGAAAAGCGTTATTTAACACGGCAATAACATGTTGCTAACACTTCTGCTATCTATCTACAATGGCATGTATTAAAACAAACTTTAATAGAATGGGCGTAAACATGTTTGTCGCAAATGGATACTTGCTTTGTGAAATGCATCTTGGCACAATCTCAACTAGAGATTAAGACGGACGCAGCGACCGTAATACTTACGCTGACGGAGAGAACTGGTCCGGCCTTGTACACGGCATAACGGTCCGTGCCGGCAGCGAAGTTATGAACCGTGTCGCTGACATCGAATTCACGCGCGATAAACCACGCAAACTTTTCCATTCGTGTCGCTTGGCCGCCAAAACACACAACCTGAATGAGAATATATACGAAGTAACCACCATGATTGTTTGGGTGCTAGGTCAGATGTATTAAGTGACTGCGGGGTCGCCCTGTCTTTAATGTCGTTCACGTATGTCGTGGCATATTTCATTAAAAGGAAATAGATACCATTCAGGGACACAGCTAGCCCTCTATTCGTGTTGGTTCATAATTGTTGTAAGGTGTTTGGGGGCATGCACCCCCTCCCGGAAAGTTTTGACAACAATGGTGCAATCTCGTGCATTCTGGGCGTTCTGTGTTGCTTTATTTAGTACTGGAAATTGGCCAGTTATAGGATCATATATCAACAAATAAACCCTTAACTCGGCGGATGGCTGATTTTTGTCAGGATCATGTGGATTCAGCCGCGTACTCGCGTATGGGCAGCTACGCCCCTGCCGTTCTTCCATAGTCTATAAATTAAAACCACAGAATATGATACGTCAATCAAGCTTGAATTACAGTGTTAATACCTTGACATCTCCGAAGAGGCGCCTGAGATCGTCACTTCCGGTTGAGAGGGCGATATGATAAAGGTGGTCGTCTTGGATGGATTTGAGGCGGGCGTTGTGCAGCTTTACGTGCCCGTTGGATCTAAACAAACAAATTCGAGCAATGTCCAGACTTGATTGGATAAAACATAGTACGGTTATTTAAAAAATATCCGGTATTTTATATTATCATTACATGTATTATTATCAAGTTCATAAGCAATACCTTAAAACAACCATATGTACCATGAAGGTTACTTATGAAGCAATCTTCTTTCAAAATATTGGTTGGAGAGCAGAATCCGGAAATTTTGACAGGTGTTCAAGATTGGAAAGATTTTCTCTTTAGGAATGGTATTGACGGAAATAATACTTGTAGTTACGCAAACTAGGGGTCAATTTCGTATGATTATTTATTATAAATTGCCATGCACTTCAACTGCCATGAAAAACATAAATAAAAAAAGTCAACTGCCGGCATCTGCTTCCCGCCGGATACTGCTCTCCAACCAGTAGTTTTAAATCATGGCAGACATAAGATTAATATGTCGCTTCTTATCTTCATTTGATATATTCAATGTTAGAAAATAAATAGCATTAAAGTTCGTGTTTTCTGATACTGACTTTAAATCTAATGGAGCCTTAATAAAGCACTTCTGAAACTAGGAGAAAGTCCTAAAATAAGGACACATATATAAAGCACTCAAGTCTGGTCTATATATGGAGTTAAGAAGATATATTTGTTTTAAGATACGATTTGATAAACATGTAAATATATATTAAGACAAAAACAGGCCAAGGCAAGGTTAGTTTTGTACTTGAATCGATTGATTACCTGTAAGATATAACGGCAGAATAATTAAGATATTTTTGTATTCGATGTAAACGGATCCGCATGTACTTATCTGCTGCCAGCGAATACTTGACTGATTATATGCAAGGTCATGGATATAGACGTGAGTTAGTTCTACCTCGGATCAGCTTGCAGAAATGCCTGCCAAAAACCATATCAGTCAAACCAATCTCATGAATATGTCTTGAATATGCCTGTGAACATACAATATTGCTCTTTTAAGTACTGTCGTATTAAAACTATAGGTCCATTTATGCAAAACAAAACTACAAATATAGTTAATCCCAAAAGACAAACTATGATCTTGTTTGAACGCACACTCTTCTATCTTCTAGGCCTATCAGACAAACATTCAAGTTTGACCTTGTTTGAAAGCACATTCTTCTAGGCCTATCAGACAAACATTCAACTTTGACCTTGTTTAAAGGCACGCTCTTCTAGGCCTATCAGGCAAACCTTTAACTATGACTTTTTGAAGGCACACTCTTCTAGGCCTATCAGACAATCATTCAACTTTGACCGTGTTTGAAGGCACACTCTTCTAGGCCTATCAGACAAACATTCAACTTTGACCGTGTTTGAAGGCACGCTCTTCTAGGCCTATCAGGCAAACATTCAACTTTGACCGTGTTTGAAGGCACTCTCTTCTAGGCTTATCAGACAAACATTCACCTTTGACCTTGTTTAAAGGCACACTCTTCTAGGCCTATCAGACAAACATTCAACTTTGAACTTGTTTGAAGGCACACTCTTCTAGGCCTATCAGGCAAACGTTCAACTTTGACCTTGTTTAAAGGCACACTCTTCTAGGACTATCAGACAAACGTTTAACTTTGACCTTGTTTAAAGGCACTCTCTTCTAGGCTTATCAGACAAACATTCACCTTTGACCTTGTTTAAAGGCACACTCTTCTAGGCCTATCAGACAAACATTCAACTTTGACCTTGTTTAAAGGCACACTCTTCTAGGCCTATCAGACAAACGTTTAACTATGACTTTTTGAAGGCACGCTCTTCTAGGCCTATCAGACAAACATTCGACTTTGACCTTGTTTGAAGGCACATTCTTCTAGGCCTATCAGACAAACGTTCAACTTTGACCATGTTTAAAGGCACACTCGTCTAGGCCTATCAGACAAACATTAACCCATGACCTTGTTTAAAGGCACACTCTTCTAGGCCTATCAGGCAAACGTTTAACTACGACTTTTTGAAGGCACGCTCTTCTAGGCCTATCAGACAAACATTCAACTTTGACCTTGTTTAAAGGCACACTCTTCTAGGCCTATCAGGCAAACATTTAACTATGACTTCTTGAAGGCACACTCTTCTAGGCCTATCAGGCAAACATTTAACTATGACTTCTTGAAGGCACGCTCTTCTAGGCCTATCAGACAAACATTCAACTTTGACCTTGTTTAAAGGCACACTCTTCTAGGCCTATCAGGCAAACATTTAACTATGACTTCTTGAAGGCACACTCTTCTAGGCCTATCAGGCAAACATTTAACTATGACTTCTTGAAGGCACACTCTTTTAGGCCTATCAGACAAACGTTCAATTTTGACTTTGTTTGAAGGCACACTCTTCTAGGCCTATCAGGCAAACGTTTAACTATGACTTCTTGAAGGCACACTCTTCTAGGCCTATCAGACAAACGTTCAACTTTGACCTTGTTTAAAGGCACACTCTTCTAGGCCTATCAGACAAACATTCAACTTTGACCTTGTTTAAAGGCACATTTTTCTAGGCCTATCAGGCAAACGTTCAACTTTGACCTTGTTTAAAGGCACACTCTTCTAGGACTATCAGACAAACGTTTAACTTTGACCTTGTTTAAAGGCACACTCTTCTAGGCCTATCAAACCAACGTTTAACTTGGACCTTGTTTGAAGGCACATTCTTCTAGGCCTATCAGACAATCATTCAACTTTGACCGTGTTTGAAGGCACACTCTTCTAGGCCTATCAGACAAACATTCAACTTTGACCGTGTTTGAAGGCACGCTCTTCTAGGCCTATCAGGCAAACATTCAACTTTGACCGTGTTTGAAGGCACTCTCTTCTAGGCTTATCAGACAAACATTCACCTTTGACCTTGTTTAAAGGCACACTCTTCTAGGCCTATCAGACAAACATTCAACTTTGACCGTGTTTGAAGGCACGCTCTTCTAGGCCTATCAGGCAAACATTCAACTTTGACCGTGTTTGAAGGCACTCTCTTCTAGGCTTATCAGACAAACATTCACCTTTGACCTTGTTTAAAGGCACACTCTTCTAGGCCTATCAGACAAACATTCAACTTTGAACTTGTTTGAAGGCACACTCTTCTAGGCCTATCAGGCAAACGTTCAACTTTGACCTTGTTTGAAGGCACACTCTTCTAGGCCTATCAGACAAACGTTCAACTTTGACCTTGTTTAAAGGCACACTCTTCTAGGCCTATCAGACAAACATTCAACTTTGAACTTGTTTAAAGGCACACTCTTCTAGGCCTATCAGACAAACGTTTAACTATGACTTTTTGAAGGCACGCTCTTCTAGGCCTATCAGACAAACATTCGACTTTGACCTTGTTTGAAGGCACATTCTTCTAGGCCTATCAGACAAACGTTCAACTTTGACCATGTTTAAAGGCACACTCGTCTAGACCTATCAGACAAACATTAACCCTTGACCTTGTTTAAAGGCACACTCTTCTAGGCCTATCAGGCAAACGTTTAACTACGACTTTTTGAAGGCACGCTCTTCTAGGCCTATCAGACAAACATTCAACTTTGACCTTGTTTAAAGGCACACTCTTCTAGGCCTATCAGGCAAACATTTAACTATGACTTCTTGAAGGCACACTCTTCTAGGCCTATCAGGCAAACATTTAACTATGACTTCTTGAAGGCACACTCTTTTAGGCCTATCAGACAAACGTTCAATTTTGACTTTGTTTGAAGGCACACTCTTCTAGGCCTATCAGGCAAACGTTTAACTATGACTTCTTGAAGGCACACTCTTCTAGGCCTATCAGACAAACGTTCAACTTTGACCTTGTTTAAAGGCACACTCTTCTAGGCCTATCAGACAAACATTCAACTTTGACCTTGTTTAAAGGCACATTTTTCTAGGCCTATCAGGCAAACGTTCAACTTTGACCTTGTTTAAAGGCACACTCTTCTAGGACTATCAGACAAACGTTTAACTTTGACCTTGTTTAAAGGCACACTCTTCTAGGCCTATCAAACCAACGTTTAACTTGGACCTTGTTTGAAGGCACATTCTTCTAGGCATATCAGACAAACATTAAACTTTGACCTTGCTTAAAGGCACACTCTTCTAGGCCTATCAGACAAACATTCAACCTCGACCTTGTTTGAAGGCATATTCTTCTAGGCCTATCAGACAAACATTAAACTTTGAACTTGTTCAAAGGCAAACTCTTCTAGGCCTATCAGGCAAACGTTTAACTTTGACCTTGTTTAAAGGCGCACTCTTCTAGGCCTATCAGACAAACGTTCAACTTTGACCTTGTTTAAAGGCACACTCTTCTAGGCCTATCAGGCAAACGTTTGACTATGACTTTTTGAAGGCACACTCCTCTAGGCCTTTCAGACAAACATTCAACTTTGACCTTGTTTAAAGGCACACTCTTCTAGGCCTATCAGGCAAACGTTTAACTATGACTTTTTGAAGGCACACTCTTCTAGGCTTGTCAGACAAAGGTTCAACTTTGACCTTGTTTAAAGGCACATTCTTCTAGGCCTATCAGGCAAACGTTCAACTATGACCTTGTTTGAAGGCACAACCTTCTAGGCCTATCAGACAAACATTCAACTTTGACCTTGTTTGAAGGCACGCTCTTCTAGGCCTATCAGACAAGCGTTCAACTATGACTTTGTATAATGGCACACTCTTCTAGGCCTATCAGAAAACGTTCAACTATGACCTTTTATGAAGGCACACTCTTCTAGGCCTATCAGAGAAACGTTCAACTATGACTTTTGAAGGCACACTTTTCCAGGCCTATCAGACAAACATTCAACTTTGACCGTGTTTGAAGGCACACTCTTCTAGGCCTATCAGACAAACGTTTAACTTTGACCGTGTTTGAAGGCACACTCTTCTAGGCCTATTAGACAAACGTTCAACTATGACTTTTTGAAGGCACACTCTTCTAGGCCTATCAGAAAAACATTCAACTTTGACCGTGTTTGCAGGCACGCTCTTCTAGGCCTATCAGACAAACATTCAACTTTGACCTTGTTTAAAGGCACACTCTTCTAGGCCTATCAGGCAAACGTTCAACTTTGATCTTGTTTGAAGGCACATTCCTCTAGGCAAAACAGACAAACGTTCAACTTTGACCTTGTTTGAAGGCACATTCTTCTAGGCCTATCAGACAAACATTAAACTTTGACCTTGTTTAAAGGTACACTCTTCTAGGCCTATCAAACCAACGTTTAACTATGACTTCTTGAAGGCACACTCTTTTAGGCCTATCAGACAAACGTTCAATTTTGACTTTGTTTGAAGGCACACTCTTCTAGGCCTATCAGGCAAACGTTTAACTATGACTTCTTGAAGGCACACTCTCCTAGGCCTATCAGACAAACGTTCAACTTTGACCTTGTTTAAAGGCACACTCTTCTAGGCCTATCAGACAAACATTCAACTTTGACCTTGTTTAAAGGCACACTCTTCTAGGCCTATCAAACAAACGTTCAACTTTGACCTTGTTTAAAGGCACACTCTTCTAGGCCTATCAGACAAACATTCAACTTTGACCTTGTTTGAAGGCAAATTCTTCTAGGCCTATCAGGCAAACGTTCAACTTTGACCTTGTTTAAAGGCACACTCTTCTAGGCCTATCAGGCAAACATTTAACTATGACTTCTTGAAGGCACACTCTTCTAGGCCTATCAGGCAAACATTCAACTTTGACCTTGTTTGAATGCACACTCTTCTAGGCCTATCAGACAAACATTCAACTTTTATCTTGTTTGAAGGCACGCTCTTCTATGCCTATCAAACAAACATTCAACTTTGACCTTGTTGAAAGGCACACTTTTCTAGGCCTATCAGACAAACGTTTAGCTTTGAACTTGTTTGAAGGCATATTCTTCTAGGCCTATCAGACAAACGTTTAACTTTGACCTTGTTTGAAGGCACACTCTTCTAGGCCTATCAGACAAACATTCGACTTTGACCTTGTTTGAAGGCACATTCTTCTAGGCCTATCAGACAAACATTCAACTTTGACCTTGTTTGAAGATACACTCTTCTATGCCTATCAGACAAACATTCGACTTTGACCTTGTTTGAAGGCACACTCTTCTAGGCCTATCAGACAAACGTTTATCTTTGACATTGTTTGAAGGCACATTCTTCTAGGCCTATCAGACAAACGTTTAACTTTGACTTTGTTTGAAGGCACACTCTCCTAGGCCTATCAGACAAACGTTCAACTATGACTTCTTGAAGGCACACTCTTTAAGGTCTATCAGGCAAACGTTCAACTATGACTTTGTATAACGGCACACTATTCTAGGCCTATCAGACAACCGTTCAACTATGACTTTTGAAGGCACACTTTTCTAAGCCTATCAGACAAACGTTCAACTATGACTTTTGAAGGCACACTTTTCTAGGCCTATCAGACAAACGTTCAACTATGACTTTTGAAGGCACACTCTTCTAGGCCTATCAGACAAACGTTCAACTATGACTTTTGAAGGCACACTTTTCTAGGCCTATCAGACAAACGTTCAACTATGACTTTTGAAGGCACACTCTTCTAGGCCTATCAGACAAACGTTCAACTATGACTTTTGAAGGCACACTTTTCTAGGCCTATCAGACAAACATTGAAAGTGACACTCATCTTTAAAATCAATACATACACATGTATAACACAATTTTTGAGTGATTAACCCTGAGTGATTTACCACTACTTACAAAATGAAGCATTTATGGAAAATAGTGATTACTAATAACAATATTATTACCATGTATTTCATAGCTGAAAATGCACAAATATTAAATGATTCCGTGAGTGCTAAAAAATTTACAGTGACCAACTTTAGTCTCATAAGGTCGTAATAGCCTGTTTTCTGCACCTTTTAAACACGGTATCCTAGTTAACATTGTTTTCGATATGTATTCATCATTTTCGGTAAATTAAAACAATTGTATTGATGGTGGAACAACTTATACATCTTATTTGACCCTCTTTAAAAACACAATCTTCCGGCTTAATAGACATCGGAAGACAAACAATTTCATTTCACGTCAAACACAGAATACCAAATCATACAAAAATCAATTATCAATTAATGTTTGACTAATCGCCTTGCAGGACAGTGGCATCAGGGGTTCTTGCCATATCTAATCTGACGAATAATCTAATATTCATCATTTCAGTACTAAACTATACCTCCAATGCGATTGTTTAACCTCAATGTTTTATACTACAGCAGCAGCATTTTCAGAAACACTAAATGTAACAAGAAAGAGCTTACGTGTGTAGAGCATCTTCTTTCCCCTCTTCGAAAACAGCAGTTTTGTTGTCTTCAATAATATCCATACTTACAACACCAAAATATATCACGACTTATTTAAGCCGAAGTACACCAGTTTAATTATAAACACAACTACCTACACCTTGTCTGGAAATTACAGTGTAATTAATAGTTAAATAGTGATACTGTTGGTGTGTGTTTAACAACGCGTGTTAAATATGCCAATTTAATTAACCTCTATAAATATATAGGACTTTAAAGCACTATGGCGATATGTATGTATATTAGTATCAAGGATATAACTCGGTGGAAGCAACACACGGTTTGAATTACCGAGACAGAAATGGTTATGGTAAATAAACAGGGTGATGAAATACTGAACGCCGGGGAGGATTGATATTAGGTGGAGATAAGAACTTCCATTGTTTGAAGGCACAATCTTCTAAGCCTATCAGACAAACATTAACCTTTGACCTAGTTTAAAGGCACAATCTTCTAGGCCTATCAGACAAACATTAACCTTTGACCTTGTTTAAAGGCACACTCTTCTAGGCCTATCAGGCAAACGTTTAACTATGACTTTTTGAAGGCACACTCTTCTAGGCCTATCAGACAAACGTTCAACTATGACCTTGTTTAAAGGAACACTCTTCTAGGCCTATCAGACAAACATTCAATTTTGACCTTGTTTAAAGGCACACTCTTCTAGGCCTATCAGGCAAACATTTAACTATGACTTCTTGAAGACACACTCTTCAAGCCCTATCAGGCAAAAATTTAACTATGACGTCTTGAAGGCACACTCTTCTAGGCCTATTAGACAAACGTTTAACTATGACTTCTTGAAGGCACACTCTTCTAGGCCTATCAGGCAAACATTCAACTTTGACCTTGTTTAAAGGCACACTCTTCTAGGCATATCAGACAAACGTTCAACTATGACTTTTTGAAGGCACACTCTTCTAGGCCTATCAGACAAACGTTTTACTTTGACCGTGTTTGAAGGCACACTCTTCTAGGCCTATCAGACAAACGTTCAACTATGACTTTTTGAAGGCACACCTTTCTAAGCTTATCAGAAAAACATTCAACTTTGACCGTGTTTGAAGGCACGCTCTACTAGGCCTATCAGACAAACATTCAACTTTGACCTTGTTTGAAGGCATATTCATCTAGGCCTATCAGACAAACATTCAACTTTGACCGTATTTGAAGGCACGCTCTTCTAGGCCTATCAGACAAACATTCAACTTTGACCTTGTTTAAAGGCACACTCTTCTAGGCCTATCAGCAAACGTTCAACATTGACATTGTTTGAAGCCACATTCTTCTAGGCCTATCAGACAAACGTTCAACTTTGACCTTGTTTGAAGGCACATTCTTCTAGGCCTATCAGACAAACGTTCAACTATGACCTTGTTTAAAGGAACACTCTTCTAGGCCTGTCAGGCAAATGTTTAACTATGACTTTTTGAAGGCACGCTCTTCTAGGCCTATCAGACAAACATTCAACTTTGACCTTGTTTAAAGGCACACTCTTCTAGGCCTCTCAGGCAAACATTTAACTATGACTTCTTGAAGACACACTCTTCAAGCCCTATCAGGCAAAAATTTAACTATGACGTCTTGAAGGCACACTCTTCTAGGCCTATTAGACAAACGTTTAACTATGACTTCTTGAAGGCACACTCTTCTAGGCCTATCAGGCAAACATTCAACTTTGACCTTGTTTAAAGGCACACTCTTCTAGGCATATCAGACAAACGTTCAACTATGACTTTTTGAAGGCACACTCTTCTAGGCCTATCAGACAAACGTTTTACTTTGACCGTGTTTGAAGGCACACTCTTCTAGGCCTATCAGACAAACGTTCAACTATGACTTTTTGAAGGCACACCTTTCTAAGCTTATCAGAAAAACATTCAACTTTGACCGTGTTTGAAGGCACGCTCTACTAGGCCTATCAGACAAACATTCAACTTTGACCTTGTTTGAAGGCATATTCATCTAGGCCTATCAGACAAACATTCAACTTTGACCGTATTTGAAGGCACGCTCTTCTAGGCCTATCAGACAAACATTCAACTTTGACCTTGTTTAAAGGCACACTCTTCTAGGCCTATCAGCAAACGTTCAACATTGACATTGTTTGAAGCCACATTCTTCTAGGCCTATCAGACAAACGTTCAACTTTGACCTTGTTTGAAGGCACATTCTTCTAGGCCTATCAGACAAACGTTCAACTATGACCTTGTTTAAAGGAACACTCTTCTAGGCCTGTCAGGCAAATGTTTAACTATGACTTTTTGAAGGCACGCTCTTCTAGGCCTATCAGACAAACATTCAACTTTGACCTTGTTTAAAGGCACACTCTTCTAGGCCTCTCAGGCAAACATTTAACTATGACTTCTTGAAGGCACACTCTTCTAGCCCTATCAGGCAAAAATTTAACTATGACGTCTGGAAGGCACACTCTTCTAGGCCTATCAGACAAACGTTTAACTATGACTTCTTGAAGGCACACTCTTCTAGGCCTATCAGGCAAACATTCAACTTTGACCTTGTTTAAAGGCACACTCTTCTAGGCCTATCAGACAAACATTCAACTTTGACCTTGTTTAAAGGCACACACTTCTAGGCCTATCAGACAAACGTTTAACTATGACTTTTTGAAGGCACGCTCTTCTAGGCCTATCAGACAAACATTCGACTTTGACATTGTTCGAAGGCACACTCTTCTAGGCCTATCAGACAAACATTCAACTTTGACCTTGTTTGAAGGCACAATCTTCTAGGCCTATCAGACAAATATTCGACTTTGACCTTGTTTGAAGGCACACTCTTCTAGGCATATCAGACAAACATTCAACTTTTACCTTGTTTGAAGGCACGCTCCTCTAGGCCTATCAGACACACATTTAACTTTGACCTTGTTTGAAGGCACATTCTTCTAGGCCTATCAAAGAAACGTTTATCTTTGACATTGTTTGAAGGCACATTCTTATAGGCCTATCAGACAAACGTTTAACTTTGACCTTGTTTGAAGGCACACTCTTCTAGGCCTATCAGACAAACGTTCAACTATGACTTTTGAAGGCACACTCTTTTAGGTCTATCAGGCAAACGTTTAACTATGTCTTTTTGAAGGCACGCTCTTCTAGGCCTATCAGTCAAACGTTCAACTATGACTTTGTATAACGGCATACTCTTCTAGGCCTATCAGACAAACGTTCAACTATGACTTTGTATAATGGCACAATCTTCTAGGCCTATCAGACAAACGTTCAACTATGACCTTGTTTGAAGGCACTCTCTTCTTTGCCTATCAAACAAACGTTTAACTATGACCTTGTTTGAAGGCACACTCTTCTAGGCCTATCAGGCAAACGTTCACTTATGACTTTGTATAACGGCACATTCTTCTAGGCCTATCAGACAAACGTTCAACTATGACTTTTGAAGGCACACTCTTCTAGGCCTATCAGACAAACGTTCAAATATGACTTTTGAAGGCACACTCTTCTAGGCCTATCAGACAAACGTTCAACTATGACTTTTGAAGGCACACTCTTCTAGGCCTATCAGACAAACGTTCAAATATGACTTTTGAAGGCACACTCTGCTAGGCCTATCAGACAAACGTTCAAATATGACTTTTGAAGGCACACTTTTCTAGGCCTATCAGACAAACGTTCAACTATGACTTTTGAAGGCACACTTTTCTAGGCCTATCAGACAAACGTTTAACTATGACCTTGTTTAAAGGCACACTTTTCTAGGCCTATCAGACAAACGTTCAACTATGACTTTTGAAGGCACACTTTTCTAGGCCTATCAGACAAACATTGAAAGTGAAACTCATCTTTAAAATCAATACATACACATGTATAGCACAATTTTTTGAGTGATTAACCTTGAGTGATTTACCACTACTTACAAAATGAAGCATTTATGGAAAATAGTGATTACTTATAACAATATTATTACCATGTATTTCACAGCTGTAAATGCACAAATATTAAATGATTCCGTGAGTGCTAAAAAAATTACAGTGACCAACTTTAGTCTCATAAGGTAGAAAAAGCGTGTATCCTATCCTATCCCGTAAAAACGGTATCCTAGTTAACATTGTTTTCGATATATATTCATCATTTTCGGTAAATTAAAACAATTGTATTGATGGTGGTACAACTTATACATCTTATTTGACCCTCTTTAAAGACACAATCTTTCGGCTTAATAGACATCGGAAGACAAACAATTTCATTTCACGTCAAACACAAAATACCAAATCATACAAAAATCAATTATCAATTAATGTTTGACTAATCGCCTTGCAGGACAGTGGCATCAGGGGTTCTGGCCATATCTATTCTGACGAAGAATCGAATATTCATCATTTCAGTACTAAACCATACCTCCAATGCGATTGTTTAAACTCAATTTTTTATATTACAGCAGCAGCATTAGAACTCTTGTGAGTGAGTGAGTGAGTGAGTGAGTGAGTGAGTGAGTGAGTGAGTGAGTGAGTGAGTGAGTGAGTGAGTGAGTGAGTGAGTGAGTGAGTGAGTGAGTGAGTGAGTGAGTGAGTGAGTGAGTGAGTGAGTGAGTGAGTGAGTGAGTGAGTGAGTGAGTGAGTGAGTGAGTGAGTGAGTGAGTGAGTGAGTGAGTGAGTGAGTGAGTGAGTGAGTGAGTGAGTGAGTGAGTGAGTGAGTGAGTGAGTGAGTGAGTGAGTGAGTGAGTGAGTGAGTGAGTGAGTGAGTGAGTGAGTGAGTGAGTGAGTGAGTGAGTGAGTGAGTGAGTGAGTGAGTGAGTGAGTGAGTGAGTGAGTGAGTGAGTGAGTGAGTGAGTGAGTGAGTGAGTGAGTGAGTGAGTGAGTGAGTGAGTGAGTGAGTGAGTGAGTGAGTGAGTGAGTGAGTGAGTGAGTGAGTGAGTGAGTGAGTGAGTGAGTGAGTGAGTGAGTGAGTGAGTGAGTGAGTGAGTGAGTGAGTGAGTGAGTGAGTGAGTGAGTGAGTGAGTGAGTGAGTGAGTGAGTGAGTGAGTGAGTGAGTGAGTGAGGTTTACCTGTTTCCGCAGATCACCCTGTGCGAGGGTTGGTATGAACCTATCTTACACGAGCGACTATGGTAGATGTTTTTCTCTCTCACCGCAGTTAAACAAAATAATGTAAAAATGTATTTTATCGCTGGAACTTTTTTGTTCGTAGTGAAAATAATGTGCGCATAGATATATGACAATTCCTGGTTGTCATAGATATTCGCGCAGTGATTCAGATTATGTTAATAGTCAAATCGTTCTTTAAATAGTTCTGGGTGCAGCAAAGTGAAGGCAATAAAAAAGAGTTCCATACGGGTACTTGTTTATCTTTGCCCGTTGGGAAGATAAGAATTTCACGCATGGACAAATGTTTGAATCTACTTTTCTGAGGTGGCAGAAATATATATATCCGAAATCTTGGACTGGTGATAAGGCTGCAATTCTAATTTGTTCATTCAAATTATTGTGTTAAATAACGACATTCAACTTGGCTTTTATTTTTTAAAATATGGTTTAAAATAACGTATATCTGTCTATTCATAGTGACCAAATATTATTTAGGCATCCAATGGAAGTGGTAAATATTAAGAGAAAAAATATAATGAAACGACAACCAGTATATAAATAACAATTGTTGGACATAGGCCATTTTTACTCATTAATTATGTGTCAGGAGTACCCTTTAAAATAATACCAAAATTATATGGGATCCCCATGCATCAAAATGTAGCATTATAGCCAATGGTTTATGCATTGACAAGTTTAGCTGTGTGTATGTTGCCTTAAGTCACATCCATGTCCGACAATATTATACATTTGAGGTACCTAACACATATTTAACGAAGAAACTTGTATTTGAAAGTCCGCAACATTGTTATTGAGAGTTGTATTAAAACAATCCTTTCGATTGATATACATACATATTCCCATGTAAATGCAGACACATTCATTAATGTAATATAATTATTCTAAAGCTCTGTAGATAAACACATACTGAAGTGCACATTTGTTGGGTTTATATAATTATTTGCGCTTTGTTTCCTTTCAACCCTTTCAACCATTGTCAGTTCTGTCCGAGATGCCATTTCCAATGGCTCTGGTGTCACATTTTACATGTATAAATTGTATATTCTGTAAAACCTATAAGAACTTATGTCGTATATGATGAAGGCGCCATTTTGAATTCTTTAATGTCGATGCGATTGATTATAAAACGCTTTGTGTAATTCTGTCGACTTATAAATATCAAAAAGGTTTATCGAACACAATTATTTCATATAAACTTTACCAAATGAAGACGACGTAGCATGTTCGACTGAGTCGATAAAAAAACAAGTCGACAGGCAGGAATAGGTTACTTTATCGACTCCTTGACAATATTTTTTTGTGTTTACGTAAAACCAGATAAAAAATATGTACGGACGATTACATTTATACTTGTAGGAATCATCAATGCATGTCTATATTTTCCATATGTCATTATATACTGTGGATATAATTATCTTCACTTCCTTTATAAATGGTACTAGATGTGTAGCAGTGGTGTGTAAACAATTAAGCTTATTAAAAATATGCCATTTTGAAAGCATTATCACTGTTCGTCTACATATAATCCACGACCATTCATAAGTATATTCATTTGAATCTTTCTCTGCATATGTGACATCATATATATCTGAATCATGCTTAAGTTTCAAATATTGCGATGGAATCGTCATGACAATGCTCTCTTGGTGTTAATAAATTTTATAATGGTTCATTGATTTGTGATCTCTGACCCTTTTCAAATAATTTCAAGACAATATCTCAAACAAACAAAAAATCCGAATATTGCATGCCATCAAAATTAATTTAAAGTCGGTAAAAAAACATTCATTCATAAAACATGTCATACATTGACTTGAATGTGCTAACTGCTAGCACAACATTCGATTTTGAATGTCCAATGTCCAATGTCGTGCTAGCACGACTTTCACTTTTGAATGTCCAATGTCCAATGTCGTGCCAGCACAACATTTGATTTTGAATGTCCAATGTCCAATGTCGTGCTAGCACGACTTTCACTTTTGAATGTCCAATGTCCAATGTCGTGCCAGCACAACATTCGGTTATGAATGTCCAATGTCCAATGTCGTGCCGGCACGACAATCGTTTTAGAATATCCAATGTCCAATGTCGTGCCAGCACAACATTCGATTTTGAATGTCCAATGTCGTGCTAGCACGACTTTCACTTTTGAATGTCTAATGTCCAATGTCGTGCCAGCACAACATTCTATTTTGAATGTCCAATGTCCAATGTCGTGCTAGCACGACTTTCACTTTTGAATGTCCAATGTCCAATGTCGTGCCAGCACAACATTCGATTTTGAATGTCCAATGTCGTGCTAGCACGACTTTCACTTTTGAATGTCCAATGTCCAATGTCGTGCCAGCACAACATTCGGTTATGAATGTCCAATGTCCAATGTCGTGCCGGCACGACAATCGTTTTACAATGTCCAATGTTCAATGTCGTGCCAGCACAACATTCGATTTTGAATGTCCAATGTTCAATGTCGTGCTAGCACGACTTTCACTTTTGAATGTCCAATGTCCAATGTCGTGCCAGCACAACATTCGATTTTGAATGTCCAATGTCGTGCTAGCACGACTTTCACTTTTGAATGTCCAATGTCAAATGTCGTATGTTTAGCTAACTTCACACAGCTAAAAAAGTTAGCAATCTGATAGCATGGTTTACAACAGGCCTTCCTTGAGCAATCCCTTGTTAAGCCTGACCTTCTGCAATCAGCCACGGGTGGTGACGAATGGTGGCGGGGGATGTTGAAGGTTTAGGCTTAGAGGTCTGTCTATTTCACATGTAAACTGGCCATGCAACACTGTCAACATTAGAAGAACCGATTTATCAGAAAATATGTTGATAACTAAAGTTTATACAGTTGGAATACATATCTCATGCATCTAAAACTGTCTGAGACTAGTCTAATTAGTAGTGGCTCTAAGTATATAATTGTATAATCGACTTTTTTTACTCTTAATGCAACAAAAATCCTCATCTCCCCTCCCAAGTTGACTCATCATTTTGACAGCCATCCTTTGGTTAGCACGGAACTTTCGTGGTGGTAAATAACCTAATTTCAATCGCTACTGTATTTAAAGTAAGTATTATCGAGCAGATAGACTACTTCTTTAATGCAAATTGCGCACGTTTAACATAAAAATCTGAATGACTATGATCGACGACATACTTGTACTCCCAACTGAAAACTACTCAGAAAAAAATGAACCTGCCTTTGTCGGTGCGATTAAAATGTATTTACGACCAGTGTGTTAAGATATCCATCAAGGCTTTAAGGGTTTTCTAAACAACGTAAATATATTTCTTGTAATTTAAAGTTATTTACTGACAGCAGTCTTTGAAGAACTGCACGCCGTAATGGAAGCATCAAGATAGCGGTGATTTACAATCTTCTGTTGTGCAAATGTATCATTGCTCAGGAGGGCTGTTAAAATAGATTAAGTTCTTTTTACCAACTGACACAAACACAAAAAAGCGACATTGTTTTTAATAGTGTTCTAGGTGGATGGAAAATCTGTCAAGAAACTGAATAGACAAGTAGTGTTCTTTAATAGAAAAAAACACACAAACGACTTGAGAATAAAAAAGATGACGGCATTTCAAGTAAAATATGTCTTGCTAACTCAGACACAGTTTACATTCCAGTTTCAAAGTTGTGTGTCATGCGACTGGTCTTGCCAGATATCCGCGGTTATAAAATGAATATTTTTGATAAAAACAAAAACAAATGTAGACTGTTTTATATAGATAACAATCGTTTTAATATGAATTATGAATATGAATTTCGTATTTGAATTTTTTAGAAGACGATTATCTCCATATATTTACACCTCAACTTCCATTCCTTAAATGAATTGCCTTGCGGCAATTGCGTTCATCAATCGATGAACGCAACATCTTCGGATATGTTCGGATCGTAATTCATTGCATAACAATATACATGAAAGCTATTGATCTTGTTATTGGTTGTCTTGTGTCTGCAGGTCCCGTAAAATATAAATCAACATTTTTAAAAGTGTTAGTTTATTATATTTTAAATATAATGGTACCAAAAGTGTTTCAATTTTACGTTTCAAAGTGATTTCAAGTGGTTGATCTTTTCCCGCGTTATTGTGACGTCATTTGAAAAAAATGCTTCCGGTTATAGTCGGCTTGTTCTATTTACAGAATGGGTAAGAACGGATTACTGAAAGGTTTTCTTTAACGAAATGAAGTATTTTTTAACAATTCTTGAATGAAATAATGATCTATTGGTCTAAATATAAGGAATGAATTGCGGGGTTGATGTTATTATCGGGGATAGGAACGCAATTGGGTTGGTCAAAGTACGCGTGGAGTCCTTCGGACTCCACACACATTGACCAACCCAATTGCGTTCATACCCCGATAATGACATCAACCCCGCAATTCATTCCTTAAATAATCTTCCAATTAAAAGCATGCATAAGATTCTTTTAAGTTTAAACACGTGCTTCATAATAATGAAGCACGTTGTGTTTGAACTTTAAAAAAATCTTACCAGAAACTTTCAGCAATATTTTCAGAAACCCTTAAATCGTTTATAAAGGTGTATTAAGGTCATATTTTTAATGTTAATTGGCTATGAATTGTATCCCAATCATCAGGTATTATTATATGTTTGTTTATTTCTCACGGTTTCGAATTTATTCCTACGTCATTGTTGCTTCTTGGTCTTGAAAGTCGGTTCATTTGTAAAACTGGAACTACTGGTATTGCTATTTACATGATAAAAGCCCGCGTGTTTATGGTGTGCATATAAAATACTGTTATGCTAAAATGGTGTACGTTAACCCAAGTCTCTATGTATGAACCACCCACAGGCCCAGCGTGCGACTCCGTCTGTCTCCCCGCGGGGCTGCTGGCCGCCAAGTGGGACAAACCAATGATCAGTTACTCCTGCTCCTCAAGCGTCCTCAACAACCACGATCACTTCCGGACGTTTGCGCGCACTACCGCCATCTATACAGACATGACTTTTTTCATCCTCGACTTCCTGGAGTTTTACGGGTGGGACCATGTTGTTATTGTGGAAGGGCCGGAATCCGTGTGGCGAGAAACTGCTGGTTTCTTCCAGGTAAATAAGGAGAAAATCATTCTGATTTGAATGGTGTAACTGGCGCCTGGTGGGAGCGAGACGCTCTGTTAGGTAATACAGCTTTTTTCACTGCATAAGGAACGCCGAGTTGTTTATTTTAATTCCTGTTATTAGACGTACATCGTGTTTTTAAAAAAAATGATGCCATGTTTTTAAACACAGTAAAAACTTTGTAAAAAAAGGTAATATTGTTTTTTTTTGTGATTCCAAGTTACGCTAAAAGATAACAAAACAGTGACATCATTCTAACCTGTAACAAATGATGTTTCTTTTACATGGTTCCTATAGCTTTGCATGGTAATTATGGTAAATCGAGGGAAGCCGCGGCAGTTTTTAAAATCAATGTTAGTACAATCGTAACTTAATCGGCATTGTTCGTTTGTATATCCTAATAAGTCCAAATGAACTGGACATTGGTGCGATTCAATTACGATTTGTCGCAGAAAACAAATCGGGGTTGTAAAAAATATTTGTGAAACCGTGAGAAAAGCTCATTGTTCGTACACTAATCGCTGTTATTTGTTGTCTTACTATAGGATGATCATCGGCGTTCGAATAAAAATATTTAATTGTGGTCATGTACTCCCGATTCATCACGCTGGCGGCCTCTACGTAGTAGTTAACCGGCGTTAGAATCCGGTTAAACAGTAATAGTTACAATCTAATGCACCAGTCAATTGTAACCACGCCCCCTACCCCCTACCCCCACCCCCAGGTCTGGGGTATGCTGGAGAAAGCGGGGGGTTCGGGGGCATTTGGTGGGGACTTCACCAATAGTTTGTCCCCGAAGGGCGGGGATTTTACCTGGGATTGGCAAGAGTGAAAGTCAAAGTCCCCGCTATTCCCCGGACCTGTGGGGGCGTGGTTACAATTGACTGGTGCATTATCAGGTTTTTTTTTATTTCAAACAGTTGCAATCAAACTCAAACTCATATATATATATATTTCATCAACAATTGATTTCCATTCCTTGACTAAGCCCAATCAGGCGGGGGATATCAATTCAACGAATTTGCTTGTTATAAATGTTATTGACTGGACATTTCATACACTTAATTTATGCCTTCTCGAAGACATAGGTCATTCAAGAAGCATACATCACTCACAATGATGATCGTTATTTGAATAAGGTGCTGTGGTGGGGGGGGGGGATTAATCGCTTCCAGTGATAGCTTCAGTTTAAGTTTTCTATTTCCAAACATTTTGCATAATCAAATTTGACCTTTTCAAATTTGTTCCAGTGAACTTTTCATTCATTCACATTTTGAATTTGGTCACTTTAAATCTGTTGGGGGAACTTTTTTCCCATCACATTGCCTCACAAATAAGTTTTGAATTTTTGTCGAGTCTGCTTGTGGTAAGCTTAACAAAGCTGTCTTAATGGCGATTCTGTAAATGTGCAAGCTTGCCTTTACAAGTGAGTGTTTAGTGCATCCGTCCTGACTGAACTTTACATGATGGTTCACCATCAAGAGACATCCATGTCACAGTTTAGAGGTGTACCTCTATATAATATATATCTGATTCACCTACTAGAAGAACATAATTTAATAATATATTCAGTTTTATATATTTTCATATAAGCCATTTCAAATTCGTTGGACGACCAAATATTTTGTGAATTCATCTTTTGATTTTAGTTTAAACTTTGTCTATTTCAAATTTGTTTGGACAACAAAACATTAAGTATATTTAATTACTGATTAAGAATAGTTTTGAATGTTATTTGTAATGCAATGACATTGTTATTTTAGTTTAAAACTTGTTCATTTCAAATTTGTTTTGACAACAAAATATTTGGTACATTTAAATACTGATATTGAAAAGTTTGAGATTAAGACCTTACAGTTAGTGGATATATATCTTCAATCGATTTGAATTTGGATCGGACGACCATTTTGTGATTTAACATTGTGATTTTTGACCATTTCAAATTTGTTGGGGAAGACAAAAATTCATAGTTTTGATATTCAGTCATAAGTTTTGTTAGAACTACATAGCATTTTGTGATTTCATTTATTTTGGTTTGTAATTGTTATGGAATTTGACCATTTCAAATTCGTTAGGGTGACTTAACATATTGGCAATTCACATTTTGATTAAAGTTAATAGCTTTAAATTAAATGCTTCAAATTATTTTCTTTGACCTAAAATTGTGTCTATTCATTTTTAAATTTAAGTTATTGTTTTTCTATTTCAAATCTATTCAGACGACAAAACATTTACTACATTTGAATACAGATTATTTTTAAGAGTTTTGAAATTTAGCGGTTTCAAATTTGTTAGGACATATCCTAACATTTTGAGAATTCATAGTTAAGATATGCAATCATTTTGAAAATTGTTAGGACAACCTAACATTTCATACTTTTGATATTCAATACTTTAAACTTTATGTTTTAAATTTATTAGGACGTCCTAACATTTTGTGATTTCATATTTTTGTTTTTTCAAAACGTTTAATTTTGGACGTTTGAACTTTGTTAGAACGTCCTAACATTTTGGGATTTCATATTTTTGTTTTTCAATATTTTTAACTTTGAATGTTTCAAATTTGTTAGGACGTCCTAACATTTTGTGATTTCATATTTTTAGTTTTCAATACTTTTAACTATGAATGTTTCAAATTTGTTAGGACGTCCTAACATTTTGTGATTTCATATCTTTGATTTTCCATATCTTTAACTTTGAATGTTTCAAATTTGTTAGGACGTCCTAACATTTTTGGATATTTTTGATTTTTCAATACCTTTAACTAAGAATATTCAAATTTGTTAGGACGTCCTAACATTTTGTGATTTCATATCATTGATTTTCAATATTTTCAACTTTGAATGTTTCAAATTTGTTAGGACGTCCTAACATTTTGGTATTTCATATTTTTGATTTTCAATACTTTTTACTTTGAATGTTTCAAATTTGTTAGGACGTCCTAACACTTTGGTATTTCATATTTTTGATTTTCAATACTTTTTACTTTGAATGTTTCAAATTTGTTAGGACGTCCTAACACTTTGGTATTTCATTTTTTTGATTTTCAATACTTTTTACTTTGAATGTTTCAAATTTGTTAGGACGTCCTAACATTTTGGTATTTCATATTTTTGATTTTCAATACTTTTTACTTTGAATGTTTCAAATTTGTTAGGACGTCCTAACACTTTGGTATTTCATATTTTTGATTTTCAATCATTTTTACTTTGAATGGTTCAAATTTGTTAGGTAGTCCTAACATTTTTGGTATTTCTTACTTTGATTTTCAATAGGTGTTACTTTAAATGTTTCAAATTTAGGACGTCCTAACATTTTCTATTATCTTACTGTATTTGATGGAAAATGCTATTGAATAAAGACTAAAACTCATTTTGTTGTTGTGTTGGTTCTATTTTTCAATGAAAAACACTCAAAATTGGCATGAAATATGCAGAAAAGCTGTTTGTGAATTGGGATCGATCGGACAATCCCTTTTTAAATTGGAGAGCTTTAATGTGTTTGTATGGAGCCCAGTCAGTCTGAATGTGTGTAGATTTTGCTTTGACATATGCTCGTTTGCGTCAACGAAAGAGTGCTCTAAAGTTGTTATGCGTCCAAGGAGGCTGGGATTTTCTTATAGTTACTTGTGATGTAAAAATGTCTTTTTAATGGTAAAAGC
This sequence comes from Mya arenaria, assembly GCF_026914265.1. Classification (NCBI taxonomy): domain Eukaryota; kingdom Metazoa; phylum Mollusca; class Bivalvia; order Myida; family Myidae; genus Mya; species Mya arenaria. The sequence continues at coordinate 64,692,040 of NC_069126.1, forward strand.
TCTGAACGTTATTGTAAAGTAGAGACACTTGGCTGTAGATAGTTTCCGTAACTTCTGAGTGTATTGTCGTGTTGCCTAAATTGACAGGTCATGGATTAGGATGGACATCACCACAACATAGGAGAACTAAAGCTAACCAAGTGAAAAATTCAAATGTGTTGGAGTCCATTAAAGGATTGCTGTAGTAAATAAAATAGGCCTTCTCGTATTCTGTATGTACCTATATCAATACTTATGTAAAACCATCAAGTTACGGTAACCAGTGGGACTCCCCGAAAATAAGCCAATCGGTTGCATGAGAAAGAGTGTAAGTGGGAGAAAGAATACACATTGGAGTAAGGAGAAAGTAAAAATTGTTCGAGTTTGACATAAGTATGGGGTTATGAGAAAAAAGATCCCGAGGGCCATGGTTTATAACAAGTTATCTGTAGGTATAAAAATTAAATTGATACAAGTACTATGATGCATGATCCAACTTGACATTTGAGGTACATTTTATCTGGTAATTCGGATTTTGTGGCCGGTTTAAAGCAGTAGTTACCTGAGCCTTCCTGTAGGAAAGTATTTTAGGCAGTGTAAGCATGTACGTAACAAGATAAGCCATGCAATAAACAAACATTACAAGCCCTACGGAAAGGACACATCTACTGGCACACCAAGTAATGAATGTTCTTGTACGCAAAGACAAAATCACTTTAAGACGTCGAACAACATATCGTCACTATTTGTACAGGTTTATAGCTATGTGTTTCTCTTTGTAAAGATGTGCATATTATGATATTACTACTACTAATAATAAAAGCATGTACAGTAATTATAGCATATCAAGTATAAATAAAGCACATTCACAAATGTGTTTGTAATAAGAGTTCGTATATTCTCGTAGTAGTCGTACTAAGACATATATGTAAAGATTTAAACAGCATGTGTACGAGTCGACAAAAATTGACATGCTACTGTATTTAATGGCATCACACCGAGAAACAATTTCTCTTGAATCGCAATACAAGAAAGAACTTTTAATAACATTTTCATAATTTGATTTAAATCAAAGCGAAAGAAATTCTCATTATTTTATGCAACTGATAAATCCATATGAATGTCACAAGCAATATTGTAATAGAGGATGTTAATTTTAATATGCTAAAGCAAGAAGTGATATCATGAAACATATAATTTGTTACTGGTGGAAAAGGTTAATAGGTAGAATCCAGAGCAAAGCAAACAGTTCTAACTATGACAATTATCATGTCAGAAGATATATTAATATCAAATAAATCAATTAACACAGTCTCTATTATAATCTAAAATTTATGTCCTCTACAAATGGAAAAGTTGTGAATTGAGATTGAACTGGTTAAATGCCTGTTTTTATGAATAACAGAAACCATAAAAGGCTAATGCAAGTCTGGAAAATACTAAATTTTTTAAGTTGTTTTCATTATTAAAATTGCAACTTTGAACTTTTATGCGTGCAAATTTTAAATCGCTTCTGAAGGAGGTTATTCCGGGTTGAAAAACAACAACAAATAGAGGTAAGACCCCAAACGGTTACTTTGCTTCAGTAGGGGAAAGGTCTAATTTGAAGGTGCATTACTTCCCGGGGTTTATATGTTTAGATGGAATAGCTTCCCTTTTATTTGAAACACTGGTACTGGCAGTAATATCCACAAACGTCACGCCATCAGTCTTATCAATAATCACCGTGATTCATAGGCCTGTCAATCTCGTCAACTTTTTCACATGTACATTTGCCTGAATGCTTAGTTTATTCACTTATTTCACCCTTATGACCCAGCAGAGGCCCACCTACTCATTCATAGTTACCAGGGCAAGGGTTTCCCTAAATTAAGCTCACTTCGGCACTTAGAGAGGATAGAGGTTGTCCTTCCTCGGAATTCTGCCCCGGCTCTGCCTTGAAGTGCTGCCCCGGCTCTGCCTATCACCTGATGGGTAGAGGGGGGTTAGAGGTTGTCCTGCCTTGGAGTGCTGCCCCGGCTCTGCCTATCACCTGATGGGTAGAGGGAGGATAGATGTTGTCCTGCCTTGGAGTGCTGCTCCGGCTTTGCCTATCACCTGATGGGTAGAGGGAGGATAGATGTTGTCCTGCCTTGGAGTGCTGCTCCGGCTCTGCCTATCACCTGATGGGTAGAAGGGGGATAGAGGTTGTCCTGCCTTGGACTGCTGCTCCGGCTTTGCCTATCACCTGATGGGAAGAGGGAGGTTAGATGTTGTCCTGCCTTGGAATGCTGCCCCGGCTTTGCCTATCACCTGATGGGTAGAGGGAGGTTAGAGGTTGTCCTGCCTTGGAGTGCTGCTCCGGCTCTGCCTATCACCTGATGGGTAGAGGGAGGATAGAAGTTGTCCTGCCTTGGAATGCTGCTCCGGCTTTGCCTATCACCTGATGGGTAGAGGGAGGTTAGATGTTGTCCTGCCTTGGAGTGCTGCCCCGGCTTTGCCTATCACCTGATGGGTAGAAGGGGGATAGAGGTTGTCCTGCCTTGGAGTGCTGCTCCGGCTTTGCCTATCATCTGATGGGTAGAGGGAGGTTAGATGTTGTCCTGCCTTGGAGTGCTGCTCCGGCTCTGCCTATCACCTGAAGGGTAGAAGGAGGATAGAGGCTGTCCTGCCTTGGAGTGCTGCTCCGGCTTTGCCTATCACCTGATGGGTAGAGGGAGGTTAGATGTTGTCCTGCCTTGGAATGCTGCCCCGGCTTTGCCTATCACCTGATAGGTAGAAGGGGGATAGAGGTTGTCCTGCCTTGGAGTGCTGCTCCGGCTTTGCCTATCACCTGATGGGTAGAGGGAGGTTAGATGTTGTCCTGCATTGGAATGCTGCTCCGGCTTTGCCTATCACCTGATGGGTAGAGGGAGGATAGAGGTTGTCCTGCCTTGGAGTGCTGCTCCGGCTTTGCCTATCACCTGATGGGTAGAGGGAGGTTAGATGTTGTCCTGCCTTGGAGTGCTGCTCCGGCTTTGCCTATCACCTGATGGGTAGAAGGAGGATATAGGTTGTCCTGCCTTGGAGTGCTGCTCCGGCTTTGCCTATCACCTGATGGGTAGAGGGAGGTTAGTGGTTGTCCTGCCTTGGAGTGCTGCCCCGGCTTTGCCTATCATCTGATGGGTAGAAGGGGGATAGAGGTTGTCCTGCCTTGGAATGCTGCTCCGGCTTTGCCTATCACCTGATGGGTAGAGGGAGGTTAGATGTTGTCTTGCCTTGGAGTGCTGCCCCGGCTTTGCCTATCATCTGATGGGTAGAAGGGGGATAGAGGTTGTCCTGCCTTGGAGTGCTGCTCCGGCTTTGCCTATCACCTGATGGGTAGAGGGAGGTTAGATGTTGTCCTGCCTTGGAATGCTGCTCCGGCTTTGCTTATCACCTGATGGGTAGAGGGAGGATAGAGGTTGTCCTGCCTTGGAGTGCTGCTCCGGCTTTGCCTATCACCTGATGGGTAGAGGGAGGTTAGATGTTGTCCAGCCTTGGAGTGCTGCTCCGGCTTTGCCTTTCACCTGATGGGTAGAGGGAGGATAGATGTTGTCCTGCCTTGGAGTGCTGCTCCGGCTTTGCCTATCACCTGATGGGTAGAGGGAGGATAGAGGTTGTCCTGCCTTGGAGTGCTGCTCCGGCTTTGCCTATCACCTGATGGGTAGAGGGAGGTTAGAGGTTGTCCTGCCTTGGAGTGCTGCCCCGGCTTTGCCTATCACCTGATGGGTAGAAGGGGGATAGAGGTTGTCCTTCCTCGGAATGCTGCCCCGGCTCTGCCTATCACCTGATGGGTAGAGGGAGGATAGAGGTTGGCCTGCCTTGAGTGCTGCTCCGGCTTTGCCTATCACCTGATGGGTAGAAGGGGGATAGAGGTTGTCCTGCCTTGGAGTGCTGCTCCGGCTTTGCCTATCACCTGATGGGTAGAAGGCTGTCTGGAGGATAGAGGTTGTCCTTTTTTGGAATTCTGCTCTGGCTTGGCTAATCACCTGATGGGTAGAAGGTCTGACGGGAGGATAGAGGTTGTCCTTCTTTGGAATGCTGTTCCGGCTTGGCCTATCATCTGATGGGTAAAGGGAGAATATAGGTTGTCCTTCCTTGGAATGCTGCTACTTCTCGGCCTATCACCTGATGGGTAGATAGAGGACAGAGGTTGTCCTTCTTTGGAATGCTGCTCCAGCTAGGCCTATCATCTGATGGATAGAGGGAGGACAGAGGTTGCCCTTCTTATAAATGCTGCTCTCGGCTTGGCCTATCATCTGATGGGTAGTGTGTGTGTGTGGGGGGGGGGGGGGGGGGGTAATAATTAGTGTTACGCTTTTGTTTACTTCATTAATTGTCAGGACAATGGCCCTGCAGAGGTTTGGATGGTTGCATGTAGGTAGGGATTGTCCTAATCATAGAATCAACCTTGTCTTTGTACATAACTGTTTGATAATGTCAGCAAAATCTACTGGTACTTTAAATAACATGGTAAATTCAGTTTCTCGTCTTAGCACTTCTTCACAAATACATTTAATTCTAGCAGCCTATAGTAAAAAATAATAACATTTTCTTACCAGCTACACATTACTATGTCATGCTATAATTCTTATGTACATATGATTAATACTACATATCATTATTATTCTGTATTAACATTAGTATAGTCTTCTATCTTGTTGGTCTCCATGGCAACCGAAAACGTCGGTAGTGGTACCAGCTACACATTACTATGTCATGCTATAATTCTTATGTACATATGATTAATGCTACTTACTATTTTTATGTTTAAAATGCATGTATACTACATATTATTATTATTCTGTATTAACATTATTATAGTCAAAGAACTAACCATTTTACAGTGGTATGTCTACTACCGGAGCCGTGCACATGCGGATAGTTACAAAGCCGGGAAAAGTAGTTCAGATCAGATATATCTTACTTTTTGCAATTGTGAGTTCTGAATGAATATAAACGGCTTTTGTAAATATTTTTCCCCGTAAGTAACCAATTCAAAACTACAAGCTTTTTATTTTCAAGTCAGCAATTTATTGTAATGCTCATTATTTATATAGAAAAATAGCACGTTCATTGAGCTAATGTTTGTTTGTTATCATATAATCTTATTGATTATTCTATATTGTTGGTCTCCATGGCAACCGAAAACGTCGATAGTGGTAATAAGGGTCGAGTTGCCTATGGAGGTGCTTCCCCGCCCCCACCCGAAACACTGCTATTTTTTAACCGGAAGCTGTATAATAACCACTTAAAGCTGCACTCTCACAGATTGAACGTTTTGACAACTTTTTTATTTTTTTGTCTTAGCAAGTGCATTTTTTTGCGAAAACCCATGGAAACCAGTGATTAAAGACTGCTGACAAAAAATAAAGTAGCATATTTTTAAATTTAAGTTCAAAAATTTATGATTTATGCATTTTTTCTTAAACCGTTACTTACGGTTTAAGCCATAAAACATTAATTTTCGAACAAAAATGTGAAAATCTACGATCGGATTTATTGTCAACAATCTTATATCATTGGTTTGCAGATATTTACGCAAAAATTTGCACTTTCCAAGACAAAAAAATAAAAAAGTTGTTAAAATGGTATATCTGTGAGAGTGCAGCTTTAAAATGATCTGGAATCCAGAAAACCATTTGGTATAGAAATGCTTTGTAAAGCGGCACGTACACAATTGCTGACCAGTTAACTGATTGTATATAATAGAGGAATGTTGCTGACGACAAAGGTGAAGAAGGGTTTTATAAAAGGCTGACCATGTAGATGAAAAAGGATTTTTTGAATGTTAAAAAGAATATATTTTGCAGAGTTATTCTATTGAATATAAGGTATTTGAGTTATAAGTGCAAATGCCAACTTGCTCTATAACTGAACTTGAACCGAACGCCGACGCCGGGGCGAGTAATAAAGCCTCCTTATTCTTCGAGCTAAAAATTGGAATCGGCAATGCAGACGACCAGACATATTGTAAAACTTGCGGAAACGGTAATAAAACAAATACTAACAACTGGTTTATTAATATTCTTTAAAGAAATAGTAAAAACGCAAATTATGCGAAAGCCTCATTCGGAAATGTTGGGCGAACGACCACATCATTTTATTATTTTTGAAGGGACTGCGACTTTATGTTGTATAGTTCAAACACAACGCCCGCTCCGTTCAAGTAGCTTTATTAAATGTTCTAAACAGCGTCACGCTCCCAGCCGGATCCTAACACCGAGCGATATTAACGTCCTCCTTGCTAAAAGGCTTCCCGCCCAAAAAGCTCTCTTCGACAAAAGCTCCCTGACTAGCAGTCAAATCGACCGTTATATACTACACCGCACTAGACAGGTTATGCAAGTACCAGACGGGTTATGCAATCTAATTGCATACACTTGACCCTGGGGTGTGGTATCAGTAACACTATATGTAATATGTAACACTTCATCTACACAACGATTCATACATTACATTATCAAACACGTGCAGATACAATAAACCAAACAAATTATTTGAGTTGTATGTTTATTATGATCAAAATCTTAGCAATCTATGTACAAATTATGCATACAATGGTCAGGACGTGGTTATTTTTAACACAAAGTAATACTGACGTATATTTCTTGTATACATATAAAAACAACACTTGTTAGTCGTAAAAAATGATAGCACCTTACACATATCTGTTTTTCCTTAACTATTAATACAACAGAGAGGTTCAACATCTATAAGGACCTTATCTACTTGCAACGAAATCTGAAAAGTAAATGCTTCAATTCCTAAAAAAGTCTCCCCCAATAATGCACTTGATTGGAAAGTGCGGTTATGCCAGTTTATCACCCTACGGTAAATAAATAATGATGATGAGAAGGTTACAGAATACCGGGGATGTTTGAAGATGTTCTTGTAGTCATTAAAACGGTTGATAGTCATGACGAAAAAATATATATGTAAGGATATGACGTCATAATTTAACACGAAATTTAGGTTAATTATTCAAAAGTCTATCAAAACAAATCACAGCAAATAATTGACCAATCACGACCGCCGAGCGACGGGCAGAAAAAGAATGGCACGGAACGTATTGAACGAATGCAAGCTGCACTGAATACAAGAAATGCATAAACACTTTGTTCTATATAACACATGTCTTTTCAACATATTATATCTCAAAATTAACCCACATCAATGGCAAAACACAATATTTTGGCAAAATAAACGCCAGTGCGTTGAATTTGGCAAACTAGTGAACTCTTCAAATCTTTGTACAAGAATGTTTAATTTAATCACCACAAGAGGCATTTAGCGGTGCGCACACGAGGTATGTATCGGTCCGCGTGAAGAGTGACACGCCTATGCAGTGCTTGATCGACAGGCACGGACAAAGTAGATCAGCGAGGAAGTGATGCGGCTAGAGACCAAGGCGGTTCCGGATGTAACGAGCCACGAGAATCTGTGGGTAGGTCTGCCACTCGTGTAACAGCTGCAGGTTAGTGGTGATCCCGTCTCCCTCGCACCGGTCGAGCAGCGTTACACAGCATACAGCCCCTGAACAGACGGATTGACGAGGGTTGGATGGTTAGCATTATTGATATCATAATGGGTGATATTGATTTTCATTTGTCCGATATATCAACTTAAAAAAGCACGTCCTTGGATCGATGTATTTATCGTCACATCAAACGGCGACGTTGGTTTTTAAATATATTACAAGGAAACATCACAACACCCTTGTCCTTAGGAAACGGTAACATGGCTATAATTGCTCAAATTAGGGAGAAGAATGAATTTACAGCTAATTGTAACATTATTTATCAATTATTTGACAGGCAAACAGCTAACCACTTTATTAATAGAGAATAGAATAGAAATACTGTTTTGGTTGTCCGATAATTAATGTTTCTAAACATGTACGTTCCTTCTCCAGCCTTACCCGGTATGCTTGGGGTCAGATAAGGCCGCTAAGCTTGCCCGGCATGTCTGCTCGGTCAAAGAGGACGGTGAAGCCTTCCCGGTACGCTAGCGCGGTCACAGAGGGATGTTAAGTTTACCCGTATGTTGGCCTGGTCACATAGGTCATGAAGCTTACCCTGTATGTTGGCGGGGTCAAATTTGGCCGTGAAGCTTAACCAATATGTTTGACTGGTCACAGAGGTCCGTTATGCTTACCCGGAATGCTGCTTCGGTCACAAAGGGCCCGTGAAGAGATTTAGGTTTGCAGGCCCGGACAATGCGGACCGTCAAGCCTAGCTGATATGTTGGCCCAGTAATACAGATCCGTGAAAATTACCTGGTCTGTTGGCCCAGCCGCAGTGCGCCGTGAATATCACTCGGTATGCTTGCCCCGTCACGGAGGCCGTTAAGCTTACCCGTTACGTTGGCCCGGTCGAAGAGGGCCTTGGAAGATTACCCGTTATTTTGGTTCGTGAAGCTTACCCGGTATGTTGGCCCGGTCAAAGAGGGCCTTGAAGATTACCCGTTATTTTGGTTCGTGAAGCTTACCCGGTATGTTGGCCCGGTCAAAGAGGGCCTTGAAGATTACCCGTTATTTGTGGTCCGTGAAGCTTACCCGGTATGTTGGCCCGGTCAAAGAGGGCCTTGAAGATTACCCGTTATTTTGGTCCGTGAAGCTTACCCGGTATGTTGGCCCGGTCAAAGAGGGCCTTGAAGATTACCCGTTATTTGTGGTCCGTGAAGCTTACCCGGTATGTTGGCCCGGTCAAAGAGGGCCTTGAAGATTACCCGTTATTTGTGGTCCGTGAAGCTTACCCGGTATGTTGGCGCGGTCAAAGAGGGCCTTGAAGATTACCCGTTATTTGTGGTCCGTGAAGCTTACCCGGTATGTTGGCCCGGTCAAAGAGGGCCTTGAAGATTACCCGTTATTTGTGGTCCGTGAAGCTTAACCGGTATGTTGGCCCGGTCAAAGAGGGCCTTGAAGATTACCCGTTATTTGTGGTCCGTGAAGCTTACCCGGTATGTTGGCCCGGTCAAAGAGGGCCTTGAAGATTACCCGTTATTTGTGGTCCGTGAAGCTTACCCGGTATGTTGGCCCGGTCACATAGTGTCTTAAAGCTTACCCGGTATATTGGCCTGATCATAGAGGGCCGTGCAACTTACCCGGTATGTTTGCGCGGTCACAGAGAGCCGTGAAGCCAAGGGACTCCATTTCCATGTTGGTCACCCCACGGTCCGCTAGCTCCCGTAACCATAGAAACTTTTCCTCCTCCTCGTGTTCACAGAACGCCCCGTCCATCCGTCCCTGACCTAGTGGTGTAAAAAGAATTAGAAATAAATACTATTCTTAAAACAACAACTTCAAAATCATTAACTCACGTCAATGTGCTGGCCCTGACCTAGTAGAAACAAACTAAAATTATGTTCGCCTAGTGAATATATGTGATTGAAATTATTACGGTATAAATTCAGTTTTGCAAATGACAAGAATTAAAGATTATATGTACAAATTTATGAGCAAACGGGCTTCGAGTAAATTCTTATTAAAACGGTTTCTAACTACGTATTTAGTTTCAAGGTTGAAGATCGGTTGAAATACTTTAAAATTTCAAAATGGTTTTATAAAATTTTATACTTTTGCTTAAAGGGCCTCGTTCACAGATTTTAGGTTTTATTATTGGGTTATTTGTTGAAATACTTAACTTTAATGGACATAGATCAAACAGCAAATTAACTGCCGGATACACATTTAAACATTATTTTATAAATCAAAGCCCCAAATGATTGTGTTTTCAATAAGGTTACTAACACTGTTTCAGCGAAATAGAGCATATTCTTTTCAATAATCATTAACATAAGAGCTAAGTTAAACCTTTGTAGATGTGTTCACAGCATTACACACAATTGCTCACATTTTACACGATACAAATAAATAAAACGATTTCCGACCCTATAGAACGTGAATGCGAACCTTTAACCTATACACAACGTGTATAAATTACCTTCATAGAAATCATCGGCACACAGGGTGGTGCCCAGCACGGTTTTGAACTTGTCGTCGTTTTGGCTACAGGCGTACAGTTGGCGGATAAGGTCGCTGTCCACTTTCGCCGGCCGTTCAACCGCACGCCCGAGGATATACTGGCAAAATAAAATGTTGTTCACACAATTTGAAGTCGCCAATGGGGACGTGACAGTGGTACTAAATGTACATTTAGAAAAGGGTGATTCTTAAAAACCGTGTGTATGGAATAGATTATATATTATACAACTCTTTTGATAGAGAAAAGAAACGCGTAAAAAATCGTAAATATTACACAAGGTTTTACATAAAATAAAAATGACGTTTCACCGTGGTTATAATCAAGACACTATCAGTGTATGCTGTAGTTCAACTTGTACTCTGATACATGTTGTACTTAGGCCCAAAAATAAATGGTTTGGTTAGGGTTACTAGTACATCCATTTCAAAAACAGGTAGGGTAGGAAGGTTTTTATTTTTATTTTCATTTTCTTCATTATGCCTTATGTAAGAATCTTATTGGCATCATTAGAGAATGGTGATCAAGTAATCTTCTATAAAAAGCTTAAAAGGTTTATACGCACTTTAAAAAAAATACCAACTGACTATAAACACGGTAGGTAGAGTCGGGTATCTGGAACCAAATGTATTTTTGGCCTAAGTGAAGTTTAATTTTAAAGTATAAATTTCATTTTAGGCATCTAGTAACAAATCATTCACGTCATTGCTTTGAAGCAGAGCCCACCTGCTTATAGACTGGTTCCAATGCGCCGTTGACAACCTTCTGGCTGATGACCACCGTGCCAGGCTCCAATCCTGAAATGTAAAACATATCATAATCATTATTTGTTTACAAACAGATTCCAATGCGAGTCTTTGTGGTTATTGTTTCAGTCGAAAAGAAAACAAAAATCCAAAAGGCATAACAACCAGAGTTACGGGCCCTGTGAGCCGGATATTGCCAATAATCTGAAACTGATGAACATACACATATGTACAGTATGTATGTAATATACAACGACGATACGTTTGAACATACCTACTTGATACACGTGTCATAATTGATCATTGAAACGAATGTCCTAGAAATAAATACATACTGTGTAGGAACTCATTATTGTGTCAAAATCAGGAATAAAACTCGCACCTGTTTTCTTGAGGTTTTTGCCCGTTAAATGAAATATACCAGCTTCTTCAAAGTATTTATCTGCAGAATATTCAAATCCATCCAGTCGCGGATATTGCTCGCACATTTTGTTAGTATCCATAGTTGTTTTTACACACCTCAAAATAGTTCAACTACATGCAATGACTGGATCTTAATCCGTAATGACACTGCACATTATACTTGCACCAAGCATACAACTTGTGAATTTCGCTCACAGCGGGACCTCGAGAATATATATGAGAAATAACACTTTTTTCCGATACAGAGAAATAAAGAAGCAGGATTAAAATCTCCATGGACAATTATAATTGCATATAATTATAAATAAACGCTCTATTTGTCCTGTCGGGGAGTAATTATACGAACAGAAGGTTAGATTATGATAATCACATTATTATCATTCTACTACATATTACTATTTGATTATAGTAGTAGATTGTAGTAGTAGTAGTAGTAGATTGTTTATTATATTGACATGTGTATCATACAAATAAATAACATAATTTATACAGTGAGAGTACACCCGGCCCCATGGGCCTATAGGTCACCTTTAAGAGTGAGTTAACATAATTCGATATATAAGTTACAAATGATTTTCAAACATATATAGTAACAACATAAGATATGATTCACGATTCAATTATGTACATAGAAAATAGGCAGAATTAAACGTAAGTATTTTAGAAAAAAAACAAAAAACAAAAAAAAAAAAAACTATAATAGCTATAAAATTATATGTTTGTGTTTGGGTTTTTTATGTTTAGTATTGCAAATCTTTGAGTAGCCATTGAAAAATAGAAAAAGTAAAATCATAATGCAAAAGGTTTTGTCTTTTTTTTTAAATATCTAAGTTAAAAAAATAGAATCATTGCGGAAATGACGTCATCATACCTATACCACCGCACGTGCCAATGCGAAAGAACGTGACGTTTTCACAACCAGCATAGTAGATGAGTTTTACGATCTCTTGAAAGACGATGGACAGTGAGGGGATGCCGATACCGTGCTGCAATGAGAGAGGGGAGATAAACAGTGCTAGTCGATACGTGTCAAATATGAAGTAAAGAAGGTGACGTCATTTCCTTTGACATATGAGACCTATATCGCAACGCTTGGAACACTGTTGACCATATGGAATTATCTATACTGAGAGGGTTGACATAACATTGAATTTAAGTAAACAAAAATATAATAATACTAAATAAAATACCAAGTATGATATGTCATGAAAAGCGTAATTTGACACGGCAAAACTATGTTGCTAGCACTTCTGTTATTTATCAACAAGGACATGTATTAAAACAAACGTTAAAAGAATGGGCGCGAACATGTTTCTCGTAAATTTCGCCAATGGATACTTGCTTTGTGAAATGCATCTTGGCACAAGCCAAACTAAAGATTAAGACGGACGCAGCGACCGTAATTACTAACGCTGACGGAGAGAACTGGTCCGGCCTTGTACACGGCATAGCGGTCCGTGCCGGCAGCGAAGTTATGAACCGTGTCGCTGACATCAAATTCACGCGCGATAAACCGCGCAAACTTTTCCATCCGTGTCGCTTGGCCGCCAAAACACACGACCTGAAAAGGAAATATACACAAAGTAACCACCATGGTTGTTTGGGTGCTAGGGCAGATGTATTAAGTGATTGATGGGTCGCCCTGTCTTTAATGTCGTTCACGGAAGCCATGGCATATTTCATTAAAAGGAAAAAGATACCATTCAGGGGCATAGCTAGCCCTCTATTCATGTGGGTTCATAATTGTCGTAGCGGGTTTGAGGGCATGCCCCCCTTCCGGAAAGTTTTGAAAACAATGGTCCAATCTCGGGCATTCTGGGCGTTCTGTGTTGCTTTATTTAGTATTGGAAAATGGCCAGTTATAGGATCATATATCAACAAATAAACCCTTAACTCGGCGGATGGCTGATTTTTGTCAGGATCATGTGGATTCAGCCGCGTACTCGCGTATGGGCAGCTACGCCCCTGCCGTTCTTCCATAGTCTATAAATCAAAACCACTTAATCTGATACGTCAATTAAGCTTGAATTACAGTGTTAATACCTTGACATCTCCGAAGAGGCGCCTGAGATCGTCACTTCCGGTTGAGAGGGCGATATGGTAAAGGTGGTCGTCTTGGATGGATTTGAGGCGGGCGTTGTGCAGCTTTACGCGCCCGTTGGATCTAAACAAACAAATTCGAGCAATGTCCAAACTTGCTTGGATGAAACATAGTATGGTTATTTAAAAAACAATCTTTAAAAAAAAATCCGGTCTTTTTTATTATCATTACATGTATTATTATCAAGCTCATAAGAAACACCTTAAAACAACCATACGTACCATGAAAGTTACTTATGAAGCAATCTTCTTTCAAAATACTGGTTGGAAAGCAGAATTCGGCAATTTTGACAGGTGTTCAAGATTGAAAAGATTTTCTCTTTGGGAATGGTATTGACGGAAATAATACTTGTAGTTACGCAAACTAGGGGTCAAATTTCGTATGATTATTTATTATAAATTGCCATGCACTTCAACTGCCATGAAAAACATAAATACAAAATGTCAACTGCCGGCATCTGCTTCCCGTCGGATACTGGTCTCCAACCAGTAGTTTTTAATCATGGCAGACATAAGATTAATATGTCGCCTCTTATCTACATTTGATCTATTCAATGTGAGAAAATAAATAGCATTAAAGTTCGTGTTTTCTGATCCTGACTTTAAATCTAATGGAGCCTTAATAAAGCACTTCTGAAACTTTGGCCTTGATAAGCACTTCTGAAACTTTGGCCTTGATAAAACGCTGCTGAAACTCGGTGAAAGTCCTATATAAAGGACACATACATAAAACACTCAAGTCTGGTCTATATATGGAGTGAAGAAGAAATATTTGTTTTAAGATACGATTTGTAAAACATGTAAATATATAATAAGACAAAAACAGGCCAAGGCAAGGTTAGTTTTGTACTTGAATCGATTGCTTACATGTAAGATGAAACGGCAAAATGATTAAAATATTTTTGTATTCGATGTAGACGGATCAGCATGTACTTATCTGCTGCCTGCAAATACTTCACTGATTTTATGAAAGGTCATGAATATAGACGTGACTAATAAGTTCTACCTCGGATCAGCTTGCATAAATGCCTGCCAAGGCATTTCAGTCAAACCAATGTCATGAATTAGTCTTGAATATGCCTGTGAACATACAATATTGCTCTTTTAAGTACTGTCGTATTTAAAATATAGGTCCATTAATGCAAAACATGTCGTATTAAAACTAAAGGTCCATTAATGCAAAACAAAACTACAAATAAAGTTAATCCCAAAAGAGAAACCATGATCTTGTTTGAACGCACACTCTTCTATCTTCTAGGCCTTTAAGACAAACATTCAATTTAGACCTTGTTTGAAGGCACGCTCTTCTGGGCCTATCAGACAAACATTTAACTATGACTTTGTATGAAGGCACGCTCTTCTGGGCCTATCAGACAAACGTTTAACTATGACTTTGTATGAAGGCACGCTCTTCTAGGCCTATCAGACAAACATTTAACTATGACCTTGTTTGAAGGCACGCTCTTCTAGGCCTATCAGACAAACGTTTAACTATGACTTTGTTTGAAGGCACGCTCATCTAGGCCTATCAGACAAACGTTTAACTATGACTTTGTATGAAGGCACGCTCTTCTAGGCCTATCAGACAAACGTTTAACTATGACTTTATATGAAGGCACGCTCTCTAGGCCTATCAGACAAACGTTTAACTATGACTTTGTATGAAGGCACGCTCTTCTAGGCCTATCAGACAAACGTTTAACTATGACTTTGTATGAAGGCACGCTCTTCTGGGGCTATCAGACAAACGTTTAACTATGACTTTGTATGAAGGCACGCTCTTATAGGCCTATCAGACAAACATTTAACTATGACCTTGTTTGAAGGCACGCTCTTCTAGGCCTATCAGACAAACATTTAACAATGACTTTGTATGAAGGCACGCTCTTCTATGCCTATCAGACAAACGTTTAACTATGACTTTGTATGAAGGCACGCTCTTCTAGGCCTATCAGACAAACATTTAAAGTGACACTCGTCTTTAAAATCAATACATACACATGTATAACAAACACAATTTTTTGAGTGATTCACCTTTAACTACTTACAAAAAAATGCATTTTGGGAAAATATTGATTACTAATAACAAGATCATTACCGTGTATTTCATAGCTGAAAATGCACAAATATTAAATGATTGTTGAGTGCTAAAAAAAATACAGTGACCAACTATAGTCTCATAAGGTAGAAATAGCGTGTTTTCTGCACCTTTTTTCGAATTAAACACGGTATCCTTCATAAGAACCATTGTTTTCTATATGTATTCACCATGTTCGGTAAATTAAAACAATTGTATTGATGGTGATACATCTTATTTGTGAATAAGAGGGTATCTTTATCTATGACCTTGTTTAAAGACACAATCTTCCGGCTTAATAGTCATCGGAAGACAAACAATTTCATTTCACGTCAAACACAGAATACAAAATCATACAAAAATCAATTATCAATTAATGTTTGAGTAACCGCCTTGCAGGATAGTGGCATCAGGGGTTCTTGCCATATCTTATCAGACGAATAATCTAATATTCATCATTTCAGTACTCAACCATACCTCCAATGCGATCGTTTAACCTCATTTTTTTATACTGCAGCAGCAGCATTTTCAGAAACAGTGAAAATAACAAGAAAGAACTTACGTGGGTAGAGCATCTTCTTTCCCCTCTTCGAAAAGCGCAGTTCTGTTGTCTTCAATAATATCCATACTTACAACACCAAAATATATCACGACTTATTCAAACCGAAGTACACCAGTTTAATTATAAACACAACTACCTACACCTTGTCTGGAAATTACAGTGTAATTAATAGTAAAATAGTGATACTGTTGGTGTGTGTGTGTGTGACAACGCGTGTTAAATATGTCAATTTAATTAACCTCTATAAACATATAGGACTTTAAAACACTATGGCGATATGTATGTATATTAGTATCAAGGATATAACTCGGTGGAAGCCACACACGGTTTGAATTACCGAGACAGAAATGGTTATGGTAAATAAACAGGATGATGAAATACTGAACGCCGGGAAGGGTTGATATCAGGTGGAGATAAGAACTTCCATTGTTTGCATTAGAGTTCGACTCTCGATAAATATGCATTGGAGATTAAGTGTACGCGTTGTTAAGGAATGGCCGCGTCTATTGGCTGCATTATGGCTTGAATCACCCTTGCAGTTTAGACAGGAATAAAAAAGCCTAAAGGGTCTGGGGATTTACCTTCATTCTTGAAAGTGTTGTAACGTAAAAGAGAATAAATTAGCCCCAAACATATGGTTGCGTTACAACGATGAGCGACATCAAAACGTTTCACAACAGAAAGAAGAGAAAAGGGGATCAGTCCCGGTGGAATGATGGCCGATCAGGCCTTGTGCGCCTCAATCTGGTTCGTTTGCCTCCAATGGTAATAAGAGCCGAATGATGTCTAGAAGCGATAAAAGCATTATGGCACTCGATTGTTAATTAATTTACAATTATTACATAACCAAATGCCTGCATGACATGTGTCTCTTCAGGAAACCGGTGCCAGCTAGCTCCATTACGATGTACATTGATTAAACAAACTACAGTTTCGCAACCGGCGCCATCCTGAATATTTGATCTATTTAAGCGCAATAAATTACGATCAAGGGGCACTTCATGAATGGAAACTTTTACTACAGAGATAAGAGTCATTTCTTAATACAGCGATATACTGACCTCATTTGAATGTTTGTAAATAAAGGCAAGCCAAGGATATAATGTCAAGGTTATGATTTTGTATACTCTCTATCAGAATGCTATCTAGAGCCATAATGATCAGAAACTGTACGTTCAATATTTCATTTCATATAGTTTAAGTACAGTTCTCAACACCAAAGTGGGCGAAAAAAAGAAAAGAAAAAAACGTTCCAAATAAAAGTTTAATTTTATTTTTGAGGTACAATAATTTACGGGTGAAACAAACAGCATTTGAAACATTTTTTAATATTTGATAAGGAGTTTAGGAAATTTTACATATAAGAATAATTTTCAGAAGTTTTTGAAATTCCGTTTGCATTTTCCGGATTTGTTTCGGTGATGCAGTCGAACTTTGTTGGCTCGAACTCCCAGTGAACGGCGAAAATTTCCTCAAGCCCCGGAAAATTCGAGCCAAGTGGGAATGCTTACATTCAGTATAAAGAAATTGGTCCTTTACATCCATTTCGAGCCAACGAGTAATTCGAGCCAAGCGAGTTCAGACATGGGTTCGACTTTATGTCAAAATGTTCAAGTCTATTCAATTGTCACATTGTTAATCATTGCGTATGTTGTTTGCATTACTAAAAGGCAAATTCCATAATTGGGCTACTGCAAACTATTTCCGCACTGTTTATAAAAATGTGCTTCGGTTTTGTTTCTTCGTGCTATTATTGTTATAAAGGTATATATGTACATAGGTGTTCTACTTACAAAGCAGATTACGATAATTTTTCCTTTTCACCCGCAACTTTCTCTCTCACACTTCTTCCTTGTTTATTCCTTACCTTTTTCATAATATTTCCCTTTACATGTATATTATTTCAATACTCCCCTTTTCACCAACATTGTTTTAAGTATTGTTTCCATAATCTGTATATATACATGTATAATACTGATATATCACTTGTTCAATGTTATTATATATGCGTATAATACTTACTGATGCCAACATTTATACAAGAGCTGTTTTTTTAAATGTGCTTCGAACGATTCGTCTCGAGCGAGATCGGCACTACCGAATCAAGGTACCGATGTACCTAGTAAGATGATCGTGCGTCTGTCATTGCTCCCAAAGGACTGCATAAAACGTCTGGCGGTAAAGCTTTTGACCAAGAGTTCATGCGCCGTTTAGACCCACTTGACCCTTATGGGCTTCTGGCATGAAAGGGATACATACATAATCCAAAGTATTCCGAGTTTTTGAAAGGACTATATTCATTGCAGGAACTCTGACTCGTAGCCAAGTATAAGACAAACGATGTACGCAAACATCAACATCACGACACGATCAACAATATATTGGTTCTTCCTTAGTAAGAAAGAGATTCAATGAAAGAGTCTAAATTAGTGACTTAAACTCACTTCTGCAAAATGTTTAGGAAACTGCAAATATCTTAAATAGATTTATATAGCTCATCATTTGACAGTATTTTTCCCCAATAGTGCACCTGAAAACACTTAAATCATAACTTTTTTACTGTTTGATAACGAAAAAAATACAAGCCGGTACAGTAAAGGAAAAAAATAGAAAAATGACAACAAAACCTCACGCCCACAAAGACTCATACATAAACATAAGGATAACTTAACCTTTAAGAATTTTGTTGAATCGCGTTACTTACGTGGACTTCAAATACAATAGTTGAGCATGTATCAACATTTGTTGAAGGGTTCCACTCGTCAGCATCTTAGTATTAACACTCCTAATGATTTGCCACATTTTATTTCGTCATACAAAAAAAACGTGCATTTTACATGAGTCCCTCTAAAATGGAATCAAATACCACAAAGCCATTAATGTATATCTATGTAAAAAAATAGAACGCTTTTGATCCACTGTCTGATAAAAACTTTTGTCAAGTCTGCAGAGGTCTATGAAACACCTGTACGAATGATAAATGATGGCAGTATGCCTGCACGAATGCATGTATTGCCGTTGCGAAATATATAACCTTAAACATTTAGAGTTTAGAGTATATTTCAGAATTCAATAGGCAATACGCCCATGGGTAGACAATCAATAAAATACGTTAATGTTTATAACATAGTCAATTGTCACTCAATCTTCCAAATATACTGTAACAAATTGGTTTAACATTCACAGTTGAATAGAACATTATAAACACGGCGAGAGGAATAACCAAATTTTATCCGTAATAACTATAGTAGGCATTTCTCAACACGAAAGCTTTGAAAACAAACATAGATAATTTTCTATTTTCATTAGTATTTCGAGAGGTGAATAATTCTATAAATTTAATCATATTAGGTCTTGCATAATATTATTTATCTATGTAAGCTTTTCTTATATCAGTATACAATTTACATACATAAAACTTTTTTAAAGGTTTTTGTGTGTGTCCTTCTAACCCACTTTTGCATTTTTTGTGTTCGCATTTTCTGGCGACCAAGAACACTTGAGGTTTTATTTGCCTGCACGAATGCATGTATTGTCGTTGCGAAACAGTTAACCTTAAACATACATAAAACTTTTAAAAAAAATTGTGTTTGTCCTTCTAACCCACTTTTGCATTTTTGTGTTCGCATTTTTCTGGTGGCCAAGGACACTTAAGGTTTTATCATTTTTTCTTTTCATGATTTTGCGTAGATCGATTCTGACGAATGCAAACAATTAGAAAATAGTTTCAAGGGTACATTTCAGTCCGTTTCCCCCAAGCCTTACTTGGCAAAGAAGTGCCAGTAGTTTAAGGTAGCATATACTTGGTGTTTGCTTTTTTATGTGTTGACAATCGATGATTTTTCTGGTACGTCAACGGGTACGCCCGCTCTATTTAACTGTAGAGCTCTGATAAATACATATACAATCCATAACTGATTATCCCCTTAAAGGGACTAGACACCAGATTATATATATATATAACTGCAAGGAAAAGAATGTCAAAACCTAAAATGAAATTGTTGTGTAAAATGCATTGAAGTTTATTTACCGATACAGCACATCGCTTACGACACATGTATCTTGTTCGTGTATTTTTTCCAATTAGAAAATTTACTTGGTCTGTTTTTTACGTAAGTTCAAGTTAATTTAATAATGGCGTCGGTTTATGTATCTGTACAAATCACGTGACTTTCACATTCTAAATAAACACACTATTAACTGGGTAACCATTATGTGCTATTTTTTAACTGGTCGACTCAGCTGAGACAGCGACAAAATAGTCTTTTAATCATGTAAAGTGAGATATTATCGGCCTCATACTAACTCTTTTAGTCAATTCTAGTCGGGTTTTGAGAAAGTACTGTATTTGCCGGGATTCTGGAACCATCTGGTGGCCTATCCCTTTAACGGAAGCATGTTTGAAGACATGTTAAGTAAGCATTTGCAAAGTGTATAGATAAAAGGCAAGGAAGATAAAACGAAGGAAATGTTGACTTGAATACAATACGTATCTGAAAGGGTTAAAGGATTTAGGAGACATAAATGCGCAACATTATGAAGTAATGAATTAGGCATTATATTTATTATACAACGATTGTGAAGGAATTTGTCATGCCTTACCTGGGTCTGATGGTGACTCTCGTTGGCATGATGTTCGCGAGAGTGGTGACTAGTTTGGTCGGAACAAAAGTATCTGGAGTAACCTCACTTTTCCTTTTTGGTGATCACAAACCAAACTCACATAGGCCCGGGCCGGGGAATTGGAACCGGGGCGCATATGTGAGAGGCAAGTGCGCTAACCACTGCACCGGCCGACGACCGCTTTTGTCCCTGCTACAAAATAAACAGATAAAAACATTTTCTATATTTGTACTTCTGAGAAATAGATAAATGGTGAATTAAGCAAGGATTGAACAATCAATCATGCATGTAAGATTCAACCGTATATTTTTAACATGTTTAAGATAAGGATACCCTTACACACGTGTTTACATTGGCACGTCGGAGACTTTTAAAGTGGTCGCATTATAGGAAGAACGCAGTTATGTCTTTACACGACACGGCCATATATCCCTAACATTTACTCTGAATACATGCCTTTAATAACTTGAGCTTCATATCAACATCTTAGTTTTACATAGCTTTCGTTCCTCTATCATATAATGGCGGCAGTATGTGAGGGGTTAACTAACATTTACAACAAATCTTGACGTGATCAAGATTAATGATTAACTATTGGACAAAGATTGAAACCGTTATACCCATGTGTGTTTGAAATTGGGAAGATAATATGTTTGTTTTTTATTTTACCTTATGACCAACTTCAGACGTAAGCAAACTTGACCTCGATTATATAAAGACAAACAAAGTATCCATGAAAACTTGGTATAATGTTGCCTCAATAATGCAAATCAACGTTTGACAGGCTTTCGACCTAGTAACCTGGTACGGTCAAAACAAACAATCCCTGTATTTCAAATCTGACCTGAACCAACAAGCTGACAAAGTTTCATGAAGATGTGGAGTCCTGCAAGCAAGAGACAAACGAGAATGGGAAGTAATAAAGAAAAGAAAGAATCCGACCAAGTTGGAACGTACTGTTGGTCACGATCAAAATCACCAAATGAAAATATTGAATACATATGTTTATTTGAATATCTGTTTGGACATATCATTCAAACTTTCTCACTGTTTATTGTAACCTCAAAACTAAGAAAAAAAAAATCAAAACTGCATAGTCAAGTCATCCAAGGATCATAATAACTTGGGTTTGCAAAACAATACACAATGTCCAAATATAATACTGTAGCATTATTAGAAAGTAGTTAAAGGGTAAAAGTAGAGGTCAATCAGGAGCAACATTGATATTGGTTTGCAAAAGAATGTATACATGAGAAAAAATAAAATGCTAGCTTCCAAGTAAGGAAGTAGGCCAATAGGTACTGGTAAAGGACAGAGCAAAACTATTCAATTGTTAAGCACTTGTTTACAATATGGTGATCATTTGTACTATATTTTAGAACTATCCATCTTAAACTTTGGCTCACACTGTTTTGCAAAAGAGAGCGCACCCAAAAGGCATTTACATGTAACGCCTAAACAATCTCGCCGGAACTGACAGGAACACTTGAACCACTACTACATTTCAGTGTGATCATGTGTACCAAGTTTCAGGCTAATCTCACACAACCAAAGGAAGTACAGTAATTCGCTCCTGGCCTCCACCAAACCCTGCACAGATACCAAGCGAAAATGTAGTAAAAGGGCTATGACTCTTGCACAAATCAACTGCCACAAACACAGAGTGTTGGCACTTGTACACTTTATGACAATGTGTACCAAGTTGCAGAACAATTTCTCTGAAACTGTGGAAGTATTTCACTCCACATTTTTTTAAACAAACCGCCCAGCCAAACAAACAACCAACACAGGAGATTTCAGCATTTGGTGATTCTCGGGGTATACGTTTCAGAAAATAGTTATCTGTTAACTTTGCACTTTTGGTGAAATATGATTACAGCAAGTATTTCAGTTATCAGTGATAAAATTGGTGGGTACATGTATCTTGAACTCGACTTTATATAGACACACATTTCTATTCATTTTCAAAAAGAATGATGCACGCCACATGACGGATTACAAACGGGGGAGTGGGTGGACGAGGGGTGGAAAAAAACTTCAATGCTTTGCTGTTTGTCTTTTATTTAATGTGGTTTTGCTGACAACATTATTGTACAATTTATTGATTGATTTATTAATTAACGTAGTTAAAGAAAATGTAAATAAATACATATTAAAGAATTTTAGATTTCATATATCAACAACAGTTCATTTAACAATATGTAGAAATAATAATAACAAGAGATGTTTGTCAAACAGTATGCTCCCCCTGAGCGCCATGTTGTCAGGATTATATGGACAATTGAATGAAATATGCATGGACCGAAATGACAGCTGATTTGTTGCTGTTTTAAGATTATGACCATTAAAGAGTGAGGATAAAGTGTGTTATGACCGTCATGACCTTTAACTCTATGAACTCAAAATCCAGAGTCATCAGCTGGTCACCAGAAACCTAAATGTCAAGTTTGAGGGCCATGGGTGCAGGCATTGTCAAGTTATCACAAGACAAGTTTTTTTCGTTCAAGGTCACTGTGACCTTGACCTTTGACCCAATGACCCCTTAAATCATAAGGGGTCATCTACAAGTCAGATGCAACTCCAAGTCAAGTTTGAAGGCCATGGGTTCAGGCATTGTTGAGTTATCACTCGGACAACCTTTTACCATTCAAGATCACTGTGACCTTGACCTTTGGCTCTATGAATCCTAAAATCAATAAGGGTGATCTACTGGTCAGGCTTAACATCCATGTCAAGTTTAATGATCATAGGTTCAGGCATTGTTGAGATATCAGTGGGGGAAGATTTGTTAACTTTTTAGCGTTAAAGGTTACTGTGACATTGACCTTGGCCTGATGACCCCCAAAATTGATAGGGGTCATCTACTGGGCAGGCCCAACCTTCATGTCAAGTTTGATGACCATAGGTCCAAGAATTGTCAAGTTTGCTTTCAAGGTCACTGTGACCTTGACCTTTGACCCCTAAAATCAATAGGGGTCATCTACTGGTCAAGCCCAACCTCCATGTCAAGTTTGAGGGCCATGGGTGCAGGCATTGTTGAGTTATCACTTGGACAACCTTTTATCATTCAAGGTCACTGTGACCTTGACCTTTGGCCCAATGACCCCTAAAATTAATAGGGACAATCTTCTGGCCAGACTCAACCTCCAAATCAAGTTTGAGGGCCATGGGTGCAGCCATTGTCAAGTTATCACTCGGATAACCTTTTACCATTCCAGGTCACTGTGACCTTGACCTTTGGCCCAATGACCCCTTAAATCAATAGGGACCATCTTCTGGCCAGGCCCAACCTCCAAGTCAAGTTTGAGGGCCATGGGTGCAGGCATTGTCGTGTTATCACTCGGACAACCTTTTACCATTCCAGGTCACTGTGACCTTGACTTTGGCCAGATGACCCCCCAAAACCATAGGGGTCATCTCCTGGTCAGGCCAATTCTCCAAGTCAAGTTTGAGGGCCATGGGTGCAGGCATTGTTGAAATATCACTCGGACAACCTTTTACCATTCAAGGTCACTGTGACCTTGACCTTTGGCCCAATGACCACCAAAAACAATAGGGGTCATCTACTGGTCAGGCCCATCCTCCAAGTCAAGTTTGAGGGCTATGGGTTCAGGCATTGTTGAGTTATCACTCGAACAACCTTTTACCATTCAAGGTCACTGTGACCTTGACCTTTGACCCATTGAGCCCAAAAAACAATAGGGGTCAGCTACTGGTCAGGCCCAACCTCCAAGTCAAGTTTGAGGGCCATGGGTGCAGGCATTGTTGAGTTATCACTCGGACAACCTTTTACCATTCAAGGTCACTGTGACCTTGACCTTTGGCCTGATGACCCCCAAAAACAATAGGGGTCATCTACTGGTCAGGCCCAACCTCCATGTCAAGTTTGAGGGCCATGGGTGCAGGCATTGTTGAGTTATCACTCGGACAAGCTTTAAAATTATTTTACCATTAAAGGTCACTGTGACCTTGACCTTTGACCCGATGACCCCCAAAATCAATATGGGCCATCTACTGGTCAGGCCCTAACCTTCACGTGAAGTTTGATGACCATACGGCCAGGAATAGTTGAGTTATCACTCGGACAAGCTTTGGTCTACCGACGGACCGACCGACCGACCGACATACCGACATGCCTGTGCAAAGCAATATACCCCTCTTCTTCGAAGGGGGGCATAATAATAATATCACATCAAAATTTAACAACATTGTACAAAGTTACAATTCAAAAAAATACAACAGCTGTATATTGTGTATATTGAAAAAATGTCACACTTGAAACGCAAGTCACATGATGAAAAAAGAAAAAACATTATTGTTAAGTTGTATTTACTGAATTTAAGCTTGTAAACTTTGAAAACGTGTAACAAACAAGAAAATATCAGAAAAATTGACAAAGCGTATCTCCAAAAGAGAGCGAACATAAAATGTTCACACGATTCTGTTCTCATTACCACAACCTTAGGTGGCAGCTATCAGTGTGAGATAGTGAAAACCATTGATTTATATAAAATACTACATACATTTACTTAATGTTTTACCATCTCAGACTGATATTGCTACCAATGAACTGGATTGTACATTGAAATTAAATACAAACATACATTTGCAGCTACAGGATTAATGCTAATACTCTAATGCTGTACTAATGTTGACATATGGGAAAAATCCCTGCCCTGATTACAACATTCCATTAATCCGTTCCCAAATACCACATACGCTAGCTCCCATACATGTATATACACCATTAATCCCTGCCCTTGTTACCAGATACGCTAGCTCCCATACATGTATATACACCATTAATCCCTGCCCTTGTTACCAGATAAACTTTCTCCCAAACATGTATATAAACCATTTATCCCTGCCCTAGTTACCAGATACGCTTGCTCCCATACATGTATATACACCATTTATCCCTGCCCTAGTTACCAGATACGCTTGCTCCCATACATGTATATACACCATTTATCCCTGCCCTAGTTACCAGATACGCTTGCTCCCATACATGTATATACACCAATAATCCCTTCCCGAATACCAGATAAACTTGCTCCCAAACATGTATATACACCATTTATCCCTGCCCTAGTTACCAGATACGCTTGCTCCCATACATGTATATACACCATTAATCCCTGCCCTAGTTACCAGATACGCTTGCTCCCATACATGTATATACACCAATAATCCCTTCCCGAATACCAGATAAACTTGCTCCCATACATGTATATACACCAATAATCCCTTCCCGAATACCAGATAAACTTGCTCCCAAACATGTATATACACCATTAATCCCTGCCCTGGTTACCAGATACGCTTGCTTCCATACATGTATATACACCATTAATCCCTGCCCTGGTTACCAGATACGCTT
Organism: Mya arenaria; assembly: GCF_026914265.1. Taxonomy (NCBI): domain Eukaryota; kingdom Metazoa; phylum Mollusca; class Bivalvia; order Myida; family Myidae; genus Mya; species Mya arenaria. Next base: position 64,717,913 of record NC_069126.1, read on the forward strand.
GCTTCCATTCATGTATATACACCATTAATCCCTGCCCTGGTTACCAGATACGCTTGCTTCCATTCATGTATATACACCATTAATCCCTGCCTGGTTACCAGATACGCTTGCTTCCATACATGTATATACACCATTAATCCCTTCCCTGGTTACCAGATATGCTTGCTTCAATACATGTATATACACCATTAATCCCTGCCCTGGTTACCAGATACGCTTGCTTCCATTCATGTATATACACCATTAATCCATGCCCTGGTTACCAGATACGCTTGCTTCCATTCATGTATATACACCATTAATCCCTGCCCTGGTTACCAGATACGCTTGCTTCCATACATGTATATACACCATTAATCCCTGCCCTTTTTACCAGATACGCTTGCTTCAATACATGTATATACACCATTAATCCCTGCCCTGGTTACCAGATACGCTTGCTTCCATTCATGTATATACACCATTAATCCCTGCCCTGGTTACCAGATACGCTTGCTTCCATTCATGTATATACACCATTAATCCCTGCCCTAGTTACCAGATACACTTGCTCCCATACATTGACTGCTACTTTCCCTTGTTATGGACTGTACCATGCCTGAAGGAGACTATTGTATGCCTGTAATGGACTGTTCCATGCCTGACGATAACTATTCTAAGCCTGTAATGGACTGTTCTTCACCTAAAGAGGACTGTTCTACACCTGAAGTGGACTGTTCTATGTCAGTTGTAGGCTGAGCTGTGTATTCTTGCCCATGGTCACATATTTCCACACAGTCCATTTCACTTTTACTCTGTTCCTCATTTCTTGCTAGGAAGGAGTTCTGTATATTATGTCTCTTGCTGTGCCTGTCAGCATGTTCCTTGGTCTTAAATGACTTGCTACAAATAGGACATGGATAAGTTCTCTCACTAGTATGTGAGCTACTGTGTCGCTTTAACTTACTAGCCGAGTAGAAACCCTTCCCACAATCATTGCAAGTGAACTCCCGCAATGTAGAGTGAAGCTTCTCATGTGTGTTTAAAGCATACTTGGACTTGTAAAATGTATTGCATAATTCACATGTAAAAGGCCTATCAGTTTTGTGGACTATTGAGTGTTGTTTCAGGGTGTGCTTGTCATGGCAAACGTACGGACATTCTGTACACTGGAACTCATCTTTTGTTTTAGAATGAAGACTGTACATGTGTCGTCTTAGATTATGAGCTGTCTGAAAGGCCATTGAACATGTGACGCAGCTGAATCGCCTTATCCCGGAGTGGCATCTATCAACATGCTTCTTCAGATAGACTGCTTTTGTGAAGCTATTTTCACATTCATGGCAGTCAAACACAGTATTCATATTAGCGTGGTCGTTTTCATCTACTGCTTGGTGTTCCTTCCTAATTGATGTCATAGAAAGATCTGAAACAAATGCAAATATTCATTTAAACAATCACAACTCAAGAATGTCGGTGTTAACACAGTTACACCCAGACAAAAATGAATCATTTGTCTAGGGTAACATGACTGCATAATAGCTGGGACGACAATATTGCCCTAGAATATGAGATAATAGTTAGATAATAGTAGATTTATAGCATGCATGAGTGATATAAACAACTGATGTTGTATTGGCAAATTACACAATGATTGATTACCAGAAAGTTGGATTTGATGGGCGAGGTGAGACACCCTGGAAGTGGATTTGGCTGATATGACATGTATTTCTGGATGTTTGTCTAAATCTTTATGCAGCAGTCAATTGTAACCACGGCACCCCAAGGTCCGAGGACTTTGGCTTTCAATCCAGCCAAGCCCGGGTAATATCCTCGCCATGCAGGAACAAACTGATGGTACCCCTCGAACTCTAGATAAGGCCCATACTCCGCTAAATTTGGCGCGAAGACAAAACCAATGCAGTCACCTGGCACTGCGGGGCCACCAGGAAAGTAAAAACATGGCCCATTTCCCTGGTATTTCCCCGGACCTGGGGGCGCCGTGATTGACTGGTGCATTATCACTGCTAATTTCTACAGACAGATGTATGATGCAGAACTACATTGATGCTATTTATCATGTCATGGGACAATAAATATGTTAATTCTGCATCATACATCCATGTGTCTGCGATATCAGATCCGACTACGTATGAATTGAAGATACTAGTGTTGTGATGGATATCATATTAAAGTAAACCTAGAATGAAAAGTGTGCCCTGTGTGGGGCTCGAACCCACAACCGCCGGAACACTAGCACGGAGCTTTAACCAACTGAGCTAACCGGGAGGCTGGTTTTAGCACACACACTACACTCTACCTCAATTAACCTACAAGGCTGCCAGAGGCACTCCTGTCATTTAACGCTGCCACCAGTTAGGTAAACCTTGAAGAAAAGTGTGCACGGTGTGGGGCGCGAACCTACAACCGCCAGAACACTAGCACGGAGCTCTAACCAACTGAGCTAACCTGGCGAATCGTTCTAGCCTACACACACTACAATATGATTGGCTGGGAGGTGGAACCTGCGGTAAAAGACAGCAACAACCCTTACACTGGAAGGCACACAGAAGCTGACCACCGAACTATCAGGACAAACAACCTTACGTTCCACTTAACCATGGATGGTAAGTTTGTCCAATAAGGTCTGTGTCATACTCTAACTCATATTATTTAACTGATTTTGATAATATTAAATACAATAATAGATTTGCGAATCAAGTTAACATTTGTGAGAAATTTCTTGTATAATTAACTAAAACTTACAAAAACCAGGTACTGTACCTTTAATATAAGGATGCTTTAAAAGTTTGTAAGATGAGACTCGATGCAAAATATCTATATCTTCGGATAAGCATTCTTTAAAAAAAACTTGTAAAATGGTAAAATTTAGAATAAGGGAGGTAATTTAATGTTAATCTACTTGAAGGTTACATAATGCAAAAGGATACATTACACTAATAAGTATTTGAAAAAAAAATGATATAAACCTTTTTCCAGGGGTGGCTCTAGCAATTTGGCGTTGGGGGGGGGGGGGGGTACGTAAGGGCGCAACCTTTTGACCTGCGCCCCTCCCTCAGAACCAAAATTTATATGGTTCTAAATGTTGGCAGGGGGGTTTTGGGGTACTCCCCTTAGACATTTTTACCATTCGAGCTGGAATTAGTGCATTTTGAGCATATTGTAGTAACTTTTCTCCGATATCAACATAAAAAGCCATTTTGGACGATATTAGGGGTGGGGTGATGGGGGGGGGGGGGCGATTTCATTAAGGTATAAGTTTCTTTGCCAATTTACTTAATCCTTCTCCTTCTTCTTTTATGTCTCATATTAATTTGAATTACATTTAACCTGATATGAACTGCAATGCTTTATTTAATCTTACTTGGACTAATAACAAACATACTCCCAATACAGACGTAAGAAATGAATAAGATCGGCTGACAGATGATTTACTAAAATAGATATACATGTACGGCGTTTTTTAAAAAGAAAATGACATTACTGGGCAAAATACCATCTACTTGGGGCGAAGTCAATGCAGTCAGTTGTTGCGTTAAGATGACAGGACATGCCAAAGGAACAAGTTCTTGCATTTTTCAATTAAACATATGAAATACTAACGCGGTAACTCAAGTTCACCCCTAGTCCCGATTACCCAAGGTACTGGTCAAAACAGAAAATCGGGAAGACCACTAAATTTAGGAATCAACTATAATGTAATGATTGGGATATTAACTGTTGTAGCCAATGTTCACTTCATTGATTCACTTGACACTTAGGTAATGGATAAAGTCATTACATAGAAGTTGTTGAAGTGGCGATCCAGGATTTGACGTTATATATATGGAACGGGATTTAGGGCACGGCCTTTTGACATATTTTAGCGTTTTAAAAAACAATCCGATATTGACATAAAACTTAACTTGAACAATTTTAGAACCCACCTCCCCTCTTCCTAAACCCGCTAGTGGGTATGCATTTTAAATCTTACCACGATATGTTGCACGTACTTAAAAATCTTTAAACTGCATAAATAATACATCTATATGGATTTAGATAGATGCATGCAAAGTATTTGCTCCATTCACTATTTAGAACCCTTTTATGATAGTCAATAGATGATCTCAATCTTAATGCATTTTTATTCATATTGAATATGGGCGTTGAAGCTCTAATAATAAAGATAATGTGGTTATGGCAAGATGTTTTATTATGTTATGTTGATATTTAATTTATTTGGGGTATAAAAGATGTTTACAATTGCCCTCTCCAAGTGACTGCTTGCAGCGGGTGAGCCACAATTTATAGTCTTGTTTACCTGAGGTCAAGTAATAATATAATTGTTTCACGTCGTTTATAGGTTATCACCGTTAAATATGATACTCCAGTTTTGACGTTTTTCGCGTTTTACTTGGATGTAATCTAATAGGGTTGCCACCGAATGATTCTTTTACTTAAAAATAAGAGATATAATATGTACCAATCTGACAGCAAATAGAAGTGCGCTACTAATAACTGAACTAATCAATCAAATCAACATAGTTCTAAGTATAGCATTTGTTGCTGATCATGGGACGATCTTGTGGTTTAATGCATCAAATAAAGGCGACGTAAAACCATGTAAAATTTAAAACAAAATCAGCAACCAGTTGTATTACTCTGGATAAGTTATCCAAAGGTTATATTCAAATATTGACCAATCAACAAACTGTCGGGCTAACTTTCACCAAACTAGAGCATTTATTCTTTTATTTGACTGCTGGTTTCGTAAATAAGCCTAATGAAAATGTAAGATGCGTTACCAACTTAAAAAAGAAAATCACTTTATTTACTGAAAGCAATGTAATTCATTTTTGATCTACTTCTCCATATTTAATACGTTTCACATCACCTGAAAAAAGATGCATTTATAGTCATTATATTACCTCGCTTGGCCTGTTGAATGCGTCAGCTGCTTGAATATTTAAACATTGATCGCCTGACAGCCATATATCGCGCTTTCAGTCGGAACGGCGGGTGAAACTGCTTCAAGATTGAACTAGTTAAGTTCGCTACTTAATTCGCATATTTTTTCTTACCCTGTGAATAACAATAAAAAAGGATATATCATGTGGACATATACTGCGCTACTCGTGGTCACCATGGTCATGACCGGAAGTGGGGAGGACGTAGAGGTGAGCCAATCCGGAGTGACCACCAAGGTCCTCGGAAGGTCTGGCAAGATCACCCTCTCTAAAGGTGAGATAATATATTTTTAAGGCCTAGTTTAAGCCTTCTATAAGTGACCCCTTCGCCACAATTCCGTGTATAGCACGCAACTTATGTGTATTGATCTTAAGCTTTATTGCTGTCTGCTGTCTCTCAGATTTAAGATCCAAGTGTCCTGCTGTGCAGTTTTGGATTTTTATTTTATAGAAATGAACAAATGATCTTCTCTAATAGTTTTTTTTTGCTTACCTTTTCACATGATAATAAAATTAATTAATAATAAGAGTGATTCTATAGGTTATATATAACAGGTAATTAATATGATTTAATCTTTGGATATTATAATGGTTTACATTTAAAGCGGATTGAAATATATCACTTATTTAACTATTATTATAATAATACTCATTACTCTTATCTGTTTATCATTTATTTCCCATCTCTATAATTAATAAATACACTGGCTATGCATAATGTATAAACAAGAATTGGTTTTGTATTAGTGAGACAATGAGATTACTCTAAAAGTGTCAACTCTAAATGGCCCTGAGGCAATAAACAAATACACAGGAAATTGACCCCTGCTTCGACACAGGCAATAAAGAAGGGATGCACAGTATAAAATTATCATGCCAAACACTCCTTAAAGGCCTAGTTTAATCCTTCTTATAAGTGAATCGCCCCCCCCCCCCCCAAACCGTGCATTGTACACAACCTCTGTGTATTGATCTTAATCTAATTGCCTAATTGTGTTATCAGATCTCTGATCTGAGTATCCTGCTGTGCCGTTTTGGCGGTTTTATTATGGAAATTGACCCTAAATGGCCCTAAGTCAATAAACAAAAACAAAACAACAGGAAATTGGCCCCTACTGTTACATCAGAGCAATTAGCAGAAGATGCACAGCAGGCGATTGTCATGCCAAACATTCCTTAAACTATGCCTTCCTAGTTTAATCCTTCAATAAGTGACCCCGCCCCCCCCCCCCCCCCCAACAAAAAAAACAAAAAAAAACAAAAACAACAACAACAACAAAACACACAAAAAACAACAACTACAAACAAACAAAAACGTGTATTGTACACAATGTCTGTGTATTGATATAAATCTAATTGCCTAATTGTCTTATCAAATCTCCGATCTGAATATACTGCTGTGCAGGTTTGGAGGTTTTATTATAGAAATGGACCCTAAATGGCCCTGAGCCAACAAACAAATAAACAGGAAATTGGCCTGACGGTGTCATCAGTGCAATTAACGTGACGCGGCCTGTCAGTCAAACTGGCCGGACGATACCCGACTAACCAATCAGCGCCAATATTAGGCGGGGAGTATCAGTTGCCCGTTGCTATCCACCATGCCCGCCGACAATCTGCACTTATCAACAGTACTCAGTAGTGTAATTACTCTGTTTTCTATATATTTAACACAAAATATGTTTCTTATTTACTGAGAGATAGTAAAGACAATTAAGGAAATTCACAATACTGTCATTTTCCCTAAATGCTGCTTAAATTATGCATTTTTTGGCATTTGTTTGATAACAAAGTGACTTTTCAGTAGACTGTTTCAACCCTCCAAATTCTAAATGTGACCGTTCATAATATACGTATCTTTACCGTTTGTCTTAAAACAAGAAACATCAGTATGAGTATTAGTGTATATCATTGACGATATCTTATTTTTATTTTGAAATTTGTCTCCTTGTGCGTAAAGTTTTATATCCGAAGCACATACATTTGCTTTTAAATTTGTTTGGACATACTGTTAGTAAAAAAGACAATTCAGTTGATTTGAGTTACATTTCTTTTTAAATTTAGATAAAAGATCTAATATCATATAGCTAAAGGTCACAAAAAGTATATACCTATAGATAAAACAAAATCATCTTTGTAAATGACGCAAATCAATGTATAAACCTGTGTATTTATAATGACTATGATCATTTCTAACTCCTACATGTATGCTGCTTGTTAGAACAGTTTTGCATTTCATTTAATACGGATATTAATTAATTGAGAGAAACATTACGGTAGTTATATTATTAATAATAATTCACTAAACTTGTATAAAAGGTTATTTTTAATGGAGAAAGGCAGAAAAAAGCACACTCCATTTAATCTAAACAAACGTCGTTTATTGTTGACTTTCGTAAAGGAAATTAATACGTTTTGTTTCCCTAAATTTGATTTTTACAATAGAGACTGCCTTTGTATTGTAACAAAATTCAGGGGTTATTTAGAAATTAATTATTTTAAAGTTCGGACATTTATTCTACCTAAATCATACATTGAATTCAATTAAGAACAATAATTAACTAAATTATTTTTTTTCTTGCTTTTATTGCTGTTTTACCATGTTCCATGCATTTTTATCTGATAATTCTGAATAATTATCATCTGCTTCTGTGTTCATGTCGGAGGACCCTTACTCGGGGGTCACGTGACACTGTAGGCGTAGTCTTACCGTAATCGGCGTGGTGTCAATTAGCAGGAGATGCACAGCAGAGGATTGTCATGCCAAATATTCCTTAAACTAGGCCTTTAAGGGCGGTTGATTCGTTGAACTGTATCGCACACATTACAGTATGGGCAATTGGTTTCAGTAAAATATACTAGAATATACTATAATGGCACAATAAGCAACTCCGTTGTCAATATGGGACTCGTGTGAATCCTACACCAGAAGAAGTATACGACAGCTTGGTTATGACCGGCTATGGTTTAACATATTTATTTTACAACGAGTGTGATCGTATGTTTTGTATTAACTTGTTTCAATGTTGCGAGAGTATGTGGTTCCTGTGTTGTAGTAGGAACCGGAGTACCTGGATGGTACTTGATATGTTTTGTCCGGCATTGTGACCACCAACAAAACCCACATACGCAGGACTATAATGGAACTCGAACCCGGGACGCCACTGTGAGGAACGTGTGCGCAAACCACAGCGCGCCTACGTGAACAAATATGCTTAAAAGCATAGTTTAAGCCTTCTATAAGTGACCCCCACCCCCCAAACTGTGTATTTTTACACAACCTCTGTTAATTGATCTTAATCTTATTGCCTAATTGTCTTATCAGATCACCAATCTGAGTATCCTGCTGTGCAGTTTTGTATTTTATTAGTTTTATTATAAAAATGGACCCTAAATGGCCCTGAGCCAATAAACGAATACACAGGAAATTGGCCCCTACTGTGACACCTGTGCAATTAGCAGGAGATGCACAGCAGGGGATTATCATGCCAAACATTCCTTAAACTAGGCCTTTAAGACATTGTTGCTATAACATTTAATTAAAACGATGTATACTCTGACAAACCCATTCTTATATCCATAAAACAGTTGTTATTATGCATCGTGCACATGAATATGAACTTACACACGCTGAAGAAAAGTATCATTTTCTTGCATTTAGATGACAGTTCAGTGACTGTTGAGTTTGACAATCTGAAAGAGAAGCTGGCGGACGGTTCTGACATTAAGGACAATAGCCACAAATTCAACAACTTTGCCAGCCAAGATTTTACCTTCTCGTAAGTTATACTGAACGGAACGATGCGCATCAATGGTTAAAAAGATAAAGATAGTGGTAGAAGGCGTAACAGGTAGTAATTGCATAATAAAAGATGCAATTTTGCTGTTCACCGTGCAATTCAGACTGATTTAAAGGATACTACAACGTCAATGATGCGATAATAATAATAATAATAATAATAATAATAATAATAATAATAATAATAATAATAACTTTATCGCAACGGGAAAACACACAAGTAATCAAGAGCTTTACTATCTTCAGGGCCGTTACCGATGTCGACTACCCGGATACGGAAATTGGAACCAAGAAGATTACCTTTACCGCAACGCTGTCAAACTCGGCGACGTTTCAGATCGAAATGTACTTCTTTAATGAAGATGGAAACATAACAGTTGGCGACGAAACTAGTTCAGTGAAAGAGGGTATGTTTCACAACCACTCATTTGAACTAACATAGAATAACAAATCGCTATACACAAAATAATTTGATTGCTTATGGTACTCTTCTACGCACTTTTAGATATCAAACATCTGCTAAGCAGCCTATCCACCTGTGTTTTATCAACACCAACTGTCCTCACTCTGTCACTTTTCAAAGAACGAGCCCCCTGCTTCACCTTCACGTTAATTCGTCCCTTTAATATCGCCACAGAACCCGCAGTCCTCAAGTATCTCCTTTCTCTGCACGGCTCACACCTTTCCCATAAAACAAACCCGACATCTATCTGCTCACCTATTTTCTTTGCACCACTCAGTCTCATCCTGTTTTGCATTACCATTGATATGTGACTTTTCGAGAACCCTCTCCTAACATTCGCTTTTGGCATTTAAGAATCGTTCTTGGGTAGCATCACAGTTTGAAACTTTAAATATGCACCAATGGTCCGATTGGCCAGATCTTCATTTAAGCTAACGACGGTCTGTACGTCAGCATTGTTTACTTTATAAGTTGAAATATGTTATGATGTAGTCATACATTACCATAAAATATATACAGCTCAAACTGTTTTCTCAAATCTTGTTAGAAATAACTGTAGATCACATGTGTATCCATTAAACTTCCAGAGATGTAAATACATGGAAGTTAACAACGATGGTAACTTTAACAATGTTCTGAACATTCGCCCCAATGTATAATTGGAATTGGAATTTCTGCTGTTTTTCAATGTTTACGAATTTTTTATAAACAACTCAACCTTCAAATGATTTTTTTTATTGTTATAGTGTATGGTATGAAAGGCAAGTGGTTTCGTTAAGTTATATGCGATATAAGCACTATTACTATCCACCTCTAGGCGACGTCAAATTCAACACGAAGGTGAATGGATGGACGTTCTGCGATGGAACGAATGCGTGCCAGCAGAGCGAAACTGGAGCGTTTCTAGATTTTGACATAGTCATAAAGGGGAAAAATGACAAAGGCGAAAAAACGAGTGAGTCTGGCAAACCCGACAAGCTTTCTGTTGGTAACGCTGACGTCTATTTGTCAAATAAGGTAGGTGACACGTTTGACGGAACATGATTACAATAGAAACTGAAATGGTCGAAAGTATAGCCAACCGTTTTCACTGATGAAGTTTGATATAATTGTAGTTGGCAGCGGCGTAGCCAGCGTTACGCATTTACGCATTCAATTTGAAAAAAATGAATAAATGAATAAATGAATATGGCCAAAAATGGCATCAAAGTTGAAGGCTAAGCTAAAAAATAATATCAGAATAAAAGGAAGCATAGCTTCTCTGTGCTAGATAGCTTACTGAGCCTATATTAATCACTTGATAACTACAAAGTCGGCGGCCTCGAACCTATAAATCCCTCCAAATACATCTCAGAGCTCATCACTGTAGTTTTATTTTTATGTTTTCCCTCGGAAGACCCCCCTAACCCCCAACCGGCTACAGGGGTATTCCCCCTCCCACACCCGCCCCTTTCGTGCGTAACATTCTGTAAAGCCTGGCTACGCCTCTGGTTGGTAAATAATTAACATGATCGCGTTGACTCGTGGAAGAATTTGCTAACTTGAAGTTTTTTTACATGATATATTACGTGCCTGACAGGCATATTCAACATGCAAATAGTCCTAATCAATTGAATGGTTGTTATTTACTTCAGCTGTATGTATAGTTGCATGGTTACTGCATCCATTATTGACGACTCGTTCTGATCACTCAATAGCACAGTGGTTATTTTCACATTAAATTTGCAGTATGTTAATTGCAGGTACACTTCAATGCACTTTCAATATACCTGTATCAATTTCAATAGAATTGCGTCAACAACACCCCGTCTTATCTTAGAAAGAGAATATTCATCACCAAACTACTTTCTTTGTCAAGCAATAGCATTTAGTTAAAATTGACAAAAAATGTATTTGTATGAATAAATGATTTATTTGCATGAAGTGTTGATGCGAAAGAAAAGCAAATAAAAAATGAAGCATGTTCATGCCACTCAAGTGAAGACGTACCGCTAATGTAAATTAACGTTTTCCGGTTGGCGCAGTGGTTAGCGCAGTGGTTGGCGCAGTGGTTAGCGCCGTGGTTAGCGCAGTGGTTGGCGCAGTGGTTGGCGCAGTGGTTAGCGCAGTGGTTAGCGCAGTGGTTAGCGCAGTGGTTAGCGCAGTGGTTAGCGCAGTGGTTGGCGCAGTGGTTAGCGCAGTGGTTAGCGTAGTGGTTAGCGTAGTGGTTAGCGCAGTGGTTAGCGTAGTGGTTGGCGCAGTGGTTAGCGTAGTGGTTGGCGCAGTGGTTAGCGCAGTGGTTAGCGTAGTGGTTAGCGCAGTGGTTAGCGCAGTGGTTGGCGCAGTGGTTGGCGCAGTGGTTAGAGTAGTGGTTGGCGTAGTGGTTAGCGCAGTGGTTAGCGCAGTGGTTAGCGCAGTGGTTAGCGCAGTGGTTGGCGCAGTGGTTAGCGTAGTGGTTGGCGCAGTGGTTGGCGCAGTGGTTAGCGCAGTGGTTAGCGCAGTGGTTAGCGTATTGGTTAGCGTAGTGGTTAGCGCAGTGGTTGGCGTAGTGTTTGGCGCAGTGGTTAGCGTAGTGGTTAGCGTAGTGGTAGCGTGGTGGTTAGCGCAGTGGTTAGCGTAGTGGTTAGCGCAGTGGTTAGCGTAGTGGTTGGCGCAGTGGTTAGCGCAGTGGTTAGCGTAGTGGTTAGCGCAGTGGTTAGCGTAGTGGTTGGCGCAGTGGTTGGCGCAGTGGTTAGCGCAGTGGTTAGCGTAGTGGTAAGCGTAGTGGTTAGCGTAGTGGTTAGCGTAGTGGTTGGCGCAGTGGTAAGCGTAGTGGTAAGCGTAGTGGTTAGCGCAGTGGTTAGCGCAGTGGTTGGCGCAGTGGTTAGCGTAGTGGTTAGCGTAGTGGTAAGCGTAGTGGTTGGCGCAGTGGTTAGCGTAGTGGTAAGCGTAGTGGTTAGCGTAGTGGTAAGCGTAGTGGTTGGCGCAGTGGTTAGCGTAGTGGTAAGCGTAGTGGTTAGCGTAGTGGTTAGCGTAGTGGTTAGCGCGATTCCTGGCCTGGGGGTATTTTAGCCTGGTTTGAGGCCACCATGCCGGACAGCTAGGTTATCTCTGGGTGCTCCGGTTTCACCCACATTACACGACCACATTCTCGTGTAATTAGGCAATCATCGCCCTTTAGTTAGATTCATGTGTACATATATTAATTAACGCTTAACCGGTAAATCGCAATACTTCAGATTACAAAAGACAACCAAATCGTCGACATGGCGGACGATTTCCCTCAGGTATTCACTCAGGGAAGCAAGCAGATCATACGTTTCCGGTTCCCAAAGTTTACCGGAAGTATCTTCTACGACCCACAGATTCACATGGGTGGAGCCGGAAGTCTGGTCGCGTCCATGGCGCTCATTATTGTTGCAACAGTTGCAGCCGTGTGCAAAATCATTTAAACAACTAGCAAACATGCTGCAGATTGGGGTTTGTTTTTTTGCCTTCACTGCTTTACAACAACCTGGGACGACCAGATCCTACTATTTATATAAAACGTCGTAGATTATATGTCTATGTATTTATATTGCTTAAAACCCGCTATAAACAGGGAGGTGACGTATTTTACTTTTCTGCAATAATTGAGTGAACAATATGTTCGGTTGTTACCAATATGTCGGTTTTATTTTGAAAAAGTACCGATTCTGGAACAATGTATGCGTCCAGTATGTGGCGAAAGGCATATTCTTCAAACGATATTTTTTACCCAACCCCCTTTGTTTGTTGCAAGTTACGCCCCCCCCCCCACACTCTGTATAAATATGCAAGCGTAATTGCAAAACATGTTCCCGGTATAACACTTGTAATTGCAAATAAGGTATGTCCAAGTCCTTATCACGAATATTATTTTGTAAAGGATTGATAGGCAGCATTGTGTTGATGTCTAAATGTTTGAAAAATATGAATCAGAAAACTCACTAAATCTGTTTTGCATCATTGTTCCCAAAACTGTTATTCATTCAAGAAGAACTACAACTCTCTACATTTCTTTACAATTCGCAGGAATCATGGGCCTTTACTTCAGTTTTTTACGATAATTTATTAATTGTTTTTTTTTATCAAGAGGTTTATTTAATGTAATGCTGTTATACATATCCACATTGTATTTAAAGTAAACAGTTTGTAATGTAACATTTAATTCGGCCATCCTTTGATGCACGTACTCACTCCATTATTCTTTTTGTGTTAATATGATTATATACTATAGAATGTGAAAGTGTATGCTATAATAATTTCATAATAATACTTGTTATTCGATTTTGGTTGTTGAATTGATATCTTTGTGCTGTTAATGTGTAGTATCATGAATACACATACTTGATAAGTTTTGACGAGCGATACACATCGTGATATTTACATATAAGCTTATAGCAAATATAATTTCATAAGAAATTGAATTGTTATCTATATTGATGTATAAGTCGACATCGGGACGATCACCAGTGCTCGCTGCCATAACCAGCTAATTGGGAGTCGCCCGAAGCCAACGTGTTAAACAATACCATTCTATAATCTCCCATATAGAAAACAACAAAGTCAATAACATTTGAATGTCAATATTTTGAAAATCTCATAGAGAAGCACTTGGGAAACCAATATACTTAATTAGCATAATCTTGCAACTAGCGCAAAGAGTGTCTAGGTAACAATATGATTGACTATGGTGAATATGGAGCAGACATGGTCGACATAATTCTCTTAACTATGTTAGGTCTGGAGTCTATAAGTATGTCCAAAGGGTCGGACTTCAGTCGCATGGCTTCCGTGAAATTCCAGAAGAGTTTGCTCCAAGCAAATCACCTTCCATTGCTTGACGAAGCTGTTTTATGTACGTTCAAGGTTGTAAAAGTAACCAATGGTAATTCTAGTTTAAATGACATGTACATTGAAAAAATAAACAAATGACAATGACTGTGACGTTCAAATACTGAACCATAACAGGAGATGTATGATTGATCTTTGACATATATTGACATAATGAACCCCTAAATAATTTGGGTTATCCACCTACATGCACATTGCCAGGTGCTTCATCAAACTCCTCTCGATTTTAAACTCTTAAATGAATGTTTACACAGTGTGTTTTTTACACTTGGCGTGTTGCCGACGATCGCATGACGTTCTGCATACATACGATGTCAGTCTCTATAAAACCACAATCATACAGTAGTCATCAAGCTATCTACATCCACATTGTATCCAAGATAACATAGAAGACAGCAATGCTATGCCACAAACCGGCCGCAGTCAACACGCCCTCCATCCCCTGCTTCCGATGATTGTTTCCGTGCCTGCCCGTGCCTCTTCGGTTGCTATATCAGTTGCCTACAGCCCCTGCCGCCAGCCGATGACAAGACCGAGAAGTAGGGCCAAGAATATTGCTAGGTCCATGTCAGTGTAAAGTGATCATCATGTTCGGTTTGAGGGCGAAGGCATCGTCGCCGATGAAAAAGTAGGGCATGTCCTGGTAGTCGCTGGGAAGAGGCTCGGGGTCAGGGAAACATATGGTACAATCTCAAGCGCGTTCCCTCAGCTCAGAGACATTGTAAATCTAAGAGTCTGATGCATCAGAACAAAGAGGTATAATCCTTTATAGAGTACATGGACCCAGTCTATAGGGGACATTGCCCTGTAACGTGCTTTCCATCAAATGTCCCACATGTATGGGGAAAGTTACACTTTTCTTAAACTTCAACTGTTAACCATCAGAAGTTGTGGGGCAAATACTTTACTCGTCCATGTATTCATCGATGATGGCTTGACAGATACGGACGAGGAGTTCCCGGCGTGAGGGACGCTGCAACTGAACTTCATTGAGACAAACTTGCTCCCAGAGGCACGGTGACTCAATACCAGAGCAAGCTTTGTGCCTGGCTCCAGGGGCTCAATGTACCAGGTGTATTGCCTGATGGTCATGAGCCCCACTCCGGTAAACAGTTCGCCGAACATCTTGGGGTACATCCGCATAAAATTCTTGAAAGTTGATTGGTCCTCGTTTCGGAGAAGCTGGTCGTACAGGTCAAAGTGCCGTCATCCTCGATATGACCGAGACCTTCCGCCATCGTTGACTTCTTCTACTCCTCATCCTATTTGCACAGATCTGGTGTAATGTCAATTCGATAATTTCATAATGATGTTGGAGAACAAAAGACTAGTTGGTATTCTTGTCGAAGCCTCATTGGACCTTCCATTTTTGTGGTGACGGGTGGTATTGAAGAGGAGCTACTCACATGACCGCAGAACGCTGGCAAAACACTAATAATACGGTTGCTGTACGGTAGAAACAAATTCAATAAGCTACACCTTCGTCAGACATATGTCTGATATTTCTGAATACGGTACACCTTCATGCCAACTTATCTCGACGTATGAGTAACCTACCTCTTACATATTTAACGTTTGTCCATAGAATGGCTAGATTATTCCTAAAGTACGCCTTACATGTACAGGGGAAGTAGGAATACGCCCAAAATATTTGTTTGCAGCGGCGACGTTTCACTAAATCCTGACCCTTCTGCTAATAATTCTATGAAAAATTGCAGTGATTGCCATAACAATGTACGTAAATGTCATCAAGTTTTATTTTGCTCTACCTGTCATCACTGGATTCTTAAAAGCGGTTCTAAACTCAAGGATCACGATCTTAAATCAGCATTAAAGATAAATCCATCATACTCTTTTTTTACATGTCCTCTATGTGCCATATGCCCTGAATATAATCATTGCGTTTCCAGACTCATTTTTATTCCAAACCCTAGAAAAGTAATTGCCGAAACCAATCTGGATGAGAATTTCAACAACAACCTTTTCACTGCAGACGGATACACGCTAGAAAGACGATATGGCAACTTCCATTGCGGTGGACAGATGACCATTACTCGAGCTGATCTCCCTTTGAAACGCCGCATGGACCTGGAAAAAGATCAACTTGAGTGCCTGTGCTACGAGTTTTCACTCCAGTGGCGTAAATGAGGTATTCTGTGCTTGTATCGCAAACCGTCGATGTCAGATACAGACTTTGAAAATTACCTCTAAGTGTTTAGACAAAATACTGATAACTTTTGAACATATCATCTACATAGGAGATTTGTATTATGACTTACTGAAAAGAGATAAATGTAAACCTCCTTTAACATCTGTGATAACATTACCCTGGACAATATTACCTCTGAACCTACATGTTTTATGAAAAACTGCAGACCAACACTTATTGATGTTATCCTTACCAATGCAAAGTCTTTCATGTGTATAACTGTCAACTTTAAAAGCGGCCTTAGCGACTTTCACATCCTCATAGCAACTAATATAGGAGAACAATGTGAGACATAAATGATACAAAGGATAATTTTAGGTCATACAAGAACTTCGACAACAACTCTTTTAATAAACATTTAATAAACTTTCCCATGTACCGTTTCATCCCGCCCATATTTTTGAGGACATGGATGATATAGAGTTTGTAGAGATTATTTCAAATACATTACGTAATATGCCCATGCGTTCACAAGCAGTAAAACATACTTTTCTGAAGGGATCTGTTGCGTCTTTGACTTCGCACGTTACAAATGGTGGCAGCGGTGGGATGTTGACAACTGCCGGAGTTGCCTTACCCACAAATATTCTAGACCAAGACTCGGGACAAGTCTTCTCTGAGGGGAAAGTAATGTTACGGCCCGCTGTAGGCGGTGTATGTGCGTTCATAATATTGTAACGGTCCGCTGTAGGCGGCGGATGTGCATTCATAGTGTAACGGTCCTCTGTAGGCTGTGGATTAGTGTAACGGTCCGCTGTAGGCGGCGGATGTGCGTTCATAGTAAAACATTCCGTAATAGACGGAAGTACGTTCATAGTACGTATATTAGCTTGGTTGGTAATATGCAAATTAGCAAAGCCTATGCTCTGTACGGATTGAGACTTTACTGTATATAAAGACCAGCAAACCCCATCAGGGCTTTTCTCTGATTGGATCTGTTGAGTCTTTGACTTCGCACGTTACACTTCAAACCATGTATACACACGATTTACAATTCATTCTTATTCTACACACATTTTATCATACATTATTCTTACAAATTTGATAGTTTACATACTCATCATTTTCAGCCAATATCTAATAGCATGTACAACACGTTTGCGAAACAATGACGTTCCACAACGTTCTATTACAAAATAGAAAAATATTGCACTGCACATTTCAAAAGATTGGAAATACCATATGCTTTTTAAATTATCAATCAACATGATCATACTGTTATTATCCGTGAACATTACGGTCATGATTCGCCACGGGTTTGTCCTTTATCAGTACCGGCAAGTTAATCATGCATAACTTATTTTATTTAGTCCAGTGTGATGTCTGGCTTCAATGTTTATATAAATATTTTTGGTATTGTTACATTTTCTATACATAACAACATGTACTTTTTTAACTAAAAGTCTAACCGTAATTGTACTAGAAATGTTCTATGTGCAACGCAAAGCGCTTTTATGTACACATATATGTCTAACTTGCTTTTCGATTTCGAGTAAGCAGATTTATATATTACGAGCTTGCGTTGTATATATACTCTTTCCCCATCTGATAGGTGTCAAACGGTATCTCAAATAAGAACTAGAACAATACAATGACACAAATTAAATTAAATATTTTACATATTGTCTCTTTAAATGTCCAAGGACTAAGAGATAGAAATAAACGTCTTAGATTTATGCAATGGCTCAATAATCAACGAGCCGACGTAGCATTTATCCAAGAGACTCATTTTACTACGAATATAATAAATTCCACTGACAACGAGTTAAGTAGTTGGTATACGTGGCATAGCTTTCGAAATATTTTAAGCAGGGGTTGTTCAATTCTTGTCAATAAAAAACTTACACATAGTAGTATAGATAATTTTTTCTGATGGGGATGGGCGATATATTCTCCTCAACATTGAAATAAATGAAAATATATATACTTTACTTAATATATATGCTCCTAACGATAAAAAAATACGTAACGCATTTTATAATCGTATCCTAAATATAATATCCGAAAGAGGCCAAGGCATAAAATTAATTGGTGGTGACCATAACGATATTCTTAACAAAAATGATAGAAGATCAAGCTCAAACAATTACGAACGCGAACAATGTCCGGTTAAAAATTTAAAGACATTAATTTCAAGAAATGACTTATGTGATATTTGGAAGCTCTATAATGAACAAAAAACACAATTTACGTGGAGACGAAAAAATCAAATGGATAAAAGTAGAATAGATTTTTGGTTGATAGAAAAAAACTTAGTACCACAGGTGTATTCGACAGATATAAGGCCAGCAATAATTCAATTTACAGACCACATGGCCATTTCTCTTAAACTTAAAGCGCCGTCTAAACGAGGACCAGGTTACTGGAAATTTAACAATTCTCTTCTTGAGAATACAAAATATATAACACATATTGAAAATGTTTTAAGAAAAATCATTCAATCAAATATAACAAGTCAAACAAAATGGGAACTATGTAAGATTGAAATAATAAATACTACTATAGATTTTTCAAGAAAAATCGGGAGAGAACGAAATAATCGGTTGAATCATCTAGAAAAAAACCTTAAACATCTTCAAAAAACCTTTGATGAAAATCAAGACGAAAGTTTTTTGATACCTATTCAAAACATTGAAACAGAGGTAAATGATATATATCAAATTAAAACCATTGGAGCACAAATTCGCTCCAAGGTCGATTTCATTGAAAAAGGTGAAAAAAATACCAAATATTTCCCACGATTAGAAAAGTCGAGGCAAACTAGAAAAGTTATAAATTCGCTAAAAATTGGTAATACAAGAGTTACCGATATACAAGAAATTCTAAAAGCAGAAAAGACATTCTTTCATTTTTTTTTCACTCTTTTATAAAAGATCTTTATACGTCACACTTAGAGATTAACACGAACTATTTAAATTATGTTAACAACATTGATTTAGAAAATACAATAGATGATAAAACAGCAAATACCTGTGAAGGTCGGTTTACATATGATGAAGGCAAAAACGCACTTCTAGAAATGGAACTAAATAAAAGCCCCGGGTTAGATGGTCTTACAGCTGAGTTCTATAAACGATTTTGGTATTTAATTGGCAATCTTGTAATTGATTCTCTAAATGAAGGATACGAGAAATGTGGACTTTCTTATACTCAAAAACAAGGTATTTTTCTTTACTGTATAAAAAGGGAGATCCCGATAATCTAGAAAATTGGAGACCGATCTCCTTACTTAATTTAGACTAGAAAATTGCCGCGAAAATACTTGCAAAACGTTTGCAATCTGTTTTACCGACAATAATTAATAATGACCAACAGGGGTACATAAAAGGTAGAAACATTAACTTTAATATAAGACAAATAGAAGATATCATCGATTTCGCTGATTTATATCAAATGCAAGGAGCCATTTTGTTTTTAGATTTTAAAAAGGCGTTTGATACCATTGAATGGCCTTTTATGTTCGACATTCTTGCCAAGTTTGGTTTCAAACATTCTTTTTTTGCAATGGGTAAAAACACTATACACAAATATTTCCTCTAGAATTTCTAATAATGGTTGGATATCTGATAGTTTTAGCATAATGCGAGGAGTTCGTCAAGGATGTCCCCTGTCCGCTCTTTTATTTATAACAATTGTAGAAGTCCTTGCACTCAAAATAAGAAAATGTGAAGCGATTAAAGGTGTGAATGTAAAAAAAAACCACTCATTTAAAAATCACACAACTTGCAGACGACACAACCCTATTTTTTTAAAAATGAAACTAAAATCCCAGTAGCCCTGGAGATTATTCATACATTCGGCAATTTTTCCGGGCTGAAGCTCAACATACTTAAAACACAAGGTCTATGGATAGGTACTTCAAAATACAATGGCATGGATAAAATGTACAATATCAATTTCACGTCAAAATATATAAAATCCTTAGGTATTTATTTTGGAAACAACAAAACTGAATGCATTAATTTAAACTGGGCGCAAAAAATGAACAATGTCAAAAGCTAATAAGCAATTGGAAGAAATTTTTTTGACAAAATAACTGTTATAAAATCATGGATGCTGCCTAACTTACATATCTAGAGCAAAATATTTTAACTCCCAATCATATAATTAAAACGGTTAACTCTTTAATATTTAATTTCATTTGGAATGACAAAAGGGATAAAATTAAGCGTACAACCTTAATAGGAAACAAAATCGAAGGTGGCCTGGAAGTTCCTGACTTCAAATACTATTCTAAAAGTATGAAACTTAAATGGGTAAATTTCTTAAAATCAAAATCAAATGCAAATTGGAAAATAATCGCATCATATTTTCTTGATCAATTCGGACCAAATTATCTTGTCTTCAATATGAATTTAGACTCACTTAAATCCCTATCTGGACAAAACTTGAAACTCTCTTTTTTCTACCGAGACTTGATCAACACGTGGTTAGAATTTAAATCAATTTCAAGGTCGAACAATATTAAGAATGACTTTTATTCAATTCGAACTCAAGTTTTATGGGGAAATAAATATTCAATAATAAATGTCTACTATTCAAACACTGGATTGACTCTGGATTTATGTTTCTAAACGATATAATTTCATTATCTGGTGAGATAGACGTGAGAAGAATTGTGCAAACCTTAAAGGTGAAATGTAACTGGATTTCGGAGGTAAACACAATAATAAAAGCTATCCCAAACGACTGGAAAATTGTAATTAAATCGACTCAATCTGTAAACACACAGGTTAAAACGTGTTTAAATCTTAAATACGGTCAAAAGCAGTTAGACGATCTCACCAATAAAGACATTTATCATATTTTTTGTAACGCTGTATTTGAAAAACCCTTCATACATAAATACTGGCAAGAAACTTTTAACAAATCAATCAACTGGCGATCATGGTATTTTATTTTACATTGGATAATTCCAGAAAATAAAGTTAAACAGTTCAAGTTCAAACTCCTACATAACATCATGGCTACAAATCTAAACCTATTCCGCTGGAATATCACTGCAACCAAGTCGAAGACTATGACCACTTTTTTATTAATTGCCCGTATCTTTCTCATTTTTGGTCAAAGATAAATGCCACCTTTAAACATTGTAATATACATAAACAGATGAAAAGCCTCGAAATACTTATAATTGGATATAAAATTGAATACAAAGAATATAATATTATCAATACTATTCTATCTCAAATAGGTTACTGTATTTACAAATCAAACTTTGTATCTGAAAGAAGGCAGAAATTTGTTAACTTATGTGCATTATTAAATGCCGACCTTTTGATTATTCAAACATTATATAATAATAAAGGAATTCATTGTCCGTTTCTCGATAGGTTTATAATGAAATTTAAGAGCAACTAAGAATAATTTGTTAAAAAAACACAATTTATATTAGTTTAGTAAAATGCAATGTTTTAAGATGAAATAGTTGTTTATCATGATTTTCTTGTTCATAATTGTCATGTTTATGATTTGTATATGTTTTTATGAATAAAAGGATCACCTCTTAGTGATTCCAAAAAGAAAAAAAAGACATTAAAAATAAAATAGAGACAATGAGTCTCCTTGACGAGCACATAAAAAGCATGTAAAACTATCACTTACAATTATTTCACTCTAAACTTAATTAACTTTTAAATACATTGAGCGAATGAAATCTAGCATTCTACCTTTAACACCAAGTTTAATGAGTGTGTGCCATATATTATCCTGGACAACATGATAAAATGCATTAGTGAAGTCCACAAATGCAGTATACAACTTCTTCTTGCCATTTGTAAAATAATCAATAAATCTTTTATATATGCATTTAAGAAGACGTACAGTTGTAAGAATCTGAAACATACTGTCCACCATGTTGTGATCTTTTCATTTCACGCTTCTGGTAGGTTGCAATTAACCTTTAATATCTTACTTTCCCTGGACGATTATCCTGACGTAAATTGCAAATAACTGGGTTAAGTGCCGGCGTCCAAAAATGCTGTCCGAAATTGAAATTATTTGTTTACTTCTACACGCGTCGAAATAAGAACAAGTCCGATTCGGGAGAAAAGCTCCAGGCAGCACAGTTCGCATAATATAGAAACGAAATCGTTGCCAACCTGCAGTAAAAGTGTTACACGGTACCACATTCTTGGACATTCGAAACATATCCTTTAAAAATGATAAAATAAAATATAAATCATTTTCTGGTCCAAACAAAAGGCACAGCTGCACCACGGAATCGTGGATAGCTCATTTTGTTTACACCAACGTTAAGTAGTGGAGCTGGCGTTTAGTGGCCGTGATTAAGGCTATAACTGTATCGAATCCAATTTCAGTGGTTATTACTGCGTAGAAACAAAATCTGACTATCTATGGCTGAAATGAAGGGGGTACACTCAAAAGCCCCCCCTATCAAAAGCCCCCCGTTCAAAAGCCCCCCCTATCAAAAGCCCCCCGTTCAAAAGCCCCCCCTATCAAAAGCCCCCCGTTCAAAAGCCCCCCCTCAAAATGGGCAAGTGGTTCAAAAGCCCCCCCACTAAAAAAATAAATACCAATGTAAGTAATGCTCCCATAACTATAATTGTCGCTTTTTATAACAATAAATTCGCACATGGAAATTGTAATACTTCCAAATTTATTTACAAACCTGTTAACAAATGTTCTTTCAACGAAATGCAATACCTCGTATGTTCACAATAAATTTCATACTCATACACTCCGTTGTAATTGGGGAAACATGCAATTTTTGTATACTATCTAGGCCATCTTACAATCTGACAAGTCATGCGATTCTTAATTTAGAAACAGCATCAATGTCACGTGATTGTGTACATGCTTGCTTACACAAAAGACAAGCATGTCGAAAAAGAGAGCCTTGGGTTTGAACGTCGGAAATGCGTCCGTGAGCGATTTTAGTGTGTTTTATCGATTTATAAGTATAGCATAAAAACTGCAACAAACACATACAAAGTAGAAAAAGAAGTATTTGTTTTGGCGCAAGGGCAAGGACCAGTCCGATGTATTCCGAATAACAAATCTTGACAAGTGGAAAGATGGCGTTCGAAGTAGTTAAAATTGTTACTCGGAATAAAATTTAATTTATTTTAAAGGTTCTTAAAATACGTCATTTTAAATGAAAATAGCTCTAACTTGAGCATCTCTTGCCTGATTCCGTTGCATATAAATAGTAAGAAATAGAGCGTGGCAGATTTCTGGCACGATGTTTGGTTAACCAACATAATGGCGATCAGGTCAGACAGTTGATTCTAATATATAAACGTGTTCGCTAAAGTTTAGCTATCTTTTAGGTAAATAATTTCGTTTTCTTTATTAATAGTTCTTATCAAGGTATTTATGTTTTTATTATTCAAATTTTAATATTGCATCATTATAGATGAGTCATCAAATGCGTATCGATAGATGAAACCTAAATTCTACTTCCGTTTTCATGAAGTTTAAGTGCAACAAAGAGGTGAACGATAACAGCGATTTTCACTTCTATGCAGCTAGTTATTTCTGTGGTCGTTTCATAGCGGTAGAGAGCTGATTCATGTGAGCTTAAACTAACGCTTAAGTCATAGTTTTACCTGAATTGCAAACATAAAGTGCAAACATTAAGTGACCAACTAATAAGATTTGGCCCATCATCCAACTCGACTGAGATCTTAGGGGCATGCATTTACTTTTGAATATGATAAGAATTGGGATAGAACTATAGGTGCTAGGGAGGTAACAATGTCAATATGAAATTGTGCTATTAACTTAGGGCATTTACTCTTGACCTACTGCTCAGATTTGACCCATGATCGAACTTGGCCGAGGAATTATGGCCATTTATTTTTATGATGTTAAGGATGTTTTTAGCATTGGTGACGAAATGGTGCTAGAGTGTAAACAATATTAGATAGCATTCTTGTCGATAAATTCAAGGACAATTAATGTGTGTTCTTCGGACTCCACACACTTTGACCAGCCCAATTGCGTTCATACCCCGATAATAACAAGCCCGCAATTCATCACTTAAATGGTCCCATATACTCATTCATAAATGATTGACTGGTGTATAAATTGTGGGAATAGCGGTAACGATGTTAAATATGGATTTTGTTTATACGCCAATAAAGCTGGATCTACTGGACCGATTTGGCACATAATCGAACAGATACTCGAGATCTGGTGACCGTAAAGATTGTGTGAAAGTTCGAAAAATTTAAAAATGTTTTAAAATGGTAGCTAAGTAGGTTACTAACTAATCGTGGACGACGGACGACTGACGAACAACTTATAAAAGTCGATCGCACCGAAATGCTCACCTTTGACCACGAAGTGCTCAGGTGAGCTAAAATCAGTTTTTTCTATTCATTTTAATGTCAATATCACTTGAGGTTTGAGCCTTATTTTATTTTACGACTAATTTAGTCGTAATAATCATGACAAGAATAGCTGTTTGTCGTTTTTGACGGGGGCTTAAGAAGGTTGGTTTAAGTTACGAAATAAATACCATCTCGAAGTTAAAATAATCTTTAGACAACAAATTACTGTTTTAATTCAATCACGAATTTAGTACAATGCAATACATTATAGTACACATTTAGTTAAACCAAAGGTTAAGGAGACTGAAAGTTATATGAGCAAACATTTTTTAAAACGTATTTGAGATAATTTACTAAAGCAACTTGTGCATATTTTGAGATATGCTTGCTTTTCAACTTAGGTGCATATAAACACTGAGAATGTTATCAAAACAAAAGCGCTGTGGAGTAGTTGTGGCGCTGTGGAGTAGTTGTGACGCTGTCGAGTATAATTTGCGCTGAAAGTGGATATGATTTAAACAGCACTTAACATTCCAACGTACCAGATTTCGCTTATCTGAAAGAGGCAGTGTTGTGGTAAACTGTACCAGGACATAACATACTGTTTTCGAATAGCCTATTTGCCTCAGCAATTGAAAGCAAAAAACAAGCTTCACGATGCATGGTAAAATTGCAGCTATTTGTACTCCTTCCAAAGGCTTTCAATCTTATCCACTTTCTGCCAAAATCATACACTTAACAGCGCCATCACTTATACACAGCACCAGCACTAAAGCAACAGCGGCACCACTTTCATAAATATGTGCATATTTTAATTTTAGAGGAGCCTGTATGTTTTGATGTGTGCCGTCGTAAGAACTATAATATATAAAATATGACTATTTTCATGCCTTACGGCGTTCCTATGCACCGAAGTGTTGTTGAAGCTAGCAGTTCTCAAAATATACACAAGTTCGAATCAAAAGAAAAGCTCACAGTTCGCACAATATTGAGACGAAATCGTAGCCAACCTGCAGTACAAGTGTACCTACACGAACAAAACAGTCCGAAATAGAAATATGTACATTTAATAAAACCTATCAGATCATACATAAGACATAGTCACGTCTGTACAAATAAACAAATAAGCTTATTAGTTTTGCACCATGGATAAGTGGTGGATTTGGCGTTGAGTAGGCGTGATACAATACAGACTAAGCTAACTTGTACATTCATTATGCATATTAAACATATTTATTAATAATAAGTTTTATGTTTGTAAATTACGATGAAGGTAGATTGTTTTATTCAACTTGTTATGATTGCAATTCAATTAGAATTCGTGTGTATTGCTTCAAAACCTAACAACTGTACTAGTTCAAAAATATGTATCTATGGTGGCATATAACTGCCGTAAGATCACATGTTAACGTTCGCGAATTGTTTCGTGTTAACCACTTAATTTTCGCTTAAATTTTCTAGATATCTATTTAATTTCGAGAACATTTTTCGGTAAGATAAATATCATAAGACTAAACACAAGCTTAAAAGTGCGCAGAACTGCCACCTGTTACCTTTTTATAGCTGTACAACATTAACAGTATAACTAGTAATGGTTTGCGAATTCCACTTAATAAGTAACTTATTAACTGTTTATTAATAACTAGATAAGATTCGTGTTACCACTTATCTTTATTGCATTTTTGGCTTCTCGCAGTAACTGGTTATCTTATTATTATTCGCGAATTCCACTTTCGCAAATGATAAGTTGATAGCCAGTTGTATAAATCTATTTATAGATAACTGGTAACACGATTTTATCTAATCAAACAATCAAAGACAAAATCGGCCAAATTCTACAAAAATAACAATACCGAAAAATAGTTTATTTCAGTTTTTGGCTTTGATGTATATCAAAAGATCCAATTTCATATATATTTGTTACTAGTACTCACAGTTAATGTAGCATTTTCATTCTAAAAAAACTTGGCATTCCCCGTATTACGTTAAACTTTTTATAAGAAAAATCTATGTTGTTATTTTGCAGCTTGGCTTCCTTTAAAATAACAAGATGCGATAGTGCTAAAAGAACTAAACTCAGGTTTTTTTGTTTAAATAATTTAATATATTAATCTTTTTAAACATATCTCAATTAGTTTGTTTCAACAACAGAAAAAACACACTACTCGTATTTTTTACTTTTTCGTATGATTTTTCAGTTAAATACCGTGAGTCTCCAATGTCGGACAGTATGACGTCAGGTTAACGTCACTAGCGTTTTAACGCGCAGACTAGTCCGCAAATGGCTTCATACAAAGACATTTTAAAGGAGAAGGAGAACCACAACTGGTTCAAAGGTGCCCTCGCCCTCAGGCTCACTAAGGCCGGTCTACGAGGCCTTGTTGATGGGGATTCCTGTCGCCTCCAGCAAAAGATTCACTCTTCAGTCCTCCAGGCCAGGAACTTAACTGCTGGAACAACATGCAAACTTTGTCTGACAGAGAATCTGTTGCGATGTCCTACAAATGGACTGTGCACACATCCCCGAAACTGCAAGTATCACGACTCTCCATTGAAGATGCCTCGACGTTGCCCTACACAGGTATGTGATGATTTTCGGGATAAAATATGCGCAGTCCACATATATGGTCGACCGTCCTGGAAGAATACCAATGCCGACCAATGGTGCACGAACCATTGGCAAGTGGCCAAATGTTTTATGCCACCCGACGGCTACAAAGATGTGACTTCATTCGAAGAGACAGACTTCAATGGCATCATTAGCGTTATGGTTAACTGCAGCGAGTTCCAAAGGAGTTTGTCATTCAATATCTCCAGCAAGTCAACCGCATTAACTGAGGTAATTCATGAATACATGTATGTGTAACGACTGTTATGCAATTGTAGCAGCGCTCCCTGGCGAGTATTTTGATAAGATAAATTTAAAGAGGCACAATACTGATTGATGAAATACAAATATTGATGCCACGAATTCCCAAAATAAAAACGCGCAAAAATATCGCTATTTTTTATCTGTATACAAATTATATGATTTTTTTTTGTTTTGATAATTCAAGTCGAATGAGTATTTAACGTGATAATGCATTTATTATATTATTAGATATAATTATTATTATCAACTTATATCAGTGATAAATTGCGTCATAAATGCTACGTCGGAAGGCAATATTTTACTCTGAATGAAGACTTTAAACAAAGATAACTTTACAAATTATTTACCATTTTAATGAAATCTAGCACAGTCTACGCCACTTACAGAGCACAGCCTTCAGTCTTTTACCAGAGTTTTATTGAGAGTTTAGTTTCTGAAAACACTTCCACAAACCTTTTCACAAAACCGCCGCCTGATGGAGCACTTTCAAAACATTTATAGCTTGGAAACAGGTTTGTCGAAGTGTTTGAGCAAACTAATCGCCTAATCAAACTCCGGTAATGAAACGAAGGTATGGCTCTTTAAGCGGCATAGACTATTTTAAGCAAAATGTTGCCTTCCGATATGACGTGTTATACACACACTGTATATTGTGCGCCTTTAAACCGAATCGTTAAGGAAATGGAAACAAAACTAATTTTAAAGACATTCAATAAATAGCTTTTTCAACATTTATAATAGAATCTTGAAAATGTGGCAATAT
The DNA here is from genome assembly GCF_026914265.1 of Mya arenaria. Lineage (NCBI taxonomy): Eukaryota > Metazoa > Mollusca > Bivalvia > Myida > Myidae > Mya > Mya arenaria. The sequence goes on from NC_069126.1 coordinate 64,746,095, forward strand.
ATGCTTTCTGTAAAGGAATCATCTTACTTAAGATTATTTAAAAGCAGCTCGATTTTAGGCTCGGGAGATTGGCCGCCACATTCGCCATTCCTCAGATCTCAAGGTGACAGACACAGATCTAGCTGACTACTTCGCCTCTCTGAACTCGCTTCTGACAGACTCTAAATTTCTGGCTAGTGACAACGATGCCCAGCAAGCTGTCCTTCAACTGAAACAGTTAAATGTATATAATTTTCTTTGTCAGAAAGAGCTCAACTTAGACCTTTAAACAGTTGGAAAAATGGTATCCCGATGAGCAGCATATAGTAATCGGACCTTGCGTCAGTCAGTTCGACCGTCCGTCCCCATGGTTTTCTATCAATGACTTGCAAACGCTAAGCACATGAACCTCAAACTTGATAGGCAGGTTGGTCATGACTAGAAGATGAACCCTAACGATTATGAGGTCAGTGACAATGGGTCACGGTCATGGTGACCTTGACCCCAAAATCCGTTCCCGTCAAATACTGAAGGAAGCTTGGGCCTAGGGACTTCAAACTTGGTAGGCAGGTTGGTCATGACCAGCAGATGCACCCTAACGATTTTGAGGTTTTTCGATCAAAGGTTAATATGGTGGTGAACTTGAGGTGAAGAAACGATCAAATACGGAAAAACGCTGGACCCCAATGACTTCAAACTTGATAGGCTGGTTGGTCATTACCAGCACATGACCCCTATAGTTTTGGGGGTCAGTGGGTCAAACTGTTAGGTCAATAATTGATAAACATTAAGGCCCATTTACTTCATACTTGGTCAGCAGTTTGAACACTACCAGCGGATGACGCCTATTTATTATAGATACCAGAATGTCAAAAGTAAACATGATGTCACCATTAAATCACATCATTTGCTTAAAAGCTATTCTATGCTAGCAGTTTTGTCTCCTCGATCTCTTTAACATAAAGGTTTTATTTGTTCCAACCATTCTTTTCTTTTCTATGGTTTTATTGTATGTATACTTACTGTCCAACAAGGACTTTCGGGGCATATATCACGTTCATGTGACGATCTTTGTTATATGGAAACTAATCATAATAGCATATGTATTAAGACAAATGTACTAACATTAACATGAATAAATGAGGAGTGTTAAAATACGCGGAAAAGTGCTCTCATTTCTCCAAATATAAACATATAAACCATGTTACGATATGTTGAACAGAATAAACCGCATTTATGTAACAAAACTAATTGTCATAGGTATGTTAATTGGAAGGCAATTTATATGACCACGTTACTCAAAGTGACCCGGCCTAAATTGCCAACTGACATTGTTATTATGTCTGATTGGATGTAACGTAACGTACTATTGATGTATTTATCACGCTGAGCTTATCAAGCTCGCCAATTTTAAAATGCCAATCCTTGAGAAGATGTTCATGGCGTCAAGTTAAATTCCGACCTCATATCACTGTCAGCCATCTTGTTTAGTGCACAGTCTGAAAATGAGCGTTGGACAGAGATCAAGTGTTGTGTGTATCTCGAATTGTCTAAATAGAGTACAACTCGAGATTTTCTGACTTTGTAAAAGTGCCGTAATTCATAGTTATTTATGCTAGATAGTTGGTTGGAGTGACCCCTTTGATGAATCTGAAGAAAAAAAATATATATATTAGGTTATTTTAGGTTAAATGTCACTAAATTTTGTAAAGGTAAAAATTCAGCTTATTCCCACCAAATCACTGTATATATAAGCGGTTGACAAGTTTCCAAGATGGACAGCAAAGTGTAAGTGACAAACCACGGAGCAGTTGACCACAGTTGATTACGTCAAACCACGTCGCGCAAATCAAGGAATCTATTTACAAGGACTGTGGCATCACAGGTTGCAAAAATTGTGTTAAAGTGGACTTTATTATGAAACTTTTTGTGCTATATTATTGACGATGAATATGAGAATAGTGTATTTTAGATGGATCTTTAAGATGCTTAGGCAAAAAGACACAAGGCAAATTGAAAATACTGGCCTGATTACGTTGAGTGACGTTTCCATAGAAATTCTACTTATGAACATACATATGACTATGTAGTTTTGTTGCTCATTACACAATAAATATACTGATCAACATATTGTAAAGGTTTCCGTGCATTTGTTTATGTTTGAAGAAATAATATCACTTTTCCACTTATTTGCTGAACTTGTCCCAACGTGTTAAAAAGGTTTTTATTTTCCGTATTAAATATTTTAGTGTTTTTTTTTTACATTAGATAATTAACTATAAAGTATATCTCAAATCCATACATGTACCGACTGTCAGTCAATATACATCGTTCGAATACAATTATAACACTTTATAGACAAATGATCTGAATGGTTACAGCTTGAAAAAGGCCCTCTTTCAATGTCGATCGAAGACGTTCGTGAACTACTAAAAGAAGCTAGTGCGATGATAGAAGTTGGCAAGCGTGAGTTAGCGGAGTCTGCGGTAACAGGGAAGCAAGATCTAGAAGTCGTGGTGTCACAGGGTAAAACTGTTATTGAAACTGGTAAACGTGAGTTAGCGGAGTCTGTGGAAACAGGGAAGAAAGCGCTAGAATGCGTGGTGTCGCAGGGTAAAAATGACATTGAAACTTGCAAACGTGAGTTAGCCGAGTCTGTGGAAATAGGAAAGAAAGCGCTAGAAGGCGTGGTGTCGCATGGTAAAAATGACATTGAAACATTCAAACGTGAGTTAGCGGAGATTGCGGAAACAGAGAAGCAAGAGATAGAAGGCGTGGTGTCCCAGGGTAAAATTGACATTGAAACTGGCAAATGTGAAATAGATGAAACGTTGTCTAAAAGCAAAGCGGTCATCGAAACCGGGACTCGTCGACTGGAAGAAAAAATGTCCGAGTGTCAGACAGCCCTCGAAACCGGGAAGCGTCAATTAGAAGACGCAATGACAACTGCTATGAAGAGGGGGAAACTTGAGATTGAAGACGCGGTGACAAAGAGCAGAGCCGTTGTTCAAGTCGGTAAACGGGAGTTGCAGGAGACCTTGCAGTTGAAAAAAGAAGTTTCTTCCCCGTCAGAAGCAGAACAAATAAAAGGTAATTGCTCGAATCTAGTAGCAAAGAAAAAGTTTTAAAAAATGCACATTACATATTTTACACGGATTGACATTTATTATTACAAAAGAATGTAATTGCTTGAATCTAGTAGCATAGGGAAAACTAAAATAAGTTTATTTTGTTGGAACGTGAATCAGGCTATGGCTATTTCAGTAAATGTAAAAGATCCATTCCTGAAAAATTAAAATCTATAAAATATCTAGAACATTGTCTTTTGAAGGTAACAGGAATACTTCGTCGTTTCAAATGGTTAATTGAAACACTATGATACTAATAAAATCGTTATTCGCTATGAGACTGAATAAATAGTTGAATATTATGAATATATTTGAAAAAGAGTACACTGCCAAAAAATTGTGTTATCTCTGTATCAAATAGAAGCATAACGCAACATTGTGAAGTAGGTGGTCACATACTAGTATACAACACAACCGATGAATCGACTGGATGTGTGCAGATGTAAGAGTAATATTGTAACTACTGCCACAGTTCAAGATGTGCCTTGTAACGCCGCATAACAGCATCGCCGCATAAACGAAATCGACCACGTTTATGTTGGTGATTTCCAACGCATAAACAGGACTTTCTCATGTAGCAAAAAGGCACACTTTCGCCGCATAAAAACAATTAAAACACATACTAGTACAATAGTGGTTGATAAAGTTTCATCAAGATCTGACTTTGTTTTTTGTGTCCACTTAACCAAGCTTTGAACTAGACTTTTAGAGGCGTAAAATCTAACAAAGATTTAGTAAGATCGGCTTGAATGTGAACTAAACCAATTGACCTCTCTGCGAAAACGTTTTAAATGACGTTTTGCCCGACTGATAAAAATAGTTTTCAAACTTTACTTGTTCCAATGTTCATTGCAAAAAGTCACTAGTTATGCACATGTGATTTGTAACAGATGCACTCACCTCGGGGAATATCGGGGCCTTTGAACCAATCCCTGGTAAAGTCCCCGCTATCCCCAACACTCACGCCATGGGTGGGGTGGGGGCAGTTGTTACCATTACGTAGAATAAGCAAGGTTGTGAAAAACGTCAATGATTGCTAAAAGGCAATGTGTGCCACAAAATAACAATAAAACAAATGTTTACTGACTAGGTCAAGGACCATAACATTGTCATTAATACACTATGTATAAATGAAAACTCGTGTGCACAACTTCACATGCCAGTGAACATTTGTGTAAAGTTTGGTGACTCTATGTGTGGTAGGTAAGAAGCTATGCGAGCACTAAAAGTAGGTAAGAAGCTATGCGAGCACTAAAATTATTTTGAAAAGAATATCTTAATATTGAGTGAATCAAGGGCCATAATTATTTCGTTACTGGAACAATAGAAATAAAAATAATTAAAACAGTCACACAGCTTCGTACACCATTGAATAAATGAAAAAAGTGACTCTGGAGACATTAATGTCACAAGATTTCGGGACGGACGGACGGACATCATCATCATCATCATCATCATCATCATCATCATCATCATCATATTCAACAACAACGTCATCACCATCGTTTTTTTTTAAAATTAGAACCTTTTATTTTTTAGCTTTATAATAAATGGTCAAGTTAATCCTCTTTATGTGGCAAAAAGGCACAGTTGCGCCCCATATAAGCAATTTCTGCTTTATGCGTTGAGCGTCGCCGCATAAACGTTTTCGTCCTGTTTATGCGTTGAAAATCACCGCATAAAAGAAAAGAAAAACGTTTATGCGGCGATGCTGCTATGCGGCGTTACAGAGCCTAATTTATAGGGACGTAAATGGTGCATGCAAACACAAGAAATTCAAATAATTATGCCTCAGGTCAAACAAAACAAAATCAATATGATACAGTTTACTGCAATGTAAAGGCGAACAGGATCGGCAGACAAGACTCAAACTGAATATAGTTCAATAATACTTTAAGCCCACATTATGTCTAAATGAAAATAAAATGGTTTGATTTTGCCTGCAAAACATGCGTTCATTCCAGATAATGAAGTTAATAGATACAACGGCGGTAGTTTGTTACATTAATCGACATTCAGTTCCAGTGCAACGTAAATTATTGCGAGATTATACATGCATGATAATTGTTATATAATTACTATTCACAGATCTACGTCAACGGCTAGTCAAGTACTATCAGAAGCAGCTCAACAGCGCGTCCATATCGCCCCTGCTGTCGGACAAAGACGAGAGACTGGACAAGTTGTACGTCCCTCCAAATATCGTGGAGAAAGACCACAGAAGAATTGGAGCCGATCGACAACAAAACAGCTCTCCTAGTTCCTCTTACAAACAAATCTTTTGTACAGATGAGGGGTTGGCCAAAACCGTTTTCGTTGTCGGTGAGGCCGGGATGGGAAAGACATTATTTTCCGCTATGTGTGCTATGAAGTGGGCTACACCGTTCTCTGTTTCGATTAGAGACAGCAGAGAAAGGGGTTATGATCAGAGTGAAGAAGGGAACGATTGTTTTGAACAGCCACTATTGAACGATCCCGTACTAAGAAATGTTGAATGCGAATATAAAAGATACTTACTTTCATTGTCTTATGGCGATAGGGATGGATTGCGTAGATAAGTGTCACATCCCGAATATACTCCTTTTAAAGATGATGACTTTTTTAAAAGCATCGAGTTTATGTTCCACCTTAAACTAAGAGATAGCTGTGAAACCTGCGAACTGTTGGACATGATTCGAGATCAGCTGATCAACAGAATTTACCTGCCATACTACAACATCGTCTTGAGGCTTGCTCAACTTGCCTTTGAGAAATTATTTTCGACAAACCGAAAATGTTCCCTGGTTTTTCAAAATGTTGACTGTTTGACACCAGAAGAACTCCAGTTCGTTTTGAAATCGGGTTTTATGCAAGAAACCAAGTCGCAGTCTTTGATAAGAAAATCATCGAATTTCTCATTCTTCCACAAAACTGTACAGGAGTTCTTTGCTGCAGTTCACATTTCCTACCACACCAAAGAGATTCAAAGTGTAATAAAGCCATATTTTCAGGAAGCAATGCAGGAGTTCTTAGCTTCATATTACAACCCCTGTAAGTACTGTTCAATGATAATGCCAGATGTCTCGCAGCTTTTTATCATCATGTGCGGTTTAAACAGTGAAGTTGCACAACAACTGGCTGCCATGATGTCTCTTAGTTTACTGGAAAACTGTGATAATGACGACGGTGGGCTCGATCTAGCTTGTGAAGTACAACAAACACTTTGTTCTGGCTTTATAGAGGCCAAAGCCAACAATGTGGATAATATTCAACTACCCCTCTATTGCCTTTGTATTGTTAGTTATATTAGAGATATTTCGACGTTTAAGATCTTAATATCGATGAACAAGTCTCAGATACGAAATATACAAATCGATGGATACGAGGAAGAAATCAGCGAGGAGGAGCTCCAGGAGGTGTTTACCAGCTCAATGAACTCTATCACCCATGTTCAAATATGGAATCGTGCTGGACAGTATGACCTTTCTGCATGCAGCAGTCTTCAACATTTGACAATATATGGATCTGAAACATCGAATGTCATGACCAATACGATGAATTTAGTTTCATTGCGTTTAAACAATGTTTCGAAAAAGGTTAAACGTAGTATCATCAAGTCACTAGAACAAGGATGTGAGCAATTGGTGAGGTTTGATGTAGATAATCTTACTAACATCAGTTTATTCTGTCAGACGCTTTCCCGGATGTACCAATTAGAAGACTTATCTATACAACAGACTGACCTCGGTGATAACACTTTGCTCCTTCCTGCCTCTGTCGCGAGTGTTAGACTGACCGCGGTGACAATGATCGCTCTGTGCTTTAGGGGGCTGGTGGAGAGGCTAGAGAACTGCCCTCACACTGTTGAGTGTTCGCTGTGGGATTTCGATGTTGAACCAGTCACAGAGTTTGAAGAAATTAAACGGGATATACAGACCAGACGCATATTTTGTATTGAAACAATGAATGAACCAGATATATATATAATTTTCGTACAAAACTATAACAAAGCGTTTGGATAATACCATGTAACTCTGTTTATGTATATAATATGAAATATTCGATTTATATTGAATATTGTGCGTTTGATATACTGTAGAACCAAGTCGTAATGTCTCCTGTATCATTGAATATATTTTAATAACTTTGAAACCAAAATATAGTTGTGGATAGCACAAATTGCATTGAAAGATGTGTAACATATCAATGAGTTCAATATTTTAAAGAATATATTTTAATTTGAAAGGCTTTTTCTTTTCAAGAAATCTTTAAATACAAGTGCCATATCGTTTTGTAAAGTATCCTTATATGAGTCTCTTAATACTTGAAATAGCCATAAATAGCTTGGTCAAATGTAACTCACTTCAGATATATTATATAATAATTGATATATTGATATCATTCTAAACCAAAGCCAAATCACTGATTCTAGAGTATATGGAACACAGAGCACTTTTGATATGATAAACAGGTCAGAAGACAAGAAATCTGATTTTATGGAGTCGAAATCAACATTATTTATACTGTGTATAGAAATAAGAACATAGACACATTACAGAGAATAATAATCACCCAAAATGAGACAATATCAAGGTCATGCCATATTTTGGTGTTTGAAAATGTTTTGTTCTATATAAACGAACACGAAGACCGTCTAGGAAAACAAAACAAACAAAAAAACATATCTTTTAGCGAGAACAAATCAGCAGTTTTTTTAAATGGTGTCGTAATAATAATTTCAACCTGATGTATTTGGGCACGTCATATATGGAATGTTTATAAAGTCGCACTATAAATAAACTCAGAATAAAGAAAACCACAGCCAAACATTGTATTCTTTGGTATTCGATGATGTCAGTTTTAATAAAAAAGTGGACTTTGGGTAAAACACATCGTTCTGTTAATTGCCTGGTGACGTTATAGCAATGGCGTTTGATGTGTGTTGCCTTCTTTTGGAATATCTTATACTCTTAAGAAAACAGTGTGTGTATACCACGTGATAAATTGCGTCATAAATGCTACGTCGGACGGCAATATTTTGTTTTGAAAAAAGACTTTAAAAAAGGTTTTCTTCACTATTTCTTCACCATTTTAAATGAAACACAGCGCAGTCTACGCCGCTCAAGGAGCCCTGCCGGTCTTTTAGCAGAGTTTGATTGAGAATTTAGTTTCTTCAAACACTTCGACAAACCTTTTCACAATACGGCCGTCTGACGGAGCACTGTCAAAACATTAGTTTGGAAACAGGTTTGTCGAAGAGTTTGATGAAACTAATGATCTTATCAAATTTAATTAGTAAAACAAATGCGGGGCTCTTTAAGCGGCATAGACTGCCTTTTGTTTTATTTAAAATTGTGTTATAAAAGTAAAGTTATCTTTGATTTAAGTCTTCATTTTAAGCAAAATGTTGACTTCCGAAATAGCATTTATGACGTAATTTATCACGTGGTATACACACACTGGAAAAGAAAGATGTAGACAGCAAAATGTGCAATATTCCAAAAGTACATGTAACAGTTTTTGTACAAACTTGCTACACGACGTGTATTCTGTGCATAAGTAACGATGGTTTCTACTTAAGAGGCGGTCGTCACTTACAAGTGCATCTAAATGACAAACTCGACTGAGGAATATTATGGAAACATACTTTTATTTCCCTTCTGTGCGGAACCTATTTTCAAATGCCTTGCTCTGGCCGAAGACGCACTTCTGGTTCAATAAGCCCTGAACCTCAATGTAAAATTATTGTTATTATATGAAATTGTTAAAATATAGTTTTTACTCATAAGTCCTCTTCAGATAATTTTCGAGCAAAAAACATTTCTATTTTTGATTCCCTTATATCTTATATTTTTGGGTTAAATATATTTCACTGTCTAAATAATGAGAAACCGGGTGTTGTAACTAAGCAGTCAAATATTTGTAAAATCGTTGACTACTGGCATGTATTCATAATTATGTAAACTTCATTTTATCTAGTTGTACTATCATTCTAATATTGTTCTTGGCAACACTGACTTTATACCTTCTACACGCACGGTGCGAACTACCACGGGGGTCGTACGGATGGCGTGCGGTGAGCGCACGGGAGCGGTGCGTGGGCATTGCGTTGCCTGTAGTGTGTACCGCTAGGCCACCCGTAGGGTCTCCCGTGGAATTCCAGAAGCCGCCACAATGTTTCGGAGTCCTCAAAAGTCAATTATGATTCATAAGACCCTAGGGCAGCCGTACGGCAAACGCAAGGCCACCGTACGCCCGACGTATGGTCGCCGTGGCACCGCTCTACGGCATGGCTACTTAGAAATGAAAAGAAAGTTATAACTCCGCGGTATAATCCCGAACGACCCCTACGGTCTGTAAAAGATAGTGATATGCCCTAATGTGACCCTGGGGCTACCGCAGATCCTCTGGGGCCGCCGCATGTATCTCTTGATTTCGAGGTCATACGGCCGCTGTATCCTAGCTGTAGAGCAAATGTGACTGAGGCATAAGCCATTCAAACTGGCTACATACCTTTGTGTTGCTAAGGTGTGCTTTTGTCAATCTTGAAAACAGCTACGTCGACATACATATATCTATTCGTGAACCTTTCGGTAGTAACTTTTATAAAATTTAGCATGTTTATTTTTACGAGTCAATTTGTTGTGATTGTAAAACTTATTTGATCACGATAAGCAACTTCACAGCAGATTGCGCGTTAAAGGTATATCAACATCCCCTCTATACATCCACAAATAATACAGAAGATAATCAGGAGATCTCAAATGACGTGGGCATAGTGATAGGAGTTTTAACATTATAATTCAAAGCTGCACTCTCACAGATTGAACGTTTTGACAACTTTTTTTTTATTTTTTGTCTTGGAACGAGTCAATTTTTGCGATAATCTATGGAAACCAGTTATATCAGACTGCTGACAAAAAATTAGATCGCAGATTTTTATATTTAAGTTAAAAAATTAATGTTTTATGCATTTTGTTTAAACCGTTACGAACGGAAATATGTAAACCTGCGATCTGATCTTTTGTCAGCAATCTTGTATAATTGGTTTGCAGATATTGACACACAAAAAATGCTATTTCCAAGACATTTTTTTTTGTAAAAGGGGTAAATCTGTAATAGTGCAGCTTTAATCTTAATATTAATAATGAATATCACTTAAAGATGAATTCTTACTCCCATATAAGATTTACCATTATACATTTTTTTAAATATACCAAACGGGATGAATAAATGTCAAAACAATGGTATTATGAAGGATGCCGAGTTTAATTTGAAAGAAAGGTGCAGAAAACCTTATAAGACGATAGAATATCACAGTAAATATTTTAGCATTACCAATCATTTAAAAAAAAATGCGTTTTCAGCTATTAAATACATGGTTTCAATCTTGTTGTCAGTTATAAATATTTTCCATAAATATATTATTTAGTAAGCAGTTAAAGGTTTATCACTCAAAATGTATGTTTTTAACATTTTTATGTATTGCTTTTGAATAATAGTGTCACTCAAAGTAAGATGCACGTCAACGCACACTTACACACACACCTTAAATCAGCCGTATTTCAGTAGAAATGATTTAATACAACCTTCGACATTTCTTTACGAATGATTGCAATGCATGACTTTTTTACTGAGTTAAAGCTGCACTCTCACAGATAACACAGTTTTGACAACTTTTTAATTCTACGTCAGCTGTGTGAAGTTAGCTAAACATACGACATTGGACATTGGACATTCAAAATCGAATGTTGTGCTGGCACGACATTGGACATTGGACATTCAAAATCGAATGTTGTGCTGGCACGACATTGGACATTGGACATTCAAAAGTGAAAGTCGTGCTAGCACGACATTGGACATTGGACATTCAAAATCGAATGTTGTGCTGGCACGACATTGGACATTGGACATTCAAAAGTGAAAGTCGTGCTAGCACGACATTGGACATTGGACATTCAAAATCGAATGTTGTGCTGGCACGACATTGGACATTGGACATTCAAAAGCGAAAGTCGTGCTAGCACGACATTGGACATTGGACATACAAAATCGAATGTTGTGCTGGCACGACATTGGACATTGGACATTCAAAAGTGAAAGTCGTGCTAGCACGACATTGGACATTGGACATTCAAAATCGAATGTTGTGCTGGCACGACATTGGACATTGGACATTCAAAAGTGAAAGTCGTGCTAGCACGACATTGGACATTGGACATTCATAATCGAATGTTGTGCTGGCACGACATTGGACATTGGACATTCAAAAGTGAATGTTCTGCTGGCACGACATTGGACATTGTACAATCAAAAGTGAAAGTCGTGCTAGCACGACATTGGACATTGGACATTCATAATCGAATGTTGTGCTAGCACGACATTGGATATTGGACATTCAAAATCGAATGTTATGCTGGCACGACATTGGACATTGGACATTCAAAAGTGAAAGTCGTGCTAGCACGACATTGGACATTGGACATTCATAATCGAATGTTGTGCTGGCACGACTTTGGACATTGGACATTCAAAAGTGAATGTTCTGCTGGCACGACATTGGACATTGGACATTCAAAAGTGAAAGTCGTGCTAGCACGACATTGGACATTTAAAATCGAATGTTGTGCTGGCACGACATTGGACATTGGACATTCAAAAGTGAAAGTCGTGCTAGCACGACATTGGACATTGGACATTCAAAATCGAATGTTGTGCTGGCACGACATTGGACATTGGACATTCAAAAGTGAAAGTCGTGCTAGCACGACATTGGACATTGGACATTCAAAATCGAATGTTGTGCTGGCACGACATTGGACATTGGACATTCAAACGTGAAAGTCGTGCTAGCACGACATTGGATATTGGACATTCAAAAGTGAATGTTGTGCTGGCACGACATTGGACATTGGGCATTCAAAAGTGAAAGTCGTGCTAGCACGACATTGGACATTGGACATTCAAAATCGAATGTTGTGCTGGCACGACATTGGACATTGGACATTCAAAAGTGAAAGTCGTGCTAGCACGACATTGGACATTGGACATTCAAAATCGAATGTTGTGCTGGCACGACATTGGACATTGGACATTCAAAAGTGAAAGTCGTGCTAGCACGACATTGGACATTGGACATCCATAACCGAATGTTATGCTGGCACGACATTGGACATTGGACATTCAAAAGTGAAAGTCGTGCTAGCACGACATTGGACACTCAAAATCGAATGTTGTGCTGGCACAACATTGGACATTGGACATTCAAAATCGAATGTTGTGCTGGCACGACATTGGACATTGGACATTCAAAAATGAAAGTCGTGTATCAACTTGCAGGAGTCACGATGCACAGAGAGACGCACTATTGTGCAGTACTTCAATCAGAAACCTTTGGAAACGTGTGGTATGACGGGCTGGTCGGACAGCTAGGTCCATTACCACACGACCTGCACACTTGGACACCGTCTCACGCTATTTTTTGTCAAGTGTAGAAGCATTCAGGTTTATTTTTTTTCTCAAGAATCACATTATGTAGCCTATTAGTATCTTCCATGGCCGAGAGTGTAAGATGGGTTCAGCCCAACCCGAGCGTAGGGTCTTTTGCGGAAACGAGGTTTACCTGTTTCCGCAGAACACCCTGTGCGAGGGTTGGTATGAACCTATCTTACACGAGCGACTATGGTAGATGTTTTTCTCTCTCACCGCAGTTAAACAAAATAATGTAAAAATGTATTTTATCGCTGGAACTTTTTTGTGCGTAGTGAAAATAATGTGCGCATAGATATATGACAATTCCTGGTTGTCATAGATATTCGCGCAGTGATTCAGATTATGTTAATAGTCAAATCGTTCTTTAAATAGTTCTGGATGCAGCAAAGTGAAGGCAATAAAAACGAGTTCTATACGGGTACTTGTTTATCTTTGCCCGTTGGGAAGATAAGAATTTCACGCATGGACAAATGTTTGAATCTACTGTTCTGAGGTGGCAGAAATATATATATATCCGAAATCTTGGACTGGTGATAAGGCTGCAATTCTAGTTTGTCCATTCAAATTATTGTGTTAAATAACGACATTCATTATTTTTTAAAATATGGTTTATAATAACGTATATCTGTCTATTCATAGTGACCAAATATTATTTAGGCAGCCATTGGAAGTGGTAAATATTAAGAGAAAAAATATAATGAAACGACAACCAGTATACAAATAATAATTGTTGGACATAGGTCATTTTTACTCATTAATTATCTGTCGAAGTACCCTTTAAAATAATACCAAAATTATATGGGATCCCCATGCATCAAAATGTAGCATTATCGCCAATGGTTTATGCATTGACAAGTTTAGCTGTGTGTATGTTGCCTTAAGTCACATCCATTGTTATTGAGAGTTGTATTCAAACAATCCTTTCGATTGATATACATACATATTCCCATGTAAATGCAGACACATTCATTAATGTAATATAATTGTTCTAAAGCTCTGTAGATAAACACATACTGAAGTGCACATTTGTTGGGTTTATATAATTATTTGCGCTTTGTTTCCTTTGTTATACTTGTAGGAATCATCAATGCATGTCTATATTTTCCATATGTCATTATATACTGTGGATATCATTATCTTCACTTCCTTTATAAATGGTACTAGATGTGTAGCAGTGGTGTGTAAACAATTAAGCTTATTAAAAATATGCCATTTTGAAAGCATTATCACTGTTTGTCTACATATAATCCACGACCATTCATAAGTATATTCATTTGAATCTTTCTCTGCATATGTGACATCTTATATATCTGAATCATGCTTAAGTTTCAAATATTTCGATGGAATCGTCATGACAATGCTCTCTTGGTGCTAATAAATTTTATAATGGTTCATTGCTTTGTGATCTCTGACCCTTTTCAAATAATTTAAAGACAATATCTCAAACAAACAAAAAATCCGAATATTGCATGCCATCAAAATTAATTAAAAGTCGGTAAAAAAAACATTCATTCATAAAACATGTCATACATTGATTTGAATGTGCTAACTGCTAGCACGACTTTCACTTTTGAATGTCCAATGTCGTGCCAGCACAACATTCGATTTTGAATGTCCAATGTCCAATGTCGTGCTAGCACGACTTTAACTTTTGAATGTCCAATGTCCAATGTCGTGCAAGTACAACATTCGATTTTGAATGTCCAATGTCCAATATCGTGCTAGCACGACTTTCACTTTTGAATGTCCAATGTCCAATGTCGTGCCAGCAAAACATTCGATTTTGAATGTCCAATGTCCAATGTCGTGCTAGCACGACTTTCACTTTTGAATGTCCAATGTCCAATGTCGTGCCAGCACAACATTCACTTTTGAATGTCCAATGTCCAATGTCGTGCCAGCACAACATTCGATTTTGAATGTCCAATGTCCAATGTCGTGCTAGCACGACTTTCACTTTTGAATGTCCAATGTCCAATGTCGTGCCAGCACAACATTCGATTTTGAATGTCCAATGTCCAATGTCGTGCTAGCACGACTTTCACTTTTGAATGTCCAATGTCCAATGTCGTGCCAGCACAACATTCGATTTTGAATGTCCAATGTCCAATGTCGTGCTAGCACGACTTTCACTTTTGAATGTCCAATGTCCAATGTCGTGCCAGCAGAACATTCACTTTTGAATGTCCAATGTCCAATGTCGTGCCAGCACAACATTCGATTATGAATGTCCAATGTCCAATATCGTGCTAGCACGACTTTCACTTTTGAATGTCCAATGTCCAATGTCGTGCCAGCACAACATTCGATTTTGAATGTCCAATGTCCAATGTTGTGCTAGCACGACTTTCACTTTTGAATGTCCAATGTCCAATGTCGTGCCAGCACAACATTCGATTTTGAATGTCCAATGTCCAATGTCGTGCTAGCACGACTTTCACTTTTGAATGTCCAATGTCCAATGTCGTGCCAGCACAACATTCACTTTTGAATGTCCAATGTCCAATGTCGTGCCAGCACAACATTCGATTTTGAATGTCCAATGTCCAATGTCGTGCTAGCACGACTTTCACTTTTGAATGTCCAATGTCCAATGTCGTGCCAGCACAACATTCGATTTTGAATGTCCAATGTCCAATGTCGTATGTTTAGCTAACTTCACACAGCTTTCTACGTCTTAGAATGAGCCAATTTTTGCGTAAATATCTGAAGTTGTAATTAAAGACAGCTGACATAATATCAGATCGCAAATTATCATATTTCCGTCCGAAAATTAAGATTTTATGGCTAAAAGCGTTACAAACGGTTATGAAAAATGCATAAAACATCGATTTTTGAAATCACATGTACAATTCTGCGATCTAATATCTTGTCAGCAGTCTAATTTCACTGGTTTCCATGCATGTTCACATAAATTGACTCGTTCCAAGAAAAAACATAAAAAAAGTTGTCGAAACGTTTAATCTGTGAGAGTGAAGCTTTAAAAGATATTTATGCGATTATTTTTTTGCATTTCAAGTTTTGGTTTTATAGTTTGTACTTTTAATTTGCTTTTGCATATTAAGATTTTGAAACTCGAAAAGGGGTGTGGAATACATTCTGTAAATGCACAGCGTTTCGGACAAGTTTATTTAATAGCTATATCGACACTCTAAAACCGGAGTTGTAGCTCTTAAGGACTACTTACCTCACTGGGTTCCTACTCCGTAACACGAAGAAAAGTTGAATAACGATTTTGTGTCACGGAAACCTGTAGAAATTGAACCGAGGCCACAAGAAACAATAAATATTGAACCAATGAATATGGTAAGAAACAACGTATTTTTGGCACGAATTATATAAATGTTTACTGTTTAATGGATATATTTTCTTCATATTTCACTGTTATTTAAAGCTTGGCAGAAACACAACATAGACATAGCCTAAATCAATTAGATTTCTTAGCATAATCTGCATCAACCGCGATTTTTGTGTAAACAATTGTATTTTAGCGTTTGTATACCTCAGAGCAAAAAAACACATCAGTAATTGTAAAAAAGCAATGAATTGTACTCACGTACATTTTTGGCCAAGGTTTTGATCAAACTATTCAATGATAGAATGTGTAAAAATATATATATATATATATATGTTTTCAATGATATTTGATGTTATATGGTAAAATGAGTTGAGATTTGACTAGTATTTTCGTGATATCCGGGCCAGGTCTAATGTTTGCCATCACTCTCCGATGCATGTCTTCTGAGGTGAGATATAAGGGTCTCTTATTCGGCTTCAGAGTGGTACACAACACCATCTCATTCTTCATACCAGAAGTCACTCAGTACAACATTGACGAGTACAGAGAAGAAGTGATGCAATGTACTTCTAGAAATAATGAATGGTGTTGCACATCAGTTTGGAACTCGGAGGAACTTCCAACATAACCTTGGAGCAATAGATGTGAAGCGTATTACCATTAAGACTCCGAAAAACAGTGGGTCCTTGTACTACAATCACAAAGGTTTATCTCCGTCGTGATGCTTGGTCTGTTCTATGCAGACTACAAGTTTCGCTGGGTAGATATTGGAGCTAATGGGTCAGCATCAGATGAAAGAGACAATTGACAGTGGGGAGATCAACTTTCCTGGACCTGAGCCTCTGCCCCACGAAGACAAGGAGACGCCGAATTTCCTTGTGTATGGCGATGCCTTTGCTCTGAGGACGTTGATGGTGAAGAACGCATCTTCAATTACAGACTATCAAGGTGTAGGAGGGTTGTAGAGAATGTCGTTAGGATGTTAGCCAACCGCTTCCAGTACCTCATCAGCGTCAAAAGCCAAAGACAGTGCAAGCCATCGCATGGGCATACTGTTGTCTCTACAACCTAATGAGGATCCGTTAACCAGTCGCCCAGAACGCTGCCATGGACTAGGTTGACTGCAACGACAATATCATCCCCGTTGAATAGAGAAATGGTGTCATCATGTACGACTTTAGAGCAAACCAGAGAGGAAATGTGGAAACAAGTGCCACCCAGCCACAGAGAGATTACCTCAAGATGTACTACAACAACCTAGTCGGCGAGATTCCTTGGCAGTATAACATTTTATGAAGTGTTGTGAACTTTCGTTTGATATAAGTAACCTGATATGAACTTTCGTTAGATTTAAGTGATCCGATTTGAACTATCGTTCGATATAAGTGACCTGATATGAACTTTCATTGGATGCTTTGCTGAGTGAATGAATGTTTCGCAATATCTGCTATAAATTGTCATTGTGTATATTAAAATTTTGTTTTGTTTGATTTAACGCCTTATCAATAGCTAATATCATTTAAATGCGTTGTCAGCTTAATCAGGATCGACATGGGCTCCATAACCAGTGCACAACCACTGCAAGCGACTGACAGCTTTCCAACCTGAGTCAGCAGTGGGAGGCGAAAGACCTCAGCAATATGTTTCTATCAAATCACCTTAGTAACCTATGCCGCACGGACCCAGGAACGATCCCGGGACCTTCGGAATTGTAGTCTAGAGCGCTACCGACTGCACTAGCTGGGCCGGTTAAAGATGTTGTAGATTTATCATGCACTAAATTGTCCGTTGCATTACAATATTTATCAGATTTATCTTTAATTTGGTAAAAAAAAATAAGAAAATGAAAATAAACACTTAAATTGTAATGACTCATGTTTTGTCTACAATCCTTGAACTTCGAATTTGCTGATTGGTTTTGCTTGTTTTTGTATTGCTATTTCTTTCTGATTGATATTTTTCTAGTAGTTTTTATTTTCTGCTCGTATTTGCTAGAGACAATACTATTACAAATTTTTGATTGTAATCGCATTTTTATTTAAAGTGACCACAAGAAGATATTATCCATATTATCACATGAAAATATAATCATATATGAAGTACTTCAAAGTTCAAATTACATGTATATCAAGCAAGTACTATTAAATACACAGTTAAAACACGTTCAATAGTTCGGGCAGTCGGCTACTTCATCAAGACGCCTTATAACAGATCCGATTGAGACCTGAGAGCCCTGAGACAATTTTGAAGTAGAAACCACTAAATTCACATAATGTGTGTGAAGCTCTGTTCCACCTATCATTTGCTCTTGACTGAGTGCAACCATCATGCCGTGGGCGATACTGTTGTGACGGAAGACTAGACTGAAGTGGTTGCTGTGGGACAACGGGTTGCATCTAATTGTAAACGTTCCCATACTGATGAATATGTGGCTGCATCTGATGCTGTTCCTCGAGTCTACGCAAGCATTTTGTCTCCGTTACATAGAACATGAGGGTGTCAAAGCTTTTCCTCAGATAGTCCTCCCATAGATCCGTGTGTTTGGATGGATGCATTGAGGCCAGGTACTTAGTATAGGCTGTACGTGAATTTTCCATAGCTTGGATCATCTCAGTCACCTTCTCCCGCATCTCTCGACTGCCCTCAGCCCCTCGGTGAGCTTGCTTATAAACTCAAAAAGCTCGATGTCTTAGGATGTCTTCTTTTTCTTTCCCGTTGGGAGTGCCGGTGACGGATGCAGCAGCTGTCGACTGTGTGTGCCCTTTTCTACTCTAGTGGTCGATGGGTGGATCAGATTCATCAGAGGGCGGGGCTGATGTGGTGGAGGAGGTAGGGCGACCAAGCTTGCCCTTCAGGAACCAAGCCTGTCTACTAGCCATCCGGTCGATGTGGCACTTCAGGAACGCAAACAAGAGTATAACCAACCTATCTCGGTCAGTGTAATCATGGGCACCATTACCAGATCTCTTCTCGAAATGTCAGTCAAACTGGGATCTCATTGTCTTATACCACTTACGAAGTTGAGCTTCTGTAAATATATAACGGTAATACAAATGCTAAGTAATAAAAATGATTATGTTATAACAGTTAATAATTGAATTACAGATTAGTAGAGGGAGCTTTATTGTAAATGAGTTATATATTAATTAATAATTACAATGTATCAAGAAATTATCTATTTCAAACTTTTAAGTATCAATTTTAGTGTATTTATCATAATACAATATTGACAGTTATATTTAGCAAGTTGCTAAATACCAGGAATATCCAATTTTACAACATATTACAGGCTCTTGTTGTACAGTAAGGGGTTATCCTGCAACCGTTCCACCAAGAATGCATCTTATCTGATTGTGAAATCGTTATATACCTATTTTTCCTTTGGTCTGACACCTAGGCTACGAGGATCACCAGATTTCTAGATTGTAATTAAAAGTTGATGTTCGTGCTGGAGGTGGTGACTCAAACCCATCATCTTGTTCCAAAGCCAGCTTCTGTTTTAACGGAGCCTTTCCCTTAATTTATCTTCGACTTACACTGAGTTTTAAAACTTGTGAAAAAATTGATTTTGAGTGGTTCTCCAAGGAAAATGATGCTGTACGTATTTAACTCGCCGGACACCGCAGAAATTTCGAAGACATGTCGAAAGGGGCACGCGCAAACTCAAAACAATTCGAACGAATCTCAAGATCGTATCAACATGAATGCCCCATATGTCGCTGCTGAACTCGTAGGGTGTCGAGGGACAAGAGAAGGCACGCCTACCACAATTGTTCGAGTTAGACATCCCCATCGCATGTCTTCGATATATTGACGAGACGATTTTTTTAAACCGTTTAATCTTCTCGTCGCTGCTTCCCGAATGCTCTCCACTTAAAGAGACTTCTCTTCGACATGAACGACACGGCTTTGAGGCCAACGCGACACCGTTCAGGAGACTTGAAACTCGCCACAGCTTGTAGCCGTAAAAATGCTACAGTTTGACACGGGCTTTACCAGTATGTCAAATAAGTGAAAAATGTTTTCACATTTTTTAAACTTCAAATATACATGTATTTATTTCCTTAATTATTTAAGGGATCATACGTTTGACTAAAAGCAACACAAGTGGAAGCCAAAACGGAACTCAGCACGTGTTCTTATGATAGACGAGCGATTCAAATGAACACGGCCTGTCCAGAAGCTTCACCGTACGGATTCATCTAAGAGTTTGCCTCACGGGCGATATGGACTAACAGACATTTAATGTTTCGCGTTAAAAATGCGACTAATGAACTTAGATAAACGTTATTGAAACAGCCTTTACAATGCACGTGTAAGAAAATATAACATAAAGAAATGTAAAATGTGTACACTGTAACAAACATTCTCATCTCATTGCTTGAGAATATTGAATACATCTTCTTTGTGGCTACGTTTTGCCTTACAGTTGGGTTTAATATTTGTCTGCTTGATCCCTCTGTAATGCACACCCCGTCCCATTTCCTCCACCCCGCAAAGAGAAAAAGTATAGGAATAACGTTTAATGATTCCACGAAATTAAATTGAAGAAAATAAAGAAATCGAGACAAGCTGTACTTTGATGCTATCGTTAGACAAAAATAGTGTCCAAAGTGTTCCGATTTAGGTTAACACTCAGTACGTGCTTTTGCCACACTGGATTTCTCCACAGTTCAAACTTTAAAGATGCACCCTTACTCCCAAATAAGATTTACCACAGTTAAAAGAATTGTTTTAATTTACCAAAAAAGATGAATCAATGTTGAAAACAATGGTTCTTATGAAAAATACCGAGTTTAACTTGAAAGAAAGGTGCAGAAAACACGGAATTTCTACTTATGACACGACAGAAGATCGCAGGAAATCTTTTAGCATTCACCAATATTAAATATCTTTGCGTTTTCACCAATTACAAACACGGTTATAATCTTCTTATCAGTAATTAATATTTTCCATAAATGCATTATTTAGTAAGTAGTTAAAGGTTTATCAGTCAAAATTGATGTTTGTTATATATGTGTTTGTTTTGATATTGAAAAGAGTGTCACTTTAAGAAATAAATGTACATTTATGATGTATCAATGTATTATCATGACATGAAAAATGTTTGAACTATGTTTATTACTCGTATCCAAAATATAACGTATACATCCTTAAATGCAGCATGAGTTTCATCATTGTTGCTTCGAAACGTGTATTAATTTGTTTTCTAGTTAATCAAATGCGAAGTCAAAGGGACAACAAAGTTTAACAGACAAGTTTAGAATGTAACCGTCAAAAGATTCAACATTTAAGCTCGACATAAATGTATATAAATTCACAGTGGACTAGTTGGTGTTGATTAAGTCTCTATCAGATACGCTTCTGCCACAATTTCTTGAAACTTTTAAAGTCTCTTATAACAGGATTTAGTTAAACTCACTATTTGTGTTTTTCATTAATTTGCATAATATTTACTTCTTGAAAACTTTTTATACATTCAACCATTTCTCATTAATCAAAATTCAATTTAAGTATGTATTTTAGCTAATTGAAATAAATCTACTTAAGCCTGTTAAAGGGGCTGTACTCCGTATGATAAAATAGCGAGAGAAAAAGAAAATTGTCGAAAACTGACATAAACTTGGCATCGATGTGTACAATGCATTGAAACTTACTAACTGAAGTACCACATAGTTTACAATTAATTTCAGTTTAGCATTTATTCCGTATTTTTCCATTAAAAAGGATTACTGGGTATGTCTACCAGGTATAATTCATTTTTTATGCGTGATTGGCTAGTCAGTGTTATCACGTGATATTACCGAGGTATGTTTATATCTTAATTATGTCACCAAATTAGTGAGTAAGTATTCATAGCTCAGTGGATACGGCGCTAGACTGCAATTTTGGCGACACGGGTTCGAACCCGGTCTCTGACACAAAAAATTTGTATTACATTTTGGTACTTTTTTACAATTATGATATCAAAGCGTAACACATTCTATAAGATAATTGTCCTGAGATTCGTTTCAGAAAAAAAAACTTTTTTTTGTGCCAATCTGGTGTACAGTCCCTTTAAGCTTAAGAAGTTTCGAGAAATTGGGGTCTCTTTGTTAAAGAATTTATCTGTGTAGTTAAATAAAGACGATTCCTCGAATAAAGATACCTGAATCTTCAATATCTTGCAATATACCGTGACCCTATTAATACAAAGACGTGGCATTTGATATACAATCGTCATACAAACCAAGAATAATAATACGAATAGTTAATTGTGATTTTTTTAAACAAACAAAAAACAATGCATGCGATAACTGAACAAAACGTTTACTGATATAAACGATAAAATCAAGTGGATTATGGGTAAAAATGGATTGATTTTCATTGTACAAGCTGAACGGATGGGTCGTTTGTACATTATATTAAGGCAAAAGTTCGAAATCTGTAGGAGTTCTTTAAGGATATGTAAAAAATGATGCAACAAATGTACCACCTATCTATGTTCCTCTATTATCGAGATAACTTGAAACAACTTCAAAAAAACATCGATTAATTCGCGGCACCGGTTGTCCGGTTAGCGCAGTGGTTAGGGCACTCGCTTCTCACCAAAGCGACCCGGGTTCGATTCCCGGCCTGGGCGCATGTGAGTTTGGTCAGTGGTCACCAACCCGGACAAGTGGGGTTTCGCCGGGTACTCCGATTTTCCCCCATTATACAAGACAACACTCTCGTGCAACATCGTGCCAACGAGAGTGACTTGGTATAAGCTATCATAGCTTTCTTCACAATCGTTGTAAAATGTATAATGTTTATACAGGTTCTGTGACACAAAAACTCGTCATTGAACTTGTTCTCGTGTTTCATCGTTGGAACCCGTCTGTGACACAAAAACTCGTCATTGAACTTGTTCTCGTGTTTCATCGTTGGAACCCGTCTGTGACACAAAAACTCGTCATTGAACTTGTTCTCGTGTTTCATCGTTGGAACCCGTCTGTGACACAAAAACTCGTCATTGAACTTGTTCTCGTGTTTCATCGTTGGAACCCGTCTGTGACACAAAAACTCGTCATTGAACTTGTTCTCGTGTTTCATCGTTGGAACCCGTCTGTGACACAAACACTCGTCATTGAACATGTTCTCGTGTTTCATCGATGGAACCCGTCTGTGACACAAAAAGTCGTCATTGAACTTGTTCTCGTGTTTCATCGTTGGAACCCGTGTACCCACCCGATTTTGTCAATACCTTATGCGTACACATTTTAGGTGAAGGACGAGCAATAAAACGTTTTAATACGTCAAGTAGGTGGGCGTCCTTTGTAATGATTTGTTTTTCAATCAACATAAACGTTATCGTTTATATTGAGGTCTTTATGAAAATCAATCGTTTGTCTAGCTGAGCTGGAGTTTAATGATGACCTCAAAATAAAGAATAATCTACATGTGTGTGTTCTCAAATTTGCGTCATTAAATATTACATCGTCATTTTAACAAAAAAGAGACATTTTAAGGCTATGGGATCGGTTCTTATTTGTTACACCTAAACTTCGATCTTTATGATAGAGGATGTAAACGAAAATATTATTATATAGTATTATTCAACCAAAAATGAAAACAAACAAAGAAAACAACTTTTACTTAAACTGTTATGGTTAAACATGGGACGATTTCTATATGAATGCGTCCAATATGACAACATAAATACCACCGGGTCCTTCCAGTCTAGTGTTAAAAATGTTGAAGGTTGACTGATGGTCATCAGTGTACAAATCTGGTGTTTGCTTATGGTAGCATAAGTTTGGTGGTTATTATACGGACTTACCGGCCATAAGTGTTTTTTTCTTAAACATTATTTCCACAAAGTATGAGCAATACCACAAAATATGGCACAAGATGATCACATAACGATAGCGTTTGTGTTTGCAAAAAGGCATGAAAACAAATACTAAGTTGGACGAGCAAATGTTTTAACATTGTCAAATGTGCTGTTTACATGTGCGTATGTACTAAATCTCTATGTGATTATATATACCTTGTATTTACTTCTATCGCTTCTCGGACCTTGTCCAGTTGAAAAATATCCGAATTACGCATCATCAAATTACTGTTTAAAGATTGCTGTATACTGTGAAGTGATCGTGGATTAATCGAGCTTGTTTGGATTGAATTAAATTATTCTTACATTTGGATTGATCTTTTCACTGTTTTTGGTAAGAATTTATTTTCAATACGCATATAACTTTAACCAAATAATATATCAATGGACAAGTTGTCCTACGCATATTTTTTCGTAACACAGTGCCCATACTTTATTAGTGGGATAAAGTGATATTGGAACTATCTATGTTTGAAGGAATCTCTTTTACGGCAGTGTTAAGCCATGCTTTAAGTAATATATTTCGTCTATGGTATGATAATTTGTCCAGTTAAAACGTGTCTATATGTTTTATATACAAATCAATATATTATAATTTATGATACCCTGATACATGTCATATATATAATTTCAGTCATTAGAATCTGTCTTATTTCTTTTATACAGCAACTTTTTATAGAATTAATAATTTAGAACAGTACATTTGCCAGAAAAGTTGTTTATCTTGAGCACATGTGCCTTAGATTACATTTACATGTGGATGAACTATCTAATAACAGATCGTAGATAATTTTATTACCATTACATAACATAAAGTTTTATGGATTCGTACAGTATGCATTATGCAATTCCATTAATTTCTAAATTCATAAAGTTTAAAGCACTTATCTCGTCTAGTTTTTTTTTTTTTCGAACAAGTATTGTGAATCCTTGGTGTCGCGTCAGGTTAGTCGGGCGCCTCATTGCCGGCAATATACAAACACTTTAACCTACGCCATATTTTTTAAGGATTGAAAAAAATTGCGGGGACATTCATGCGATCTTGAATGCCCCACTCAAAATGGCAATTCCCGTGAAGCGCATGAATGCCCCGAAATGATTTACAATCCTTAGTTTATGATATTTACAAGTTTTCTGCACACTAACTGTAATACAGTTTTTTTCATTATTGAAAAAGGTTTCATTTTGACATACGAAGGGGAACTACAGGTTACAAAAGAAGTGAATGGAACAGCGAAGTACCGCTCCTTTTTAACCGATTTACACCCATGTGATTTTATCATTACACAGAAAATAGCTGTATTATTTTGTCTCGTATTTTTATCTTTTTAAACCATTGAAAGAAAATTTACCTCAAATATTTCATTTAGTAATTGCTCATGTTAAAAATATTTCATACTTTTGACATACTTCAGCTTTTACTAAAACTCGACAAGTCATTGTGTGCTCGCACAAGTAAAATAAAAATTAAAACCCCGCTAAATGAGTTTATTCCCTTAAGGTACGTAAAACATTTATATACTTAAATATTATGCGTTACTTTATTCAGTTTCAAGACAGTCCAACTGTGTTTTTTTTGCAAGTTTGCGGTACAGTATAATTCTTAAAGTTTACCTTCACTCCAGTTGTGTTTCTGTCACATTTAAGCTTCACTACGATGAGAAAACTTACTCTCAAATTAAATGTAGGTTTGGAGAGCTAGCCAAGTCGGAAAAAGCAAACAACATTGTGCTTCCAATTTGTTTTCCATCATTTCCATATATGTGTTTGACACCTCCACAAGTCTATCCGAATTTGCTCAGAGCGAATCACAGAGACTTGAATGTATGATGCAGATCCCAACAGCTACACCTGGCTTACTTTTAATAGTTGCCTATGGCCCCACCTGGGTAAAATCAGTCTTGATCCTGAAAATGAAAAAATACAGCATTTTGTGGGCTGCTTATCACGTCATGGACACAATACAACTATTAATCATGATTTGTCGACGATATTTCAACATTCTATAAAATCTAAAAATCCACTACGGTTATGTAATTGACGTCAATTTTAATCATTTCTTTATTAGAAAAACAGTCAATCTTCAAAAATGTTTATTTTAAAACGTCAACTTGTAATAAAATATTTACAGTATTTTGTCAACATAAATATATTACACGTATATCATGTCGAATTACTCGCGTAAGCTACAAATAAAGCTCAGTAGCGAAAAGTTTCAACATAAACCCAGTTAAATGCACTGGGCAAACAACAAAGACATTTAACAAAAAATCACAAAAAAGAAACATGGAAGAACCGCAAAAAAACTCCACAAGCATCACAGTGCATACATACTATATATAAAAGACTAGGTATATTTATCAAGGATTGTTAGGTACCGCCTTGGAACGGTCAGTAAAATATAAACCTCACTCTTATCCCAACAATCCTAAGTAAAGATAAAACGCAAAAGGTAAATCTTATCAAAGTAAGCAAGACAAGTCTTTTTACGTGTATTTCTAGGGACACTGAACATTATTTTCTTAGAGATGACTTATAAACATAAGTACCTTACTCTCCAATCATTTTTTACATAAGAAGCAGTCGGAAAATAATTCCTGTGTTGCTTTATCACTGCTTGGGGATGAGCCTTAGTGTGACAAATATGGTTGGTTTCTTTGGCAATTAATTTGGGATAAGTAAAACTATGTTGTTTCAGTGTTAGCACTTGTTTGTAGTAAATCTAGCTGTTTAAAGACCCTTTTCGCGAGTTTTAAAGCATATACTCTACTCGTGAATTAGGTCGAAGTAAAAATGACGTTACGAAGGAAACGCCTGCATGTAAAAACAAAAATGGCCACGAATCAAGCTAGGTTTGTCGCGATTTTAGGGACTATCAAGACGATACTGCATTCCGTACATTTCGATTTGAAAGCGAAAATTAAATTCACATGAAAACGTTCCACAATGCGCATGTGCTTAACGGGCGGTACTATTTCCCGGTCTCTCCTCGTAAAATCCGGTCTCATAATTCCCTGTTCATCGCATCTTATTGCAATTTTCTATAAACCTTAATATTGATAATTTCAGTTTTAAAGTTTAGTTTTATTGGTCTCATATGATGTTTCGACAAAGTTTGAAGGTAGTACTTCACAGTCATGGGAACAGGGATGTAAGAATACATAAAGAACTTCAGCGAACACGTTGTATATTACCGTTTTGGATGTGTTCGCTGAAGAGAACGCCGTATCCAAACCCTACCAGAATTCGTGGCATTTTTATGTCACGCTGTTATTTCACTTGTATGCATTGTATATACAAAATAACTGTATCCTCAGGTAAATGAAGTCAAATGTAGTTCACAAACACATTTTCAACACCAAAAAAATACTTCATTTAGCATTTCAATAAATCCTATTACAAGCATTCCTTAACTAGGTCATAGTTGTGTTCAAATTTAATCACGTGACACCCAAGATTTTCAGAAAATACCCATGTGACCTACATTTGACCTCACACATGTAGGAATAAATCAATTGTTTTTACTAATCAAAAGGTATTTTCAGCCTTACTGCAATTGGATTCAACTAAATGAACAATGTGATTCCGATACTATAAATGGAATCCATCGACGTCATCATGGTCATGTGATTGCATTGCATCATCACACTCAATTGATTCTGGTTGACTTGACTATGGGGTTTACGCCATAACTTTAATGTGTTGTAAACATAAAAAAAAAAAATACAAACATAAAATTATGAAAGCCAGAACTACATAAAGGCCAATATATATAGAGAGAATATATAATATGTATAATAATATACTCGAGACACTATGACCTTTATATAAACCATTTGCTCTCCCTGCATCCCTGGTGGATAGGCAAGAGTACCGCTCTTACACGGCAAAGTGCTCATTACCATGATGGTGTAATGTTGTGTTCCGGTCACAAATTTTAAAGACATTCAGCGATAAACGAGACAAGCATATCTGCATTCATAAAAAAGAACAATATGTGTCTGTTCTCTTTAAACCGTTTTTATTATTATTATCATCATCATTATTATTATTATTATTATTATTATTATTATTATTATTATTATTATTATTATTATTATCGTACAGCAAAGACTATCATTATTATTAATGATAACAATATTTCATGATACATTAACATTAATTAATTTCGCATCAGAATGAAATATCATTTCTTGCAATTGGTTTTAAATAAACCTATAAAAATTGATATGGGTAAAAACAAGTGCAGTCTTAATAAAAAAGCAACTGTCAACGGTGATCCGGACCAGTATACTTGCTAGCCAGCAGTGGTATCTCATGATCGGCTTATTTAAACCGTGACGTTCGGTAGTAGATCAAAGACGCTGGTCGCCTGTCCTTAGGACAAATTAAGGGTCTATTTCCTTACTAGGCAACATTAAGACTGTGTTGATTGAAACTTATGCAGCTTTAAGCTCAAATGATGTTTGTACCACATCGAAAACTTGGAGTAGGATTTGTTATTGGTCCCAGATCTAGTTTCAAGTTTCATGTTTTTATTTACATCTTTGGAATGCATATAATATATAAATACATGTACTGTATAGAAACAAGTTTGAAACAGTTTAAACAAAACAGTAAAAGAAATATCAGTAATAACATTATAAAAAAACACAGTGAAGAGAGTGTTTACATCACTTTAGGTGAGATCAAACCGAAAATGGTATTCACAACAAAAACAATTATGGATAATATCAGGATATGTTATTTAATGTCGAAATGACTAAGAGCCAAGGGAGGTAACCACTGGAAGCGTAACGTGAATCCTCACGTGGTTTAATAATGTGAAATGTGGCGATTTCCGGAAGTTGCCGAATGGGAATCTTGGTTTTGATTGGCTACGATTGATCCGAGTGAAAACGGGAAAGAAACGCCATTTTCTTCACATGATGACATGTGCACACGGCACCAATGTTTATACGGTAAATATTCATTTGTTCTCTTACATTCCATGCGAAATGTGATAGAGAGAAGCGTAAATTGAGCTGCAGAAACATAATTTGTAGCAAAGTTGAATTGACTTTCGCACTTGAATGACTTATGCCTTAAATTACATTATGGAACGATCAATACAGGTCTATCCGGCTCATTCAAGCCCCCATTCAATCATTCCAGTTCGAGTCGGTGTGACCTTTTAACAGTTCATTGACATTTTAATAAGAAAAGAAACTTGTAAATAATACTTTAAATGTAGAAAGAAATTTGGAAATAATACTTTAAATGTAGACACAAATATCAAACCGGATGGAGTAAAAAAACTGGACAATTTGTAACTGAGACAAAATGACACCATGCTGCAAAATTATCAGGTCTATTTAAAGCTGCACAGAATGAACATTACGACAACTTTTTTATTTTTTGTCTTGGAACAAACAAATTTTTGCGTAAATAATCTGCAAACCATTGATAAAAGACTGCTGACAAAATGTCAGATTGCAGCTTTATGCACCGATCAATTGTAACCCCCCCCCCCCCCCCCCCCCCACACCTTCCAGGTCGCCCTGCAGTGCCAGGTTAATTCGGGTCTTGTCTTCGCGCCGGGTTAATGCGGTGCTTTTGTCTTCGCGGTAAATTGTTTTGTCTTCGCAACCCCCCCAGGTCCGTTGAATAGCAGGGACTTTGACTCGCTCCAGCCAAGCCTGGGTAAAATCTCCCTCCTGCTGGTAATACCCCCGCCAAATAACCCCGCAACCCAGGAAGGCCCATTCCTCGTTATTTTTGGCACGAATACAAAACCACCGCATTAACCCGGCACTGCGGTTCCACCTGGAAGGTAAAAACACAGCCCATTTCTCCGGCTATCCCCGGTATACCACTGGACCTGGGGGGACCATGGTTACAACTGACTGGTGCATTACATATTTCCGTCCCAAAAGTAATGTTTTATGCATTTTTCTTAAACTATTAGTAACGGTTTAAGCCGTAAAACATTAAATTTGGAATTAAAATATGAAAATAATTCCAAATTTAATGCTAACCTGAGTGATGAAAAACTGCTGACAAAAGTTTTCTTGAAGTCTTTTCTTCAGTCTTTCATCACTGGTTAGCAGAACATAACGCATATCCAAGACAAAAAATAAAAATGTTGGAAAAACAGTAAATATGTGATGGTGCAGCTTTAAATTTTGATAGCTAATTTTCACAATATCCCTTAATCAAGTTAATGAGTAAATCGCTAAATGCCACTTATAATTAAACAAAAAACCTGTTATTTTCTACCTGACAAATCTTTCAATGGATAAAATATGATTGTATAAAGCTCAATAAAATGTTAGTTTAGGGTCGACATGATAAATCAGAGGCTGAAACATGGTAAAGCCTGGCCTGGCCGTTGCGTGATAGTTGGCCCAAGTGTCTTACATGTATTATGTTCTGAGACATTGTCGTGGGACAATATTAGAATGAGTGCATTATCCCGCAATGGCCAGCTATGTTCTAAACTCTGAAATACATATGTTGTTAATTCTTTGCATCCTTGTCAATTAAAAGAAATAATGACTCTTAACGACCTACTACCATGGGTGAAAGTTTTTGCCTTAGTAAACCAGATTTCCAGTTTATGAAAGGCTCCATGGATCATCTTTCCAAACCGTGTAAATGGGGTGAGTTTTTCCAGGTGTGAGAGGGTGGTGGGGAGTGTACCCCTATTAATTTGTTCGCAATAGTGATGACAGACTTCTCTGTTTGTCAGTGATTATGAATGAAACTCGTACATTTGATTCTACTACTGAATATGTGTCACACTGTACGCGGTCATCTCCTGCAAGCAACTTGGCATAATAGCTGAATAATTTCCAATAAACTGCAGAGAACTTCCTTCACATTAGCCAGGTGCGCTTTTGTTATAAAGTAACAGTTAAATGTCATGCTACGAATCGAACAAAATGAGGGGAGTTAATATTTGCGACATCGGATGAACGCTTCTCGTTCAAAAATGTAAACAACAGATGAAAACAGGAAATGAAGTTTTGACACTCTCACTCTGTTGTCTTCAACAATAAAGTTTTAGAAAGGGTCTCAGAACTACCCGTAACTAATTGTATCACAGCAGTGATGCCCTTTACAAATTCTCAATTTTCATGGACAACACACACAGGACTCATATTTTTAAATCTTAAATGCAATTTGTGTTTCATTATGTATCGGGTGTAAAAATTTATTTAAAATTTGTCCACTAGGTTCTTAGATAAAAGACCTTCAAAAAATAATTTTTCAAGAGCTTTCTTTGGGCTTTGCCCTCTGGACCCTAAAGGGGCTTTGCCCCCTGGACCCAACGGGAGGTTTTGCAGCCCCCCGCCCTCAGAAATCGTTTATGATTTGTCCCAGCTTTCACCAATTGATGCACTACTTTCGCTTAAAAGTTTCAGAATTTTACTGGAAGTAAACAAGACTGAGCGCATAATGGTGCCTACACATCTTGAATGTGAAATGCTATGAATATTTCTTATTGCACGCCTTTATTTATGTGTTTATGGAATAGAACTTGAATCATAATGACGGCTGACATCAACAACTCGAGTTTTTTATTATTATTACAGTTCTTCTTTCTAGATCTACCTGAGTTTTATAATGCAATGACAGTAATGTCTCTAATGGTTTAATTTTGTGCATTGATTGTGCCAGTTCTACGTATTTAGGCAGCATTTTAAAGGTAAACAAAATGTATGTTACATCAAAGGTACTGTTTGTTTTATGAAAGCACTAAAAAAAGTCTTGATACTAGTTCCCAGAATTGTAGTTGGAATTCTTACAATGTTTGTGCTTTCATTAATATTTTAGTTTTTCAACTTTTTGGCAATTTTTATGTTTTTAATTTTTGTTCAACGCAAAAATTCGGGTGATAGATTCAGGTTTCATTTACAATTTTGCTTTCATCCAAGCTTCAAGAAACTCAGTCAGAATATTTTTCAGCACGACTTGTGTGGTCCCCTCCAAACACACTCCACATTAATAAAATAAATAAATTGTACATTTGTTTCAGTTTACATAATCATAATGCTGATATGGTAAACAAAATAAGCATTAGTTACCTACATCACCTAGAATGCACCATTTCAGACTGAAATCAGCCTTTTTTTTTGGGGGGGGGGCTTAACAAACAGGGTCCACTCAAATATAATCCCTAGACTTGAACCCTCAATTTCTAGACCACATATTTGTTCAATTTAAATAAGCCAATCGCTTGAGGGATTCCAAGATTCTTAGAATGTTTGTATTGACCTTACCCGAAGTATATGAGACAAAATTTTGGACAATTCAAATGATGCTTACATTAAGCTAAAATAGGTTAATGAAGTATTCGTTACAATTATGTTGAATTTACCCCGTAAACTTTAGTTATCTTGATAAATGCTGATAGGATTAAACTGCAGTGTTTGTGGATATGAATACATTGCTGCATGCAAAGTTTACTTAAACTCAGATGCATTACTGCATATTTATTCAGGCAAAATTATTTGGCTATCTCCATGCATTATTTATTTTTTTGTATTAATCTAGAAGCAGCACTAGGATTATTATAACAACTATGACATTTTCTACTTAATGCCATAAAAGTTTAATTCACCTCTGCATTATGTGGAACTTGTTCACATCGTTGTATGTAAGTATCAATAATACATACCTTACATTAAGGGAATTTTAGAAGTATATTACACCAATGTTGTGCCTTAAAATACCAAAATGAAATGCATGGAAGTGCAGAAATATTCAGTTATATTGCTTAAGCTGCCCCGCTAAGGGATTGCAAGTAAATGAAATGTTCATTATTCAAAATTTGCGTGTTTTGACTACATTTTATTGTAACTTTTTTTAGGTATCTTGTTCTATTGTATTATTTTCACAAAAGTATAGTGTTCTGAAAAAAAAAACCAAAAAACTACTGTTGTCTTTGTAGACAGTCACATTTAATATAGGTATTGAATTTCAAATGATATATATGAAAAAATGATATATATGAAAAACTCTCAAATTTAATGTGTACGAAATGTAAATACTTAAATTTTCAAAACCTAATATATTTAAGAATTGATGATTTGATAATAATTTGATATTAATTCTAAATTGGCAGGTTGAAGTGAAATGAATAAAAACTGTGCATTAAGAATATTTGAGATACGGGAAACGAGCCTCGTCAGTACTTTTAAAAAGTACTGAAGAGGCGCGTTCCCCGTAAATCGAATATAATTAATGCACAGTTTGCATTCGTTTTTACGTTTTTGTTAGAAGTACATACATGTACATGTACCTATGTATCATCACTGACTATAGCAGTTGTTTTTCTTTGATGTGTGGCAATTCTGATGCTGCACTCCATTAATTCTGATGCTGCAGTCTCCATTAAAACTTTGCTTGCTGTCTGGATCTGGGTGAATCAAGCTTGTTTATTTGCAAATAGAGTAATAATGTTAGTGAGGCATATAAATTACTTATGTTATTTGTTTCTGTTCATATGACTTTTGTTACATGCATATTAAAGCTGCAAAACCATTTTGCTGAAAAGCTATTGCTGATTATAAAAAATCTGGGTTGTATCCTAAACAGACACTAAGGTCACATTGTCAATTCTAAAGCTAAAAGGGGCAATGAAAATATGTCTGAGATGGGGATTAAAGTGTCTCTCTCCTGGTTTGTAAAATGCACTTTCTTTAATTATGAAATAAAGTGTGGCATATCATATGGAGTGTTAAAACAAAAATACCAAGAGCTGGAACCCTTTGCTCAAATATCGTTCTTGAAGACCACAATTTTCATTAGCTCTAATATAATGGGATTGAAAATTTATTATGGCTGGGGGGGTGCATGATTGGTTGATTGACATTATCATGATGTTACCTTAACAGGTCAACATATCCACCACTTTTGTTAAAGTCCCGATGGCCGTGTGGACTAGCTGGCTGTTTTTTTAATTCTTGACTCTACCTGCGTGTGTTCGAACCCAACTAAAACCGAAATACTTTTGTATGCTATAACTGTATTTTTTCTGCAATTTAGATATCATAGAGGTCTCTTCTTTTCCTACTTTTCCCTACTTTTTTGTTAGCCTCCTCCTTTTCCCTACTTTTTCTTGAAAAAGCCCTACTATCCCTACTTTTTTGTAAAATAGTTCGAGAAATAATAGAAAAGTTTAAACTTAATGCATTGTTTAAAATTATCATAATCTTGATTTTAATAAGGAGCAATTTTTAGGTTTTTTTTAGGATTAGTTTGACGCAGTAGGTCTCCAGTGCTGCAAGAGGGGTTCTATGATGAGAAAGAGTGGTGCATGTTAACAAGTCAGAGACACCATTTCCAGATTCATCTCCTCATCCTGTGGCTGAATCCCTCTTGAATCACTGGTTTCTAAGCAAAGATAGCTACATGTACATTACACTTGATGAATAGGTTTAGTTGTCATTTATTTGCATCCAAAAAGGTAAATGAAGAGCCCTACTATCCCTACTTTTTGCTCTTAATATCCCTATTTTTTCCCTACTTTTTCAAAAAAATCCTACTTTTATCCCTTCTTTTTTGTTACTGGGGCCTAAAAAAAAAATGTTTGGTTAGGGTTACATCCTTTTCAAAAATAGGTAGGGTAGGTAGGCTTTTTTTTTTTTTTATTTTTTTTTTTTATTAGGCTTTATATAAGAATATCATTTTCATCGTTGGAGAATGGTGTTAAAGCTATCTTCTGTATAAGCATTTAAGGTTTAAACTACATATTGAAAAGCAATTTAAAAAAAACAACAGTTTTTCAAAAAAAAATTCAAACTGACTATGAAAACGGTAGGGTCGGCGCCTATTCCGTAGGTAGGGTCGGGTAACCCGAACCAAATGTATTTTTTTTTTTTTAGGCCTGGTCAGTTGAAAGCCTGTAGAGTGATTATGATTAAATAAAGTGTTTCCAGATGCATTACTGGGAAAACTAGTTTTTGCTCCAAAAACATGAGCGAGTCACTTTAAAAAAACTCAGGTATGACCTCTTTGGGGGTTATGCGGGTAGTAGGTTGACTAAAATCAGTACACCACCTCTCATTTTTTAAGTGTACAAATAACCAGGACTGTTACTGATGGATGTTATTATATACCTCTCAAAAATGGTCTTGTAAAGTTTCATGACACCTGGTGTATAAGTACTAATAAATTGTATATATTTAGTTAAGGTGTATTTATAAAAGTATACATTATTTCATAATTAATAAAAAAAAATGTAACAACTATCTACTTCTAATAAGGTGAAGGTAAACTTGAGTTAAGGTTATAAAGTTTGTTGATAAGCATTTTAGGTTAGCATATATCTTACATCTTTTGAAATTGAGAAAAAGAGTGCCTTAACTTGCTATAATGTTTATCAATTTTTGAGTAAAATGATCTTTAAAGCTGCACTCTCACAGATTCCACGTTTTGACAACTTTTATATTTTTCGTCTTGGAATGAGCCAACTTTTGCGAAATGCATGGAAACCAGCTATATAAGACTGCTGACAAAAAAGTAGATCGCAGATTTTTATATTTAAGTTTAAAATTTGATGTTTTATGCATTTTTCTTAAACCGTTAGTAACGGTTTACACCATAAACTATTAATTTTCTAACGGAAATATGAAAATCCGCGAGCTAATCTTTTGTCAGCAATCTTTAGTCGTTGGTTTGCAGATATTTAAGCAAAAATTTGCTCTTTCCAAGACAAAAAATAAAGAAGTTGTTAAAACAGTATATCTGTGAGAGTGCAGCTTTAAACAGCCAAATTACGACTCCAAATACAGCTTGAATAGCTCTTGTTAGTTTTAAGAATGATAAGATAAAATAAATATAAACAATGTTCAGATTCTGGCTTCATTGTCTTACACTTCTGGATACAAGATACAACTGCTAAATTTACATAGTCTATAATATCCTATATAGAAGTACCTTTTAGACTGTTTACATATCACTTTTATTATTTATTTTTCCTTTAACATTTTTGAGAGTCATTCATTTTTGCACACAGTTCAAATTTAACATAAATTTTCACACTGCTCCAAGTTTCACTCCTCTTCCTTTGCCTAGCTCATATTGCTGGCTGTAAGAGGAGATGGTATACACTCAAACTCCTCTTTTGCGGCTTTTATAGAACACATCAGTTTTGATGTTTCAATTTTGATATTGATGTAGTGTCGATCATGTGGAATCTAATTGCAATTATGCTCCAGGTTGGTAATATTCTAATAAAAACTTTATTGCATTTTAATTCAAATAAATGCAATATGATTTTTTATGCAAGTAAAATGAATTTTGCACTCTTAATAAGTTGTTTTGGCTTTGTTTAAATATCAATTTATTTAGGTAGGATTGTGCAGACAGCTATTTATAAAGCTGGAGTCAAGTTGTATAAAAGAACTTTGATAAATATAACCAGTTATCTTTAGGATATATGTGCACTTTAAATGAGTTGATTATAATTTACCTCAACTGTCCTATTAGACGAGAAGTGGGTCTATTTCTGGGTTTGTTTTCCATTTCTGCAATTTAACACTGCTTTCCTTACTTTAAACTAAAATGCAATCTTTCCCGATGAAAAGCAAAACATGCCCGAGGCCATTTGCAAGACTAGTGTCCTACCTACTAAGAATGCTGACATCATGCATATTAATTCATACCGTATCTTAGAATAGTTGGAATATTTAAGTTATAATTACCTAACATGGTCATATCATGTGATAACATCGACTAACCAATCACACATAAGGAATGAATTTTACTAGGTAGACATACCTGGTAATATTTTTTAATGGAAAAATACGAAAAAAAGGCGAACATAAATTAATTGCAAACTATGTGGTACTTCAGTTTTAAAGTAAGTTCCAATGCATTCACAGTACACATCAATACCAAGTTTGTCAGTTTTCCACAATTTTCTTTTTTTTTCGCTGTTTTATCATACAGAGTACAGTCCCTATAAGGTTTCACATTATAATTATTTGATTGTTTTACACTTAAATTATTGGATAAATATCAACCATTTTATGATTATAGAATTATAGCTAAGTACAATTATATTTTACTAAATTTCGCACAAATTGTAAATAAAAATGACTTTGTATATATGGGGTAATATTATAAGGTTTGTGAAAATTGTATCGGGTTGAATTTCAGATCTGCAGTACATTGTCTTAACTTACTGTGAATTTTGACTCTTAAATACCTGTGATGACTGAATAATCAGTGTCTGATAAATGATGGCCTGAGCCTGCAGTTCAATGTTCAAAATGTAAAGATGGAAGGCGCTAAGTCATGTGCTGAATATTTGTTTATTTAATTTAATTACACACATGTCCAATTAAAGCCTGAAGTGGCAAGTAATTATCAAGTGATCAGTTATTATAATTTTATTTTGCTGACAGCTTTTGAAGATTAAACTTTTGGCTTTAAACAGTGCGTGTATACCACGTGATAAATTGCGTCATAAATGCTACGTCGGAAGGCACTATTCACTTCGCTATTTTTCACCTTTTTTAATGAAACATAGCGCAGAGTACCCCGTTACAGAGCCTCGTGTTGGGGGCCTTTTACCAGAGTTGTATTGAGTGTTTAAGTTCATAAAACACTCCAACAAACCTTCTCACAAAACAGCCGTCTGACGGAGCACTGTCAAAACATTGTTTTGGAAATAGGTTTGTCAAAGTGTTTGATGAAACAAATCACCTTTAATATCAAACTCCTTTATTAAAACATAGGAGGGGCTCCTTATGTGGCATAGGCTGCCCTTTGTTTCATTTAAAATGAGTTATGATGCAATTTAATGTCTCTGCCCTTTCAAATATTTTGAAATAATATACATCATGGAATCTAGTTTATTTTTTAATTCTTTTTATAAAATTAATTATTATTGCTCAATTTTAATAAATAGCCATTGCTAGATGTCTCGATATCTAACGCCAAATAAATAACAAAAATAACACATTCTTTTTCAAAGAGGGTAGGGATTTATTCATATATTTATTATGGAATGATGCATATAGATAGAGTTGGTCATGCAGGGTTCCCCCTGGGTTCTAAAAAGTTGTCGCCATTTTATGCGGGGGTGGGGGGGGGGTAAGGGGTTAAGCTCCCTGAAGCTCATGGGGTTCACGCTATTTAAGAGCCTTAAATTGCATTTAATTAGCACATTGTCATGCAGAAGATAATATAACATTGTTGTACATGAAGCACAAGATATTAGCAAATTGTTATTCTATTGACAAAATATATGGACAAGTAGATAAATAAAAAAATAAAAATTGCCAAAAATGCGACATATACATCAATATGTTGATTTCATTTTAATGCCTGCATACAAAAGTGTCATAGAATT
Organism: Mya arenaria; assembly: GCF_026914265.1. Taxonomy (NCBI): domain Eukaryota; kingdom Metazoa; phylum Mollusca; class Bivalvia; order Myida; family Myidae; genus Mya; species Mya arenaria. The sequence continues at coordinate 64,784,173 of NC_069126.1, forward strand.
AAAGAACACAAATATGAAATTATGAGATAAATTTAAAATAAATGGAAACTCAAAGAAATATAAATGTACATTGTCAAACCAAGCATACCCAATGACTTCTGTAAGTCTTATTTGACATTTTTAACCCCCTAAAATGCTGCATTTATAGCAATTACAAAACCGAGAGCAAATCTATTTTTAGCTAGTAAACGTCATTAGGCCAAAAAAAATAAAATTGTTAAGGGTAACCTTTCTAGGTAGGGTAGGTAGGGATTTTTTTTTTTTTCAAAATCTGTTGTAAGTTCAGAGTGTTTTCTTGACTTTGTTTTATCATATAAACAATAATTCTGATTAAAATCTGCATTTATCCGCCCTTCGTAACTCTCTATTTGCTAACGAATATTTTTTTGCTCAGAAACATAAAAAATAGTTAGGGTCGGCACATTTTTATAGGTAGGGTCAGGTTACCCGAAACGGACATATTTCTTTTTAGGCCTTACGAAATTTGCATATCATGTGTCTTACCGACAACCTAAAATTCAATGATTTGCATTTTTAAACTTAACACGTTAATTACGCAAGAACAAAGTTGTTGAGCTAAATCTTAAAAATGTTTGCTTATAAGAGACATACTGGTTAAAGGCTGTCATTGTTAATCCATGAAAGCAATAAAATTCCGCAATAATTAGCGAGGTGTTGACTCGTGACTGCTTGCCCTAATTATTGGATTTGTTGTCGCACCAGCAGATGAGCTTGATTTATGACAGTGACAGAATTGATTATCATGCAGGCCGCATGGGCACTGCTTATATCATTTTATTAAGAATATATTTTTTTTTTTAAACCGTTGTCCCCATAAATTCGCAAAATTTGAAAAGTTGTCGCCACTTTTGCGATTTTGTCACAAATGGCGTCAATGGCAGAAACCCTGGTCATGTCCAGTGTAATTTAATCATGCTTTGCGGGACTTCACATGAATTTGCACATGTATTCGTTTCGTATTAGGTGATGTGTCAAGTGCAAGACCCATGACCCTGCTTCAAAGTTGAAAGTCAAACTCAGAGTTTTATCATTATTAAATGCTGCATTTATCCATAAAGATAGAGAATCTGTGTAGAACATAACTTTTTCATGCTCAGAGGGATTTTAAAATGATTTGGCACATGCTTTCGGTACATAAAGACTTCAGATGCAAGACACATGTCCCTTCTTGTTGCAAGTCATTCGTGCAGGTTTATCATTCATTTGAAATGCTGCATACATGTACATGTACATATATATAGACTATATAGTTATTCATGTGAACAAAATGTCGACTGAAAAATAAACAGGGTCCGTTTTTACTGATTTATGTTAGTACATGTACATTGTATGTTTAAGATTATTTTAATGCCAGTTTTGTGATATTTTTTTGCCATTTTTTCCCCTTAGGTATTTATTTTAAAGGTCCTATCTTTTTGCTCATAATTTTTGTTTCATTTTCAGGCCATGAGGCCAAGGCTTGCAGGATGTACAAAGGTTTGCCTCGTTTGTCTGCTGATGATTGGGTTGTCTCAGACGGCACGTGGACAGACTCACGACCATGATCACATGGATCATGATCACCATGTTGATAACCATGACCATAAACCTACTAGTGACCTTGACCCTGGAATTGGGTCAATAGGGGAGGGTGTGACCAATCAGAGTGAGGTTTACAAAATACAGTTTGGATACTTTCTTGACAAACTGTTTGAGAAGTATGGAGATGGCCATAAAATGTCTAAGCGAGGTTTGGAACATCTGTTATTCCACCTTGGTCTGGGTGGTAAAATAGTTCTTGGAAATGAAAATCATAGTCTTGATCATTCCCATGAATATAATGTGGAACAACACGAGTCTGAGCATGCCGATGCTCACGATAAGAAAAACATTCCAGAAAGTCATGGAAGCCATGGAGAAGATAATGGTGCTCATTTACATGAACATGATGGTCATGATACCCATGAACATGATCATAATCATGACAACGATCTTATTAACCATGAACGTCAAATGGGCCTGCCGGAAAATTTGAAACATTCTGATGAACATTCTAGTCATGAGAAGTCACTTGGAGAAGAGACTGGTGCTTTATTAGATAAAAGTGTGCCATTAAATACACAGCCTAATATCACTTCCAGAAATCCATCTCAAGAATCCCTTCATAAAGGTGATGACTCTCATGAACATCATGATCACAGTGACACAGGACATGAACATACTAACAATGAACATGTAGAACATACAGATCACGAGCATACAGATCATGAAGACACCGATCATGCACATACAGATCATGAACATGAAGACACCGATCATGCACATACAGATCATGAACATGAAGACACAGATCATGCACATACAGATCATGAACATGAAGACACCGATCATGTACATACAGATCATGAACATGAAGACACCGATCATGCACATACAGATCATGAACATAAAGACACAGATCATGCACATACAGATCATGAACATGCCAATGGCAATGTCACCCACAATGATGATAGTGAGGAGTACAAACTAAGTGATAAAGATTTAGCTTCCAAGCAGAATGAAGAATCGCACAAAGGAAAACGAAGTGTTTCACTTGATCAGCAGGTACAGTTACTTAAATTTGTTACATGCTGAACATGAAGACCTTTAATCAGAAAGAAATGTGCCGTAATTGATTGAATATCATTTACTTGTCTAGTGTCTTTTTAGGTTTATTTTAAAGGATAAATCAATCCTACATATTTGTGGTAGGTTCACTAGACAAGATATTATTTTTTATTGAGAAATAAAGTCATGTTTGCAGGGCGCGACATTTTTTTTTTTTCAGGTGACCTGCACCTACTCCCAAAAATTGGTTACCCGTAAAAAACAGGGTGTCCTGCAAAATTTCGCAAATTTTATTGTTTTAAAATAAACTAAGAATCAATCTATAGTCTTTTTTAAGCCTTTCCTCATCAAGCTTTTATTTCTATGTGGGAAATGGCTCTGGAGCACAGCATACAAATCGCCACATCTCAAATTAATGACATAATTCACATCACAAAAATATGTGGCCGAATTCTCGGTCATGAATACAAAAATTCAACAAACGGAAGGGTCTGTTATTTTGTTTCGACTTTATTTAAATTAATGTCATTATTCATCGATTATTCATAAAATTAAGGGCTGACAGTTATCTTAAATATCCGATAATGACATTGTTTTTAAAGGAGACGGGCTTCTCTATATGTACTTTATCATCCAAACACTGCAGAGAACGCCAACCCGGAATACATTCAATGACGTCGCACCAGGCAGTGTGTGTCTGCTATATACATGAAGAGATTGTTTATTTATCGATATAGCATAGTTTTGTATTTATTTTTGTTTTTCATTGGATAGAAAATTAAAACATATATGATATTACCTGAGTGGCCAAGTGTTTTTATCTGGTGACCCTGCAGGTTTCCTAGCAAATTGGCTGTGGTAATCCTGACAGAAAATTGGGTGTCTCCGTCACCAGATTACTGTTAGTATCGCGCCCTGATGTTTGCATATATATTGAACAATTTCAATAATGTTTTAATAAGATTGAATGTGTGCAATATAAGTTATCTGTTACTAAAAAAATCAGCTTTATCTTTGTAGTGTTTTGATACGGACACGATGCTACGTCTTGTGAACACTGGCGTCACGGATGACATGATCAGCAAGGATGCATTCCGGGACTTGTGTCCAGTGCTTGTGTACCAAATAGATGCGGACACATGCCACAATCTCCACAACAATCTAGATCACCAGCATCATAGCCACCACCATGAACATGAAACAGGGGAGGTAACTTCTGGGGGAGGAATAGAGGGAGTGACAGCGAAAGGTTGGTTTTGTCAACAAATGTTTCAAGTAACAAAATAGAATTATTATTTTTAATTAAAAATGCATCCTTTTTTCATAATAGTTATACAAATGCATTTTTTTAATAGAGGGAATGCCTGCAAAAAGTTGATTTAATATATACAAACAAACCAAAAACAAGGCAAAACCATAAGAGACTTTTTCATTGAAAGAAATCAATACATCAGCAATGTAAAAACTGTAATCATTTGTACATATATTAGCAGAATACCGGTTTTATTCACTGTTTGTATGCATCTAAGGTGTTTTAGGTGAATACAAGACTGTACCTGTCCGTACTAATTATGTGTATTGAAATCTGCATAAATAGAATATTAAATTATAATTGTCTTTACCACATGGTATCTCTTACCTAGCCTTGAAAAAGAATTACTTTCTTCTGCTTAATCTAAAATGTCACATTTAATTTCCAGTTTGGGGATTTAGCTGTATTGCAGTGGTGATAATATCACTGGTTGGGTTGCTTGGCGTTGCTGTGATACCTATAATGCAGAAAGTCTTCTACAACCACATGCTGCAGTTTCTGGTTGCCCTAGCAGTGGGGGCACTGGCTGGCGACGCCCTTCTTCATCTTTTGCCACATGTATGTATTGATAAGTGTGCAGAAATATCCTTTTTCGGTTTGGGTGTCAAAAGTGCTAGATTTCAGGGAGAGGCCTTTTCTATAGTGCCCCAGATTGACTATTGGACCCATTCCCAGTTGGTTTTTTTGGTGCAATTTACTGCCGCCTTCTATTTGAGGCTGTCCTGTCCCCCTTGCGAAAAAATGTCCATTTTTTCCCCCCAATTTTTTTCCCCAATTTGAATACTGTAGATGACGTTAATGAATAAATAAAGTAATGAATTTTTTTAAATATACCGTAAATGACCGCATAAGACGAAAGGGGGTATTAAACGCAAACAAAAAAATCCGTAAAAAATCTGAGAAAAAAACTTTAAAAATCTGAGAAAAAAACAATTAATCCATGTTTTAGGTTAAAGGACGCATAGAAAATATGTCCAAAACGTCTGTCAATTTCGGCCACCATGTTTGTTGACAGTGACTAAAAAAAATAATTGTGAAAATGGCGATGGTTATCTTTAAAACCAAACAACGATAATGCAAAATATGTTTCATTTTAATTCGTTTTGTGTTAGGAAAGGGACTGAAAAGAACTGAGTGTGACCATTCATTTATATTGTACAGGTTTGTTCTCAAAATGTCAACACCTACAGAAAAGAATAAAGTTTGCGGAAAAGTGCGAAAAAACAAAGCCATTATCGCATCAGTATTGGTATGTTAAACAGAACTAAAGGCAGTGTGAGTTTTTCACACCTTATCGTAAAACTGACAAAAAATATTTTGACAGTGCCAAACTTTGCTTTTTTATATGCATGTTTAATTATTGTTCAATTCAATTTATTATTCAAAACAATATTGAATAACTTTAATCGAAAAATATTTTTGTTTAAATTATAAACGTCTTACGATATACCGTATCCCGATCTTCAAACTGCCGTTTTAACCCGTATATACTCGATCAATATGACGTGAGTAACATCCTTTTCTACATAAATCTAAACAAACTCTTGGCTTGAAATCGACCTCAGAAAAAAAGTTCAAAAAATTGTTACTGGGTATTATACGCAGGCATTTTTTTACATCGAAATCTGAGGGAAAAAAGTGTGTCTAATACCCAGTCATTTACGGTAAACAAAATCTTGACAAAACTTACTCTTTCACAGCATAAAAATTAGAACATGTATATTTACCAAATATAATAGCTATTTTGACCTGATTTTTAGCTCCACTGGCCGAAGGCCATGGAGCTTATGTCGTCACAGATTGTCCGTCGTGAGTGCGTGCGTGCGTGCGTAAACTTTTACTTTAAACGACATCTCCTCTGAAACTGATAAGCGGATTTTGACAAAACTTCACAGGAATGTTCCTTTGGTGGTCCTTTACCAAAATTGCTCAAATGGTTCCGGTCCATTGCACAATATGGCCGCCAGAGCTAAAAATAGCAAAATCTTTAAACGACATCTCCTCTGAAACGGTTCGGCAGATTTTGATGAAACTTGACAGTAATGTTCCTTAGGTGGTCCTTTATTAAAATTGCTCAAATGGTTCTGGTCCATTGCACAATATGGCCGCCACAGCTAAAAATAGCAAAATCTTTAAACGACATCTCCTCTGAAACGGATAGGCAGATTTTGATGAAACTTGACAGAATTGTTCCTTGGGTGGTCCTTAACCAAAATTGCTCAAATGGTTCCGGTCCGCTGCACAACATGGCTGCCAGGGCAAAAAAATAGAAAAACCTTTAAAGAACATCTTCTCAGAAACCGATGATCAGATTTTGATGAAACTTAACAGAAATGTTCCTTGGATGGTCCTTTATCAAATTTGCTTCAATGGTTTCGGTCCACTGCACAAGATGGCCCCCAGAGGTAAAAATAGAAAAACCTTTAAACGACTTCTCCTCAGAAACCGATGATCGTATTGCAATGAAACTTGACAGAAATGTTACTTGGGTAGTCCTTAACCAAAATAGCCCAAACAGTTCCGGTCTGCTGCACAACATGGCAGCCAGAGCTAAAAATAGGAAAAACCTTTACACCACTTCTCCTCAGAAACCGATGATCAGATTTTGATGAAACTTGACAGAAATGTTCCTTGGGTGGTCATTAACCAAAATTTGTTAAATGGTTCCAGTCCACTGCACACCATGGCTGCCAGAGCTAAAAAAAAAAAAAAAATTTAAACGACTTGTCGTCGAAACCGATGACCTTTTTTCGATAAAACTTGACAGAAATGTTTGTTTGGTGCTCCTTTACTCAAATTGCCCAAATCATTTCGGTCCACTGCACAACATGGCAGCCAGAGCTATTAAAGTAAAAAATTTTTTTAGATAACTTCTCCTCAAAAATTGATGATTGTATTTCTATGAAACTTGACGAAAATGTTCGTTAGGTGGTCTTTGCTTGAACCTTTTGGCCAGTGGAGCACAGGCACTGATGTGCCTCTTGTTTTATTTTCCCAAAGTCAACTTTTTTCCCAATTTGCAAGGCACAGGCGGTAAAAATAATTCCAAAAAAATTCACTGATTCCCCTAGCAAAATAAATGATATTTTCCCCAATCTGTAGAAAAAATCCAAATCAAATGTAAAAAGAAATATATTTTTTATGAAAATATTTTTACTTAATGGTTCATTCAACATCCTAATGAATTGTGTGAGGTTAAGTTTTGAGGATTATTGAATTCAGAAATCTGTTTTTCATCACATTCAGATAATTGCAATATTTTACTGTCATGATTTATTGAAATAGATTTTTACACCCACACAGATTCATATTTCAGCAATTTCAAGTCTTTTAAATAGGAACAGTACCTCTCTTTTTTATAGTTTTCTCATTTGCAGGAGACAAAAAAGGTTGTTGTTATAACTGTACAATTTCCCAATTTTTTATGCTACACTATTTTTTTTTCTCAAATGGCATATTTCATGACGCAAATTTTCCAAAAAAGTCTTGGGGCTTTTTCCCAAAATGGGTAGAAAAAGGCCTGGATTTGCATGGGTCCTCTGGTACATAATGGGAAAAGCTGATTAACAAAATATTGTGCAGCATGTAATAGAATCAAGGCATTCTACTTGGGTGACCGAGAAGTTAACTTTTGTATGACCTCATTTCCTTGACTAATAGTTATATACACCTGTCCGGTTGACCGAGAACGTAGTTTTTGTATGACCTCATTTCCTTGACTTATAGTAATATACACCTGTCCGGTTGACCGAGAACGTAGTTTTTGTATGACCTCATTTCCTTGACTTATAGTAATATACACCTGTCCGGTTGACCGAGAACGTAGTTTTTGTATGGCCTCATTTCCTTGACTTATAGTAATATACACCTGTCCGGTTGACCGAGAACGTAGTTTTTGTATGGCCTCATTTCCTTGACTTATAGTAATATACACCTGTCCGGTTGACCGAGAACGTAGTTTTTGTATGACCTCATTTCCTTGACTTATAGTTATATACACCTGTCCGGTTGACCGAGAACGTAGTTTTTGTATGACCTCATTTCCTTGACTTATAGTTATATACACCTGTCCGGTTGACCGAGAACGTAGTTTTTGTATGACCTCATTTCCTTGACTTATAGTTATATACACCTGTCCGGTTGACCGAGAACGTAGATTTTGTATGACCTCATTTCCTTGACTTATAGTTATATACACCTGTCCGGTTGACCGAGAACGTAGTTTTTGTATGACCTCATTTCCTTGACTTATAGTTATATACACCTGTCCGGTTGACCGAGAACGTAGTTTTTGTATGACCTCATTTCCTTGACTTATAGTTATATACACCTGTCCGGTTGACCGAGAAGGTAGTTTTTGTATGGCCTCATTTCCTTGACTTATAGTTATATACACCTGTCCGGTTGACTGAGAACGTAGTTTTTGTATGACCTCATTTCCTTGACTTATAGTTATATACACCTGTCCGGTTGACCGAGAACGTAGTTTTTGTATGACCTCATTTCCTTGACTTATAGTTATATACACCTGTCCGGTTGACCGAGAACGTAGTTTTTGTATGACCTCATTTCCTTGACTTATAGTCGGCTAAAACACGGTATTTGTCCACCTAAGTGTCTCACCAAGGTGGAAAAATGAACTTCCATGCAGGGCCATGAAATTTTGTGCATTTTTAGTTTAAAGTTTCAGTCATTGGAAATGATATTTGTTTTCCTACAGTCGCTTTTATAAATTTATTTTTTTGGCGACTTTTACATACAGGTCAGTGTAAGGTTACAGACACTACAACAGGCATATATATAACAACAAAGATTTTAATGGAAACAAGTCTGTATTATTCAGGTTAACACAGAAAACTAACAATTAGAATGTTAACAAACAAATGCATAAAATCTCTGCTTGAGATAAGCATGAAAAAAAACATATTTCATCCCAGTTGCGATGAACTCTAAAAATTGACAAAAATGATCACACAACTTTAACTGTAACTTTTAAAGTTTGTAGAACCAAGTGCCCCAAGCACATTGTTTTTCTAAAATAAACACTTTTCCTATCAAGTATAGTCAGTTTCTGCTGTTTATATCAATAGAACATATTTTTTGTATGAGATAGAAATAGACTGCACTACGGTTACGGACTCTACACATTGTAAGAACCAACACATGCTCAACATTTTCTATTTGAAATACACATGTTTGTGTATTTTCAACAGATTAACTTTAACTTTGCTGAGTTCCTGTGTATTGAATTTAAAATGACCTCTTTCATTGACAAGTTCAGGAGCTTCTAGCTTTGAAATGATATGTTCTGTTGGCTCCTGAGAAACGTCTGACTTCTCAGGCCACACATATGCGTTTCCAGCTTTCTTCATATATTTAAGCCCATATTCTGTTTCAGATTTACTTGTAATTTCAGCAACGTAAACACTTATGGGTCCTTTTCTCGGTTTGAGCCCAACGGTAACAAAATCACCAGGTTGAAAGGCTGTATCTTGTTGGGATGTTGTTGCTGCTGTCTCTTCTATTTTTCTCCTCTTGGCTTTTGGTTGCTTGGTCTCCGATTTTCTTTTCAAAGTTATTTGTTTCTGTCCTTTTGATTGTTCTTTGCAGGTTGCTTTAGGCTGCTCCTTGTTAGATGGTTGTTTCTTCTTTACATTTAGTTTTTCTTGGACTTTACTAATAACATCAAGGTTTCTTTTCTCCCACTTATTAACTATGTCTACATTCTCACATTTTGATGTTACACCATTCACACAAGCATCACAGTAACAACTACGGTAAGTTTCCTTGAGTTCAGCTCATAGCCTTTACCAACAGACTTAACAGAGTGCAGCTTCCGTGTTCCAGTTAATGTTTGTACATTTGTTTCTGGTCGGTTTCTATTCACATTTTCAACAAATACAAATTCTCTTCTCGACAGAGTGCTTTTTACAGTGTCCACTACTTCCATATTCAGAGTTTCTTGACAAAATTGGTAAACGTCTTCAGCATTACCAAGAACTTTCCTGTTACTTATTACAGCACGATAACAAGCATTCTTTACAGTTGCACCCAACCCATCACAGACATTCTTTCCATGAGACGTTTCAAAGTAGTTTCGAGTCATTTTGGGCTGCTTTCTGAGACTGATATCAGCAAACGCCTTTTTCCCCTTGTACTGGGCTGCACACTCATCAGTCCACTCGTGGAGTTCACCAATCTTCACCCCTCTGCTTTCTAGTAATTTAATGGCTTGATTCTCGAAGACAATTGCTAAATCCGCATCATGTTTGGTTTCTTCACTTATTCCAATGATGGCATGTTTTACTGTAACATCTTTGTCATCAAGACTTTCTTTATAGTAGCACATCATTGGATGTACAGTTACCTGGTTTCTATCAAAGAACCCTGACTGCACTTCACTTTGGAAGACACATGCATAGTTCTCACTGAAATCCATTACCATGGCTACAGATCCCTTTGTTAATTTCTCTACACATACACCCATTTGTTTCTGTTGCCAGGATGCTCTAAATGCATGCTCTGGGTACACCATCATGTCTTTCTCTAAAGCTGTCAAAAACACTTTGAAATCAGCTTCTTTGGGCACACAAGAAACGCAGCGCTTTACTTTGTCATATTTCTTTATTTCAATGCTTTCCCATTGATACCATGACACCATCCCATCTCTGTTCTTTTCTTCCATAGTCGCCAAATACTTTTGAAGGCCTTGTACTCCACATTTTTCACAATTTCTTGACACACATTTTAAAGATGGCTCTTGTTCATAGCTGCAGAATGTTGCATCACTCAGACTCTTCTTATCAATCTTAATGTCTTCTGTCATGTCAGTCTCTTTTACAACTCGTTTCAATGTTGTAAGTGCTTCTACTTTCAGGGCTACATTACAACAAGTCTGGCACAGGCATGACCGTCTGCTTGTCTCGGACACTTTCTTTACATTAACTGGTTTTAGTTTGCTGAATGATGTAAGTCCTAATTTATGATTGGGGTTTTTTGTTTTGTATAACTTGTGTGCTTCTTCTAGTGTCATTGTCATCACATGTTTCTGTAGTGTTTCTTTCATACCAGTCTGAGTTTTGATTCTAACAACATCACGTTTGGATGGCACCTCTCTGCTAATTTCAGCACTCAGGTAGAACTCTTTCACTGATTGTTTCACATGATCACTTATCACATCACATCTTGTTTTTCTCTGTTTCTTTTTCCACCATTCATTTCTCATATTCCTTGTCTTGTAAGACACATTGAAATATTTACTAACTGTGATCTTTTTGTATTTCCTTAGTACTGATTCACGTATTACATCATATGCATGTTTCTTTTCTCTGTCTTTTCGAACACCAATGTTTACTTCGGAAATACTTTCTTTCATCAAGGAATTCACTATAGCATCTGCTACTTCAAGTTTCTTCTTACAAGCTGGTGTCATTGTTACTCCTTGGTCAGAAAGTACTTTGGATGTTGAAGGTGACTCAATAAGCTTCTTTAAAATGGCGGCTTTCTTCTTTGGTGTCCTAGGCAGAATGCCTTTCACCATTTGCGCTCGTCTGTATACTGTTGCACGGGATAAGTTACTTTTGTTCTGTCTGCTTTCTCCATGACTGTCATTTTCATCAACTGTGTTAACAATTGGAATTGTAGGAGACTTAAGTTTAATTCGCATTCTCCAGGCTTGTGTTCGCTTCACAGCTTTTTTCTTTTTTTCTTCCAGAGCCGGTTTCTTACTCTTTTTAACACCAGGATCTTCAGAAGAACATGTTGTTTTCATCTTTTTTCTCTGTCTGTATCTTTTCATTTCTTCAGCTTTTTTCTTTCTTAAGGAGGCTTTTAATTCAGGATCTGAATTGGCCATGAGTTTCACTTTCATTCGAGCTTCCTTCTTTCTTTCTGTGTCTTTCTTTTTGATTTCAGAATATTTTGTGGAGTTTTCTGTTTTCTGACGCATTCTCCATGCCTTGACTTTCAGCCTGTTTTTCTCCTTTTGCTTCTTTTCTATGTCTTCATTCTTTTCAGCATTCATTTCAGCATTTTTTTCAAGTTTCCGGGATCGCAGTGATGATTTTCGGCTCTCTTCTGTAAAAAGACATTCTGAATATTAATTAACCTTAAACGGTTGGGTTCAATGTATACCTTAGAATATTAATATATATGGTATATAAATCTTCATATAAAGACAGGTTTTGTGAAAAGAAAAACCTCAAAAGGTATAAATGTCCCTATATGGTTCAATTGTATTGTTTTGGTTCATAAAAATGTTTTTGAACATACTTACAGTAGACTTAGAAACAAGTGGCCGTATTTTGTAGAGTCTGTAACCTGAGTACAAGTACAAATCAAATATTACTTAAGCTTCAATTCTGTACATTTAACAAGTATCCACTGTGTCTGTGATCTGTATATTATAACACTGATTGTATTCATTGGCATACACGCCAATCTTTATGTAAAAATATTTCATCTCGGCTCCGTAATAGGCTACACAAAATGAAATTGTGTGTCATACTGTCATAGGATTTCCATTAAACAACCTGTTAAGACCATTTTAGTTTGTTATATGTTGGGCATGGCAATTTCAACAAATAAGCATCACAACATGTGCATTTCATGTGGACAATTGCATTAATTCAGGGCATCATGTACAGACATATGGTTTTGGTTACGGACCCTACGTAACATAGCATGGAATGTTTAGATAAGGATAATACATACCTAGAGCATCACTGGAACCAAAACCTTTAGTGTTTTCCATTTGAGAGGACTTCTTGCTGGAATCTGACCGACTATTACCCAAAATAAGCCATTTTCTTAGCTGATTCCATCATTACAGCTGGACTGTTGTATTTCTTAGAAAGGCGGTTGTTTTGGATGATGCAATAATTCATCACAAATAATGTTGCATCAGCCGTTTTATTGGTATTTTCCAATAGTTAAAAGATGATGCAATATTGCACAATAAAAAAATTGCTTTTACCATGAAAAAATATAAGGAAATATGCTATTGAAAACAATGGAAATTTCAAATCAAAATTTGAAGGCAGATTTTGTAGTGTCCGTAACATTAAATATGTAAAAAAATGCAACTTAAAATCAAAATATTCCAAAAATATTTCAGCCATTAAACATACTCATACAGAGGTTTTTATTTGTGGAATGCCACATTTCTGTCATTAATACATATGTAGATACAAACCCATGGTTACGGACTCTACAGATTTTTTAACCCTGAAAATCTTACAGGTGAACCTCCTTCTTTTTAAGAATGGGAATCATGAATGCCCAAAGCAACAAAAAATTGGAAGTTTGATTAATAATCAGTCTTACAAAACAGTTATCACTTGTAAATGGGTGAATTTTCAATGTTTTTCATGCATATAACAAGGGATACTTATTGTGATTTTGAAAAATTGGCAAAAGCACCACTTTATGTTAATAAGTCATATTATCTGTAATAATTTGTCTATTTTCTTGATTTACCCACCAAAATTTAGCACTTGAAATTTTCTATAAGCTGAGGTAATGCATTTTTTCCAAATCATCATGCAAAATAGATATATAACAGTTTGAATATATAAAAAAATCAAATGAGACAGCATAACGCTTCAAAATGGCCATTTTTGGGATATGTTTTTTGCTGTTACTCGAATACAAATTGATATTTTCACTTGAAATTTGGAGGCCAGCAGGAGTGGACTAGGTTACATGCTTTGGCTGCAAAGAATTAAGTTTGAAATCACACACTTTCCTTCAATCTATGTATAACAACCAAAACATATAAAATGGACAAATACCGTGTTTTAGCCGAGTAATATACACCTGTCCGGTTGACCGAGAACGTAGTTTTTGTATGACCTCATTTCCTTGACTTATAGTAATATACACCTGTCCGGTTGACCGAGAACGTAGTTTTTGTATGGCCTCATTTCCTTGACTTATAGTTATATACACCTGTCCGGTTGACCGAGAACGTAGTTTTTGTATGACCTCATTTCCTTGACTTATAGTTATATACACCTGTCCGGTTGACCGAGAACGTAGTTTTTGTATGACCTCATTTCCTTGACTTATAGTTATATACACCTGTCCGGTTGACCGAGAACGTAGTTTTTGTATGACCTCATTTCCTTGACTTATAGTTATATACACCTGTCCGGTTGACCGAGAACGTAGTTTTTGTATGACCTCATTTCCTTGACTTATAGTTATATACACCTGTCCGGTTGACCGAGAACGTAGTTTTTGTATGACCTCATTTCCTTGACTTATAGTTTTATACACCTGTCCGGTTGACCGAGAACATAGTTTTTGTATGACCTCATTTCCTTTACTTATAGTTATATACACCTCTCCGGTTGACCGAGAATGTAGTTTTTGTATGACCTCATTTCACTGATTTATAGTTGTACACCTGTCCGGTTGACCGAGAACGTAGTTTTTGTATGACCTCATTTCCTTGACTTATAGTTGTACACCTGTCCGGTTGACCGAGAACGTAGTTTTTGTATGACCTCATTTCCTTGACTTATAGTTGTACACCTGTCCGGTTGACCGAGAACGTAGTTTTTGTATGACCTCATTTCCTTGACTTATAGTTGTACACATGTCCGGTTGACCGAGAACGTAGTTTTTGTATGACCTCATTTCCTTGACTTATAGTGGTACATCCTTCCGGTTGAATATATATATACAGGTGTATATAACAAATTCAACAATGTACCTTTTATATTGTTAAACTAAAGCAAAATGTAAAAGATATATAGCGTCAAGAATTTGACTCTTACGAGGCTTTGCTACAATTATTTATAAGAAGGCCGTAAAACTTAAACATGATAGTGTAATAAATCATAAAATCACATTATATTTGGAAACTGGAAACCCTGAATTTTATTTTAAGGATGAGTGAAATATCAATAGCAAAAAAACAGATTCGTGTTTCATATCATATATCTGAAAAGTATGTCCTCATTGTCAAAGTTGTCCTCTCTCAGCTCTCGTGTATAAATAGGCGTTAACCCTACCGTTTTTATAGTCTGTTGATAAAATAAAACTGAAAAAAATTAGTGTGTGTTTTAATATGTTTTTTAAAACCTTTAAGGCTGCACTCTAAAAGATTGAACGTTTTCACATCTTTTTTATTTTTTGTCTTGGAACATTTTTGCGAAAATGCATGGAAACCAGTTATATAAGACTGCTCACAAAAAATTAGATCGCAGATGGTTATATTTAAGGTAAAAAATTGATGTTTTTTATGCATTTTTCTTAAACCGTAAGTAACATTTTAAGCCATAAAAAAAAAAAATTCAAAAGGAAACACGAAAATCTGCGATTTGATCTTTTGTCAGCAATCTTTTATCATTAGTTTGCATATATTTACGCAAAAATTTGCACTTTCCAAGACAAAAAATAAAAAAAAGTTTGAAAAAAGGGTAAATTTGTGCGAGTGCAGCTTTAAAGCTTTATAAAGAATATTACTTGAACACCTTTCCCCAATGATGACAATAATGTGCTTACATAAAGCCTTAGAGCTGCACTCTCACAGATTTACCATTTTGACAACTCTTTTATTATCTTGGAATGGTACAATTTTTGCGTAAATATCTGGATACCAGTGATATAAGACTGCTGACAAAAGATCAGTTGCTGAGATCGCAGGTCATTACATGCAAACATAGAGAAATGTTATAACAAAAATACTTACAAAGTTTTTTTCATCTGCCATGTTGTTTATAATATCGTACGCAACTCTAATTGTAATACACATATGAAACAAATCAACAAATGGGAGGAGTTTTACAAATTAACAAACGATAACAGGTCTTTATGGAGATAATCCAATAACCGAACAGTATAAAGCAAATGTTTGATCGACTGATATTGATATCAAGGGCTTGTGTATAGATATGTGTCAGCATATATTGGTACAGCACTCGGTATCATGTCATCACTTCTTTGCTTCAGAAATCTGACACTGTCTTAATATAGTGTGTGGTTATGAGAGATACAGTATGACCTTGTGTTGACCTTGATACAGTACGACCTTGTATTGACCTTGATACAGTACGACCTTGTATTGACCTTGATACAGTACGACCTTGTATTGACCTTGATACAGTACGACCTTGTATTGACCTTGATACAGTACGACCTTGTATTGACCTTGATACAGTACGACCTTGTATTGACCTTGATACAGTACGACCTTGATACAGTACAACCTTGTATTGACCTTGATACAGTACAACCTTGTATTGACCTTGATACAGTACAACCTTGTATTGACCTTGATACAGTATGACCTTGTATTGACCTTGTTTTGTGAAAAAATGCATGTTGGAACATCATCCTCTTTATTTAACTGATTGACAACTTGTTTCAGAAATTGTTATGGAAATATGTGTTACTCCAGGACTGGTATAACCTACAATTATTTGTGCATTTCAGGCCATTGCTGGAGGTCATGGAGGGGAGGGAGAGTCTGATCATGGCCACTCCCATGGTGAGGATTCACACGCCCATGACCTTGGCCCCATCTATAAGGGACTTGGTGCACTAATGGGTATCTACTTCTTCTTCGTCATAGAGAGGATTCTTACCATCATAACAGAGATGAAGAGGAAGAGGAAGGTATAGCAGTTGAATGGCAAATCTTACTTGCTGAAATAGCCACTTAATATTTTCTTTTACAATAAACTAAGCAAGGTTTTTTTTGGTAGGTTGAAATTTGTTTCACTCAATCAATTTTTGAGCTTTTCGTAGTTGCTGATAATATTCAAGGGGTGTTTATAATAGGGGAATTACTAATTTAATGCAGATAAAAAGGCAGAATAATTTGAGTACATTAGAATGGAAATTGTTTCAGGAACCCTTAATATTATGAAATTTAACAACATATTTATTAGAATTGTAACTAGTATTTATAAATGATTTAACTCACGAAGTAGCATTAATTACAGAAGCTGAAGAACAGGAAGAATAACACGAAGGAGAGGGAAGACTCGGATCATGTGGGAGAGCGGCTGGCTCAGGCGGACATGTGTGACGAAATGTTGATGAGTATTCACCCTAACAAAGGTAAATAAACCTTCTTAGACTCTCCGTCACACACACACGCACTCGCACACGCACACACACACACACATATGTTGCTTTTCAAACACTGTTATAAAATTCAGTTGTAAGGCTGTTTGAGAACCTAAATAGCAATGGACAGTGTATGACTCTGAAACTTCACAAATTTAAAGCTTATATTGTCATGATTATTATATGGGCCAATAAGTTTGACTCTGCTTTTATTAGGTCATGTATGGCTTTTTCAGTAGGTGCAAGAAAGCATGCATGCAAACTGGTGTTGTTGTCATATAAAATGTATAGTTATGTTTTGTCTCAAAAGCACATTTGTATTGTTCTAATATATGTGCAGACTTGCATGAGTATGCAACACTGTCATAAAAGTCACATCATTATAGAAGCTTTTTCTGTTCTGCTTTCGGCATAAGCAGAGTTGATCAAAAAGTGAATCACATTCATTATATGAGTTCAGTTGCATTAGTCATACTCCTAGTTAATTTGCGTACCTGCGAAGCTAACTAAATACCATTTTACAAAATAAGAAATTTAATGTATAAATTACAAATACTTGTAGACCAACCTGCTTATGCGCACTTGAAAACATGACTTTGTTTGCTTTATTTGTCAGCGTCTTTATTCCTTTAGATGGCGAAGCAGAAATCATTGTTATGAACAAGTCAGGTACATTCCTATATGTATATATACCCTGGCATTTAACTACTCACATAACAAATTATATATATATATATATATTTCATTAGTAATAGTATATCTAGGGCAGTATTCATTAAGTTTCTTAAGTCATTTTCTAACAGGTCGATTTTTTAAAATTTTCATACTGAAAGTGTTTTACATAAAAGTGTGTTTATTTCAACAATGAAAATGAAAATAATGTATTCCAGAATTTCTTAATTTTTTTCTTTGATTTAAAGAGATACTAAAATTAAGAAAATGACTAAAGTTAGGAGATGACTTAAGAAGTCCTTGTTTTTAAGAAAAATGTAATGATATTCATAGCCTTGATGTTGTCAGTATTATTGTTAAACATTTAAACCATGGCCATAATTAAAATAAAAAAGAACGTTCAAGATATTATGCACTAGCCAATTGTAACCCCCCCCCCCCCCCCCCCAGGTCCGGGGAATAGCATCCCTGCCAAATGCCCCCCGCACCCCGGAGACCCTAGGTAAGGACCGCAACATTTGGCGCAAAGACAAACCCATAGCATTCACCTGGTACTGTGGGGCCACCTGAAAGGTAAAAACACCGACCATTTTCCCCTTCTATCCCCCGTTTACTCCCGTACCGGGGGGGGGGGGGGCGTGGTTACAATTGACGGGTGCATTATCATGAAACTTGGTGCATTATGACGTAACAGTGATTATAGACATCACTGTTCCAAGGCAGGTACCTCTGGCTTTAAAACTTGTAGAGTAATGTTCATTGATGGACTACAGTCAAAGCTGTTGGCTCAAACTCCTAAGGACTGGCAAAAAAAACCTTAAGCCTCTGAAGAATCGAGTCAAGCGGGATGGTTTACTTTCAGTATAAAGAAATCAGTCCTTTACATCTAGTTTGAGCCAACAAGGAATTTGAGCCAAGGGAGTTTGTGCCAATGGGATCTGACTGGATATTTAAGAAAAATAGATGGGTTGGCATCTCCTTTTGCGGCTATGTGTTCATTGACATTGTATGTGGTACGCAATGATACTTATTATGTCTTGTTTAGCTGCATGATATCTGTAGCCTGTATAACATGTTTATTGCTTATTCGGTCAAAATATATCTTCAAATATTAGCATGTATATTAGCATCAACTTACTTCACTCTTGTATTTTTTTCCATTTGCCAACAATTCTAACATGCTATTTATTATATGATGTGCATATCAAACGGTATTCCATATTCATAAAACCTTGACCACAATCAATATGTGTGCAAGATATTGCCATGTAACTTAAATAGAAGTAATGTGTTCAAGGCCCATTACTCTGGCTTTAAATATAATGGAGTTGTGCACCTTTTTTGGATGTAATAAAAAAAAACATTGCAAGAGTTGGCATCTGTTTAAAATACTCTTGATTGGCTGATTTTGAGCATTTTCAGCCAGTCAAGTTTTTCAAGAAAATAAGTTGAAGTATTTTCATTGTCTAGGCTAGGCATTGTTGTCATCAGCGAGTTCTTTGATTTGCAAAAACATTTAAACTTGACCACAACTCAAAGAACATTCGAAGATATTCAACTGAAGCTATATTGGTACATCTGCTGCCAGACACGACACAGAGTTACCCACCATGGCTCTTTATTCTATAATCAATTGTAGAGCTATTCCCCTTTTTACTGAAAAACATCAAACAAGCATTGTTTGCTCAATAGTATTCTTGTTCGTTATTAATTCAATAGTGAAACTCTCTGTTTTCAAATGTCTGCTTGTGTCTGAAATTACAGGATTTCCGCTGTGTAAGCTTCCTTATCTGTTACGCAAAAATAGGAAAGTATCTATCCGTGTCGTCTAACCTGATTTGAAAGAAGGTTATTAATAAGCATGTAACCTGCTGTTTTATTTTCAGATTGATTAAGTTTTCCTTATACACCTTTAATAGCATTCAGATAACTCAAGATTCTAGCTGTGAAGTTCTCCAAAAAATATTACTTTTAAAGCGATTTTCGCAACTTGTTTTTATCCCTTTTTGTACAGTCAATTTAATCTGATTCATACGCAAGCTTATAACAAAAAGTGTTCCCCTTTTGGTAAAAAACTGGAATTAATTGCATCACACTTTTGATGATAGACATTTCATTTGATAGTGTATTTATTTAGGAACATTAAACCAGACATATCATTCATTTCAATATCCTGACATTGCCACTCATTAGGATAACTTTCAAAGATTGCATGTGAATAGATGAATAATTTGTTTTCTCTTTTTATCAAATAAAGCACTTACGTGGACTGGTGCACACACAGTTCAGAATATCATTTAAGAGAAAACCAATAGAAGACCAGTGTCTAGGAATGGGACAAAAAATGGTGTTTTGGGATAAATAATTCCAAAAAACAACTTTGCTCTTGAAAGAAACTCTGCTGGTCTTATTTCATATAAATACTCAAATGGATTTTATTAAATAACATTTATATGATATTTAAATTAAGGTGTCTGATTTGGATTTCAATAAAAAAAAAAGTAAAACCATAGAGAAAGTTCAGTGACATTTGCAATTTGGATCAATTAATAATATCAAAAGATTTTGCATTTATAAGTGTTTACTTTTTTATTATATCATCATATGAATCGTGTGTTGCATTAAAGCCGAATTTAATGAAGCAGCGGAATCACACATCTTTTGGAAGATTTCAGTTGCAAAACAATTTTTTTTTACCAAGACGTCACAACACTGTTTTTTTATTGAAAATAAATTATACTCCCCTGGCAGCTGTTCAAAAGTTAACAGAAATAAATTTGATACCTAGTATGATAAAAATATGTGCCTGTAACAAAAGCAATCATTAAAATGTCATTAATATAAAATGTCAAAGGCCCAAAACAACTGCAGACAGGGAACCAAATTATGACGTCATGCTTGTTAATTTGATAAACTGCAATTCTTATCAATTAAGTTAAAGGGTGATAGGCAATTTCATTGGCTGGAAATGTACCAATTAATTTGATTCTTGTACCTTTAAAAAGGATCCTTTTTTTTTTTTTTCTTTTTCTTTTTTTTTGATACTCCTAAATCCTCAACTGCCATCCTTTCGCCCCACACCATGGCTTCCTCTGGTCATCACAGCGTCTGGCTGTACTTGGGAGGGTAAATGGACTGTTAGGGTACTAGCCAGGATCTTGGCTAAATTTTAAGTCTGCGGGTTTCTATTGTCTTGTTATCATGCAGTAAAATGTACTTGCCCAAGCCCTTGTATGCCATTATGTTGCAAAATATATGAAAATAAAAAACTACTTAGAACTCATATATTAGATTAACAGCATATATATTCAGAATTAAATTAAGCACAAAATTAATACTATTGCTTGCATCTTATCATAGCAGTTCACATTGAATGGCTCAAAATGCCCTGCTGCGCAGTTAATAAAGTTGGCTTAAGTCCAGTCCAATTTATTTTCAAGATAAAACTTCCTGTTCAATAAAAGGTGCCTTCAATGTTTTCTATTGGTGATAAAAGCACTAGAGCATCGTTTAGTTATTGGTGAAAAAACCAATACTCATGATAACTGAAGAAATATTAAGTTAAATGTGATTAAATAAATATATTAAAAAAATTATTTAAACGTAATACTACTGTTTTTGGAAGGAAAACAACTGTTATAATTTTCCTTTAACTCCTAGACTTAAGTTTAACTATGTTGGTAATGCCCATTATCAGTGTTTGCACAGACTTGAATTTTAGGCTGGTGGATGAAACATTTTGCCTTGAAACTGCTTGAAAATGGCTTGTATTTTAGGAAAGAGTCCTTAAATTTCCTTTTTTTACTTCAAATGAAATGTTCTTAATAAAAATATCCATCTATAAAAAAATTCTGACTAAGTGGGCACTTTGTTAGTAACTCTTTGCTGTTCAAATCTGTTGGCATGCGTTTGACAGCATTGGTATGGTTAACTATTTGCTGTTCAAATCGTTGGCATGCGTGTGACAGCATGGGTTAATGGTTAACTACTGTGAAATCATTAATGTTCGTGGGCATGAAATTTCGTGGATTACCGGAAAAAAACAATTTCGTGGGTACTTGAATTCGTGGATTTTCATTTTTGAAAAAAAAAATCGAAGATGCGATCGTCCTAGATCGTCTGCATAATATCCACGCGCTGGCCCGTGATTTCCGTCTTCTACGTCACTCGGTTTATGACACTCGCTAATGTGGTACAACATGCCAATTAGTGCATATACCCATGTCACTTATCGATTTAATTGGGAATAAAGGTAATAAAAGAAGATGTACTCTGATCATAAATACAGATAGGGGAAGCCATTGAATGCCAATCAAGAATCTTGCAAACTGTGAAAACACCGAAAAGGTGCGTATATTGTCCCCTTCGGTGCTTAGTAACCTTCAATGTACTAGTAATCGATTAATTATTTGATTAAATAAAAAAAATCGAGTATGGACACTCATCACACACATCTTGTAAACTTGGAGATTTTCATTAACAGCACACGTTTAAACACGTGCTTATAACTGTCATTTGCTGCATAAAACACATTTAATTGATTTGGTTCATTATTTGTTAAAGGCAGTTATAATATATTAACAGAATAATGATCGTAAGTTATACAGTGAGACAGGTTTTAACACTGTATACTGCGACCTCTGTAAATAATATACTAGAATATGTACGTAACAAGGCATTTGAAAAAGTGAATAAAGGGTTTATATTACGTGGGATCTTGAATTCGTGGATCACCCAACCCACGAAAACCACGAACATTAATGCCCCACGAACATTAATGATTTCACAGTATTTGCTGTTCAAATCTGTTGGCATGCATGTGACAGCATGGGTTAATGGTTAACTATTTGCTGTTCAAATCTGTTGGCATGCTTGTGACAGCATGGGTATGGTACGGCTTTTAAACTGTAGTGATCAAATTACATGAGCTCTGGTTCAGTCTATTTCTGTTTTCAGTTTTACTGTCAATATGTCTTGCATTTTCAACAAAAAGCGTTTGTTTGCTCATCCTTTGTTGGTTGATCATAAACACAAAGCAATGTGTAAACATTGCATAAAAAGTTATTGGCAAGTATAGTTGTCTGGTTAACGCAGTGGTTATTGCACTCGCTTTTCACCAAGGTTTGATTCCCAGCCTTGGCGCATATGAGTTTGGTTAGTGGTCACCAAGCCAGACGAGTGGGTTTTCTCTGGATATCCGGTTTCCCCCATAACACAAAACCACACCCTGGCGTAACATCGGGCCAACTTAGTATAAGTTAGCATGACTTTCTTTACATTTGTTGTAAATATTTTTAATGTTTAAACTAAAGGTTATTGACATCAGTTCAATGGGTGTCAGTCTGTACTGAAATCTCACCTTAAGTTTAACAAGTTTCTATGTCACAAATATGGGTTAATTTCATAGCTTGCTATAAATGATAGTAGCCTCTTGTGTGTAATATTGTAGGTAATCAAATCCTTCAAGCCCATAAAATTCATGAGATTGACTTACATCTTTGTAATAAAAGTAAATCAGTTCACATGAATGACCTTGCATACATTTAGATTTCATGAACAATGTCGGTCAAGTTTTGAACTACAAACCATGATAATGTTAGTGGGTAGTTGGTTTGATTCTTGGACTTGAAATAATACTGAAACCTTCAACTCAAAACTTGAAAGGATTGCGGAGTATTTTCTGTAAATATATCAATCGGCATTTTTCTGCCCCTTCTTACCTCATTTACATAAACCACTCCCTGACATGCTTCTTCTCTTTTCATATGAACTAAGCCATCATTAAATTATCATGATGTGACTCTGCATCAATCTATCAAGTGAAGTTCAATTCAAGTGCAACCTCTATAGCCTGTGGGCCGACTTCACGCATTCATGAAACCGACTACCACTATCAGCGGCTTTGTGTATACTTTTTTGTATCACTTTTGGGCTTACTTGTAACTCAGATGAAATGCCATTCCCTTCATAAGCATTCATACACGAACTGTATGCATTGGTTTCTCTTTAAACAACCAACTGAAGTCAAAGCTTAGATTGTTCTCGCTAGGACCACATGGTGAGAAACAAAACTCGTTGAAGCGTTGAAATTGACTGTCTGACACCATTGTTGGTCGGTACCAGTTCACCATCTCTTAGCTGCCAATTCACATTACAATCATGCATAGTTTAATTGAAAGACGTTAACTTTGCAAAGGTTTAAGTACTTTTAGGTTACACAATACTATTAATATACCGTAAACTATAGCTTTGTTGTTCAAATTGTACATGTTGGGTCTAAAAATGACAACTGCCTGGTACATCTGTTAAAGAAATTAAGGTACTCGGGTCTAGCTTGATTACAACTGAGCCAACCTGACTGTTATATTTAAAATAGTGCCAGACAACTCGAGTGACAAAACATACAACAATAATGTTTGGAATATATTAATTAATTGTGGACCATCAAGTTTTACTAATTGATTATCAAAGATTTAACCAATGGTTGAATTTATGCATACATGTATTAACACTTTTAATATAATTGTTGGCTTCATTATTTCATTACTACAAAATTGTAATGTTCTTTAGCATCGTGCACAAACTTCAACCTTGGTCACTACTCAAAAACCGCTCAAGATTTGAATACGGAACTTAGTACAGTCATGTTACCTCAGAAAATATGCAAATGTAATGCAAGACCCATAACACTGACTATAATAAGTGTCCAGTAATAGGCCAACTTTTCCGAAAATAACTACAGACAAGTGTTTAGCATTTGCTCGGTGACACTCTTGTTTTACTTGTCTATGCTTTCATTGATATGGCTTTGACTTACAACATTCATTTCACACTGAGTTTTAGTAAGTGAGTTTGTGTAGATAAAACGTTTATACCATATTTGGTATTGTATAACACCCAAGGAGTTATGACATCATTGTTTACTTCAATATTGCGCTTCGATTGGATAAGCGGGAAGTATTTTAACCAATGACATACGACGTTACAAAAATCAGCTATTCTTTTATACAAGCGTTTGTTGTCGGTTACACTTATTTAAGAACAAATAGTCAATTGAAGAAGATACTGCTAATTTGTAATAGCAAAGAACTTTTTTTGTAAATGTAAATATAAGTATTGATCACATTTTTATTTTCGTTTATGCTGTGTGAGCGCAGTAGGGCAAGTGAGCAAATGACCAAGAAGCGCTAGCGCTTGCATTGAAATTGCTCACGTGCTGTACTGCGTTCATATAGTATAAACGCAAGAAGAAATGCTATCAATCCAATGGTACAAACCAGAATCAAACATAGAGAACCATTTAATTTAACAAAATGGCTGGTAAAAATTTAACACATTGTAATAAAATGATGATTATTTTATGTCAAACCGATAATAATATGTAATAGTGCACAAGAACATTAAACGTTTTTGTTATTTTTAATAAACTTTATTACTGGCTTCTTCCGGCTTAAAGTTTAAACATAATAACACAATGGTTATTTTTTGTATTTTACAGCATTGCAGGGCTATGCAGCGGAGGCCCACAGCGAACATTGCGCAATAAGCTTCGGCAACTCCAAAGCGCTTAACCACCAACATGGCTGTCATGATGCTGAGACTGCGATTGATGGCGAGGAGAATGACACGATGATCTCGCACAATAACAGCGCAAGCCACGGACATGGTCACGGTCACGGACACTCGCACTGTGCTGATGGTAAGTTTATACAATGTATTTAATTAAGCTTCATCCATTTGCTGGTTCGACCAGTGCGTTCAGAATTGAATGAATACAGGGCTTCCGTTCCAAAGTTGAAAGCTAAAAATGGAAGTTCAAAATATCAAAACCTTTTGTCAATATTACTTTAATGGTCACAATTTCAATCAGACTTTCAGTAAAATGATATATATATGTATACATATATTATAATATAAGTCCGAATTTGGCAAGTTAAAGTTGTCAATTATTTGATTTTTAACATAAATTATTATTGTATTGGAGAGATTTAAACTTCCACATTTGAGTGAAAAACTTCCAAAATTGATTGACAGGAAGTTCATACTTCCAGTTTCAAATTCTTAATGGAAACCCTGATGAATACACCTGACATAAATTTAAATCCAGAATGGATTGAATAAACTCAAAAAAGTGGTAGAGAATTTTGAGCTGTTTTCAAGGATGTGTTTTGCACTACCTATAATGATTTTGGTATATCAGAAATCTCTTTTTAGAGTAAAAATTAAAAACAGTTACTGTACATGGGGATAAAACGAAGTTCCACATAAGGGAGGTAATTAAAATGCACACAGTGGTCTGCCCTGAAGAGTGATGGGAATTGTCTGTTTTCTTAATATATTCAGACTGACAAAGCTTTGAAAAGTGTTTGTTTGCATTCCGATAAAGCTACAGATACTGTTTATCTTAATGTCAAAGTAATGCATTCATAGTGATACACTATGGTAATGTAAGAATGTATGTAAATCAAAATATAAGCTTGTGAACTTTGACATTCTTTAAATAAATGTTGACTCATGCATAAAATTCAGTAATGAAAGATGCTTGACTTTTTGATATGAGGAAAGTATACTATGTAAATGAAAAATCATTATATTTTTCATTTCTTCTTGAAAGATAATGTGTAATTTATTCATTCATTAAAAATTTTATTTCACAAACAGAAATATTTAAGTATGAAGATTACTATGATAACACATCAACTGTAAGATAAATGTTTTTTTCTTATTATACAGTTCGATAGGTTAATTGTTGTTAGTGTGTACTTAAAAAAATAATAGTTTGATGTGACGCAACTAACAGCCTCTTTAGTGGTCTATATTATATGGTGTAGACTACCCACTAACACTGATATATATATATATAGATAAAATGTTATGTTGAACACTAAGAGTCTTTAAAGACTTTTAGGAGGGGCCTAAAGAATCACCTAAGAATATTTTCAAATGGCTGTAAAAGTTTACCAAGACTGTATTTGGAATTTGTATTTTCCAGGTTTTCCCGTATATTCAGCATTTGCTGTGTGGAAAAAATAATGAAAACTTACTTTATGTTAAGGGTAAATTGAACTTGCAAGAACGTGTTTTTTCAAATGAAAAAATATCTTAGATGAAAGTGCATGATGTCAAAAGCACATTCAAAACACCACTCTTAAAATACTAGGCTTAGTTTTATATGCCATTTTGTACAGTATTCAAGTCTTGCACATTTAGAAGGTAAAATAGTAGAATTAATTTATTGAATGGCTTGCACTATGGCACAGATATATGCCCTGAATTGTAGAAAAACTGAATTCAGTATCACTACTTATTAAAATTCCTAATCCATGATTCTACCATCAGTCAAATGTTTTGATATTCATTTTCATCACTAATTAGCAACACTTACAATGTTGAGTGAAATCATTTAAGACAAACTATAATTCAGTCTTGGCAATATAAAAAACGTTTATTCCTCATCTAATTCCAGGAGTACCAAACTCCGTGTCTGCCGTGGCGTGGATGGTGATACTTGGTGATGGAATCCACAACTTCAGCGATGGGCTGGCCATCGGAGCAGCATTTGCCAACAGCATAACCGGAGGATTCAGCACTTCCATTGCTGTGTTCTGTCATGAGCTGCCGCACGAAATAGGTCAGTTTTATCTGGAACTTTCCATATACAGTCAAACCTGTATTAAGTGGCCACCCTTGGGAAATGATCAAAGTGGCTGCTTAAGACAGGTGGCCACTTAATCCAGGTTTGACATTTCCGCCACTTTAGCTTTATACAAGAATGAAGTATGTATCTTCTCGCTTACGCTTAATATAAAAAATTGATTTGAGTCCTCCCACAGTTAAATTCCTTGGCAACACTTCTTGCACTGCGGTTGTTTTCTAATAACTTTATACACTCAACACGTTCTTTTAGAGTCAAACACTTTAGATTAGTCTTATTATCAGCCATAATCAAAGTTAAAAAAAATATCAACAGAAGAACAATGCATTGTAAATATCCGTTCATAGAAATATAAATCCACGCACTTTGAAAAACAATATTGAAGTGAATAAAATCGTACCTGTTTCACGCCTTCGAATGACAATGCAAACTGTGAATTCATAATCACTGGTGTTTTTGTTGGTATTTTATAATTAACTTCGTAATCATTTGATTATCTTATTAATTGTGTCATTAATTGTGTCAATTCTGATCAAAACATTTGCCGATGTGTAATAAACATGATTTCTCGATGAGTAAACACGCATGGCAATCGTGTGATGCAATATTCATTTTTGTTGGATGACGGAGATACCCGAGGCCGTTGTTCTTTTCCGTAAACTTCTATACGCAATCAAAGCTGTTTATTGGAAAAAATAAGTGGAAAGGGATTAGTGGCCGCTAATTAGTGTTTATATGGCTTTATGGGGACAAAAATTAGTGGCTGCGGCCGCGTTAGACAGTTTGCCGCTTAATGCACCTTCATTATATAGTAAAAACGTACGGGGGAATTTGGAGTGGCCCGTTAAGGCAGATGGTCATTTAAAGCAGGTGACCGTTCAACCAGGTTTGACTGTATTAAGTATGCAAAACACTTGACAAGTTGACTGTTACCAATCAACCAGTTGATCAATAATAGTGTTTCATATTGTGCAAATAAATAGAAGCACAAATTTGCATTATACTATGATGTTCAGTCAAAACTTGCGATTTCATTATCTTTGGGAACTCAGGATATACTTTGAGATAACGATACTTTGATATAACTGAAAAACAAAAAGTGTATAACTTAAAGGGGCTGTACTCCGTATGATGAAATAGCGAGAAAAAAAAGAAGAAAATTGTCGAAAACTGACATAAACTTGGTATCGATGTGTACAATGCATTGAAACATACTAACTTAAGTACCACATAGCTTATAATTAATTTATTTTTCTCAGTTTTTTCGTATTTTTCCATTAAAAAAGATTACTAGGTATGTCTATCTAGTAAAATTCATTCCTTATGCGTGATTGGCTTAATCGATGTTATCACGTGATATTACCATTTTAGGTATATAGCTTAAATATTCCAACCATTTAGGGTAAGCCTTCGTAGCACTGTGGATACAACACTGGACTGCAATTTTGGCGACACCGGTTTGAACCCGGTCTAAGACTAGATTTATTTTTTTACATTTTGGTATTTTTTTTATAATTATGATATCAAAGAGTAAAACATTTTATTAAATAATTGTCCTGAGATTCGTAACAGAAAGAAACCTTTTTTTGGTGCCAATCTGGTGTACAGTCCCTTAAACCCAACAGATTTTCAAAAGGTTCCACATAATCAGAAAATCGAGATAACAGAGTTTGACATAGCGAGTTTCGACTGTAATTGCTTTCGTGATGGGTCACTTGTCGAACTTTAGCAAGATTTAGTGTCAGACAATGATTATGAATGATGTCATCCTGTCCATTCCAACTTTTTTCTAATAAAATATCCTTTTTCATCTTTTCTTAACAATATAGTATTAGGACTTCTTTATCAATTAAGATAAAGTATTATGATCAACGGTTGCACATAATATTGCATTTGAGCGCCGCCGCCCCCCCCCCCCCCCCCCAAAAAAAAATAAATAAATAAAAAAAATATGGTCTTAGAGTAAAGTTGCCTTTATTTGTTTAAAGACTGGGTACATCAATTGGGTAAGACTGCTACATTTCTGGTCGTCTGTTGTCAAATTTCCTGAACTTTTAACTTTCTTACATTTTTTTACAAAAGAGCTCCCTTTTAACTGAAATGACTAGAAGGATAATCACATTATTTTTACTCTGTTGATTAGCTTCTTGCGTATGTTCAAGAAATTTGTTTTAACAAACCTCCTCAGTTGAGAGCGTTATTCTTACTGAGTATGTTATTGAGTAAACATACTTCAAAATTTTCGAGAAATTGGAACCAGGTAATTGCTGATTGTTATACATATTTTGATAAGTCAGCGTTTGATAAACTTGTGTACAATCGATATTCTGTATTTTACCAGGAGACTTTGCCATGCTGTTGAGGGCAGGAATGTCACCGAAACAGGCCATATTCTACAACTGTGTCTCGTCCATTCTCTGTTTCGTTGGCATGGTGATCGGGGTTGCCATTGGTAACATTGAGGGTGCGAGTCTGTGGATCTTCACCATTGTTGCGGGAATGTTCCTTTACATTGCCCTTGTTGATATGGTATAAAAGCTTGATATCCTTAACTGATCGTTGATGAAACTAGTGTACTTACCATTAAACTAGTGTAGGAACCATGAAACTGGTGCACTTACCATTACACAAGTGCACTGACCTTTGAACTATTTCGCTTACTGTTTAACTTGTGCACTAACCATAAAACAAGTGACTAACCATTAATCTAGCTCATTAACCATTTAACTGGTGCACTTCCCATTAAACACATGCTTTAACCACTGAACTAGTGGCAAACCATTGTAATTATGCTTAATCAAAATATTCATATCAAAATAGTTATTGTTATGATTTCAGTTACCAGAGATGTCTTCAGTGGAAACAAAGAAGGGAGAGAATCCATTCTGTCACCTTCTGCTGCAGTTTATTGGCATGATGATTGGAGGCGGAATCATGTTCTTAATAGCTATCTTTGAGGGAGATCTCCAAACCATCCTCGATTAAGATATAAATTGTTTTAACTTTGATCATACTTCTAGAGAAAATCTGAAAAAATAAGTTTTAACTATGACTTAATCCAAGAAAAAAAGATTTATGTCTCATTTATTAAGATTGCTTTTTACAAGATCAAGTGTTCTTGGAATATAATGCATGATTTTTTAAGTGGTTGGAATGACCAATGGTTGCCATTTCATCACTCATCCTAGGAACTAATGTCTCTGGTGTGGGCAACTGTTGAAAACCTTTCCCAGGTAGGAATATTGATGAAATAGCCCCCAGATGTCTGAATATTACCATTTATCACAGCAATTATCAGAAAGTCCAAGAATTTTTTTTTATCTTTTTTTTACTCAGAATTTTTACAAACATTCCAGAAATGTCTCAAAATCATGTTTTGCAATGCAATGTGAGAGTGGGCCGCTGGGCTGAGAATTGAGCACTTGTAAAGTGAATTATATCGTCTTTTTTCTTTATTGTCACTTGCATATATATGTATTGCTTTATTTAGTAACCTTTTGAAGGATTCGGTTTGTAGAAAAAATTGAAATAGTAAGTTTTGCATAATATCAGTATGAGGATTTTTGAGATTATTGCTCAAACCGCTTTTTTTTTTGTTTAATGTTTGTTCCGTTTTGTTTTTGTGAAATGCAAATAAGAAATGAAATACTACCATTGATATACATATATATGTAAAAAGATATTTTTGTTTTAAAGTTGCTCTCTCACAGATTTACTGTTTTTTCTTTTTTCTCTCGAAATTAGCAAATTTTTGCGTAAATATCTGCACACCAGTAATTTAAGACTGCTGACAAAAGATCAGATCGCAGATTTTCATATTTCCATTTCAAAAGTAATGTTTTATGGCTTAAATCATTACTAACCTTTTAGGAAAAAAGACCTCATTTTTTGAACTTCAATAAAAAAAATCTGCGACATAATTGTTTGTCAGCAGTCATATATGACTGGTTTACATGCATTTTCGCATGAATTGGCTCGTTCCAAGACGAAAAATAAAAAAGTTGTCAAAATGTTCAATCTGTGAGAGTGCAGCTTTAAGCATGGCAATACAAACACTATTGTTGCCTGCTGTTTGATTTTGGGAATTTGTTTTAAAATGGGCCAGTAGTTAAATTAACACAAGCCCGCAAGCCCTGCATTGTAAAATGTCATCCGGGCTTGCTAAAATTCTGAATGGCTTGTTCAAAAATTTGATGCCAAGCAATAGTATTACAATTCGGGCTTGTAAGATCAGATGTCTAATTTTCAGTGACTGATGGAGTCAAAATGAATTCATATTGATATCTCCACAAGGGCCTTAACATGTCAAAAACTTTGTTTCTATTTTCAGTTTTCTTCCTAATAAGCTTTATTTGAATATTCCAAGAAGTTGAAGTGTTCTAACTATAGATCGCTTATATCTATGAAATCCAATTTATTTGTTATGTGTTTAGTATAGAGATTGTGTAGGTTTCATGTAATGAAACAGCATTCTGAACTACAACTGCAACAAGGTTTTAATAACAATATCAGACAAGCTTCTATTACTTTAAGATTTAGTTAACAATTTGAATTATTATTATTTTTTATCAACATCTATTTTTTTTGTTTTCAAAATATTTAGATCATGTTTTTTTTTCTTCTACTCCTTGAAAAGAAACAAAGTCAAAGTATTGTGATATTCATGTGTCATTGTTGTCAATGCTGTCGTGCAAAACCTTTACTCTTTGCCATATCTGTAAAAATGCTAAGATATTTGCATACCGCTTGTATCATTAGTATATTACTGTTAATAAGTGCTGCTAGAAACAATATGCACATGTGTATCACAGCCTATAACTCTATTGCTTTAAAAGGTGTTAAATTACGCCCCTTTTTGACAAAAAGAGAATCAGATGAGTATTCGCGTTGGCTTCTCAATCCTCATGCTAGTGACCACCATTTATACCATGCTAGGGATTGTTGAACAATCATGCATATGTAGTGAACAAATAGTTTACTTTTATGTTGTTTGCTGTTGTTGTAGTTAAGTGTAGCAGTATCGTAATCAATTTATGTTTATTATGTATGTACACGAATGCAATTTCATTTGTTAAGTTTGCAACTGTATTGCAACATCAATATGCCCTTATCACACAAAGGATTTAGGTGATCCTCCCATTTTTGAGTAGTACTATTTGTAGTATCATTGAATAAGATGCCTGGTGTAGCGACCAGGTTCTATGATGGATTAATTGTATGTTTATCAGAAAGATACATTTTTCTTACATGCTCAGTAGATCATAGTGAAACGATGTTGTAATCCATTGATTTTGGTTTTAAATATTATTTTGTCTAAGGCACTCATACATATTTTTTCAGTGCACTATTTTGGTTCTGGCTTTTAAGATACTTAAATAAACATATTTTAGAGAAGTATGTATCCCATTCTTCAATTTGGTTTATTGTCCTCATACAAATTTTAGTTAGGCGTCAGATTTATATTTCATAAGAGGTTTGAATCATTTATTTTTTTTGGTCTTTTTTCTGTGCTTAATTCATTGTTAAGTTTTATCACTTTTTCATCACACAATTTTCTTAATCCATAATTCTCCCATCATCTGTATACAATATTACCCTATATTTCCTTATAGATGTACATACCCTAATAGATGCACTCGTTTTTCTATGGGTATTTTATTTGATTCAGGAACTTGACCAATGCCTTATAAGACAGCCAAGTTACCATGTGTAGTTCTTTTCATGCCTCACTTGCCAGAAATACAATTTCTGTGGTTGTTTTAAGACACGTATTCATGTAACTTTGATTTATGTTAACAAAATATTCCTTTTGTTCACTTGCCTGAAATCAAATTTCTGTGCATCTATTTAGACATGTACGGTATATTAACATTGATATAAGTTAACAACGTTTTTTTTTGCTCTGTTTAATGTGTATAATTCCCCTAGATACTGCTCATGAAACTTACATTGCCATTGAAATAGATCTGTATCATAAAATGCCTCTTTAGTACATTTGGATCGTTTAATTTACCTTTTGCGTTTAATTTACCTTTTTGCGGTAAATTTCTATCAAACAACTTAGACAGAATCATGTATAGCTTTTCTTTGTTTAATGTTTTCGAAATGTGTGCTTTATTAGTTATGATTGTACATGGACAATTATAGTTGCAATAAAGATTACATCAGGCATTTGATTTTGTTTTTAGTATTTTCCAGTAGTTTGAAAGCATGTCATGTTAAGCGGATTTTTTTAAGTGTATTAAATTATTATTAATACTTAGACCATGAAATAATTTTGGCAGCTCCTCCTCTGTTTAATTTTCCTCACTGAGTTGTAAATACACTTGATAATGATGATAGTCATGTATATGAGAAATGGTGCAATGAAGTAAGGTAATGTCATTATTGCTGGGATTAGAGTGAGCGGGATCTAAGATATCTAATCAAAGACGGAACACATTGGTGTGTAAATGTCTATGTTATGGTCCGCCGGTAAGCAATGTCTTGTCGGTATGCTTATTCGGAATACCTTGACCTACGAACATGTCACTTTACCAGTAGGTTGTTTTTAACACGAAACCTAGTTTGACAATCCATATCATTCCTATCATAACAGCTGACTCATCTTATTCAGCGTGATTCTGGTCTCAAGATAAAAGGCATACCCGCTAGATATGAGTGTATGACATTATAGCTAGCCCGGGGTCATCTTTCGTGTGAGTCAAAAGGCATAAACGCTAGATATAAGTGTGACATTATAGCTAGCCCTGGGTCATCTTTCGTGTAAGTCAAAAGGCATATACGCTAGATATGAGTGTGTGACATTATAGCTAGCCCTGGGTCATCTTTCGTGTAAGTCAAAAGGCATATACGCTAGATATAAGTGTGTGACATTATAGCTAGCCCTGGGCCATCTTCCGTGTGAGTCAAAAGGCATAAACGCTAAATATGAGTGTGACATTATAGCTAGCCCTGGGTCATCTTTCGTGTAAGTCAAAGGGCATATACGCTAGATATAAGTGTGTGACATTATAGCTAGCCCTAGGTCATCTTTCATGTAAGTCAAATGGAATATACGCTAGATATGAGTGTGTGACATTATAGCTAGCCCTGGGTCATCTTTCGTGTGAGTCAAAAGGCATAAACGCTAGATATGAGTGTGACATTATAGCTAGCCCTGGGTCATCTTTCGTGTAAGTCAAAGGGCATATACGCTAGATATAAGTGTGTGACATTATAGCTAGCCCTGGGTCATCTTTCGTGTGAGTCAAAAGGCATAAACGCAAGATATGAGCGTGTGACATTATAGCTAGCCCTGGGTCATCTTTCGTGCAAGTCAAAGGGCATATACGCTAGATATGAGCGTGTGACATTATAGCTAGCCCTGGGTCATCTTTCGTGTAAGTCAAAAGGCATATCCGCTAGATATGAGTGTGTGACATTATAGCTAGCCCTGGGTCATCTTTCGTGCAAGTCAAAAGGCATATACGCTAGATATGAGTGTGTGACATTATAGCTAGCCCTGGGTCATCTTTCGTGTAAGTCAAAAGGCATATACGCTAGATATGAGTGTGACATTATAGCTAGCCCTGGGTCATCTTTCGTGCGAGTCAAAAGGCATACCCGCTAGATATAAGTGTGTGACATTATAGCTAACCCTGGGTCATCTTTCGTGCAAGTCAAAAGGCATATCCGCTAGATATGAGTGTGACATTATAGCTAGCCCTGGGTCTTTCGTGCAAGTCAAAAGGCATATCCGCTAGATATGAGTGTGACATTATAGCTAGCCCTTGGCTCTTTCGTGCGAGTCAAAAGGCATATCCGCTAGATATGAGTGTGTGACATTATAGCTAGCCCTGGGTCATCTTTCGTACGAGTCAAAAGGCATATCCGCTAGATATGAGTGTGTGACATTATAGCTAGCCCTGGGTCATCTTTCGTGCGAGTCAAAAGAAATATCCGCTAGATATGAGTGTGTGACATTATAGCTAGCCCTGGGTCATCTTTCGTGCGAGTCAAAAGGCATATCCGCTAGATATGAGTGTGTGACATTATAGCTAGCCCTGGGTCATCTTTCGTGTGAGTCAAAAGGCATACCCGCTAGATATGAGTGTGTGACATTATAGCTAGCCCTGGGTCATCTTTAGTGTGAGTCAAAAGGCATATCCGCTAGATATAAGTGTGTGACATTATAGCTAGCCCTGGGTCATCTTTCGTGTGAGTCAAAAGGCATATACGCTAGATATGAGTGTGACATTATAGCTAGCCCTGGGTCATCTTTCGTGTAAGTCAAAAGGCATATACGCTAAATATGAGTGTGTGACATTATAGCTAGCCCTGGGTCATCTTTCGTGTAAGTCAAAAGGCATATACGCTAGATATGAGTGTGTGACATTATAGCTAGCCCTGGGTCATCTTTCGTGTATGTCAAAAGGCATATACGCTATATATGAGTGTGTGACATTACAGGTAACCCTAGGTCATCTTTCGTGCAAGTCAAAAGGCATATCCGCTAGATATGAGTGTGACATTATAGCTAGCCCTGGGTCATCTTTCGTGTAAGTCAAAAGGCATATACGCTAGATATGAGTGTGTGACATTATAGCTAGCCCTGGGTCATCTTTCGTGTAAGTCAAAAGGCATATACGCTAGATATGAGTGTGACATTATAGCTAGCCCTGGGTCATCTTTCGTGTCAGTCAAAAGGCATATCCGCTAGATATGAGCGTGTGACATTATAGCTAGCCCTGGGTCATCTTTCGTGTAAGTCAAAAGGCATATACGCTAGATATAAGTGTGTGACATTATAGCTAGCCCTGGGTCATCTTTCGTGTAAGCCAAAAGGCATATACGCTTGATATGAGTGTGTGACATTATAGCTAGCCCTGGGTCATCTTTCGTGTAAGCCAAAAGGCATATACGCTAGATATAAGTGTGTGACATTATAGCTAGCCCTGGGTCATCTTTCGTGTAAGTCAAAAGGCATATACGCTAGATATGAGTGTATAAAATCATGGGTCATTTCTGGAAATTTAGTAGGTTACTTGGTCATTTTTTGTTGACGCTTTAGATGAAACATCTCAGTATAGAAAATATCAAGATTGAATCTGTGATACATACGGTCAAACTGGTCTTAGTTTAAACATATTTAGTTTATGAAAATATATAAATGACAACATGAATCTTTATATTTAATTCAAAATATTCTAAAATTTGATCGGAAGCTTAAAGCTTATAAAGTAGAAAGTTGTTAAATATACTTGTATGTCTGTATTTGTAAGGATAATTGCATTTATAAATGTTCCAAAATGCGTCCGGTCTTATTCATAAATGATCGTGTATGTCGCGATGAAAACTCGAACTAGTACCTTATATACCCTCCAAAGTCATGCTTTTTTAGCAACGGTAATGGTTGGTACTTTGAAAGGGCCACTTCAAAGTTCTCCTGATACATATCAACCTAGATTGATGTTCTTCCTGGAGCTACATATAGAATGGCTGAATCCTTCAAAACTCTACTTAGGAATACAGCCTACATTTTCAGCCAATGAAATAGCAGATATGCATTAAATACTTGGCTTAATCATTAAGGTTTTCAACTTTCGCGGATAACATATTTTGCGTTGACACTGTGCCAGCCAATGAGGTTGTATTCTAATGTAAGAACATGGTCTTCGACAGGCGAACAGCTTACCCAGCCCATTCAAGGCACTATGATAACATCAAAGTCAACTACATACATCTTTTATAAGAGTAGACTTACTCAAGTCAATTCAATTGAGTAATTAAAGGCCACCGTTTCCAAAATACAGAAACATACAAGAAAGCCATGAGTTGTGTCAGGGTAATTAATCGATACCAGCAAAGTGTAAATAAAGCATGATTACTTCCCCTTAATCTTAACTATTAATGTTAAAAAGGAGATGGTATACATAATAAGCTAGTTTTCGAAAATCTTCAGATTGATTTGCGCTTAATAACCTTTAAAAATCTTCTTATTCCGTACCATTAGAATACCAATTAAATAAATATTGCGTTCGTATATCATTATATTAACAACATATAAAGAGAACATAGTATTCACAGTTTAAAACCAAAGGTGTTAATATTATCTAGACAAAACCGACAAACGCGTTTTTCTTTTGGCATATTTTTGGCATATTTTTTAGCCTACCAGTTTCAATTTATTATTTGAGCATCTTAATCTTTATGATTTATGTTTTGAACATCTACGTCTAATGATAAATAACGTTACACATTTTCAATATTCCAACTTAACGGAATTTTGTAGAACGATGCAACAGTGAAATTTTAGCCAAAGATTGCACCATTCAAATACAACACAATGTAAATTATTTCACCCATGTAGAAGCAAACAATAGCACGTCTTTTATAGGCTAAAACATATTTTCATCTTTTCTGTCAAAAAAAATGATAATTAGAAATTAACGTCTCTTACTTATTTGCTGACATCGGTTATGAATCGTGGTGACTCATATGAGAACCTATTTGAAGTCATGTGATTCCCCCCCCCCCCCCCCGCCAGGTTCGGGGGTCTACTGGGCGTGTTTTTACCGTCCAGGTGGTCCTGTAGTGCCGGGTGAATGCGGTGGTTTTGTATTCGTGCCAAAAATACCGGGGAATTTACCTAACCTCTTGGGTGCGGGGAGATTTGGCGGGGATTTTACCAGCAGTTCGTCCCCGCAGGTCGTCGTGGATAATTCCCGGGCTTGGCTACACCGACTATCAAAGTCCCCGCTATTCCCCGGACCTGGGTGGGGGGGTGCGTGGTTACAATTGACTGGTGCATTACAATTGACAACACGCCGACAGCGATATGGTTACAGCTACAGTGTCACGTGACTCCTTAGTAAGGGCCCTCCGACAAATATGCAGAAGCAGACGATCATGTCAAGAAATCCTATCCAATTTTCGGTTAAGAAGGAAACCCTTGTTTTCAGGGGCTATGCCTGCATATACCTGGCATATTTAATGTTCCAGTGAATGGTTTTGTGATTTTCCAGGCAACTTTTATCAGTTATGTGCTAATAGCTAAATCATCGAAATTTAATGACCATTACGCCCAGTATGAATTGCATGGGAGTAATGACTCTGGTCAGTTTTTGGAATAGTGCATGATTCTCAGGTTTTACGCTTCATCTCAGTTTTTATATTTCGATACTTGTCAAGCATAACACAAACATTTCAATAATGGTTTATTACTGAATATAGACATGATTTTCTGAACTATAATTAACTAAGTATTAAATCTTTGATGTAGTTTAAAAATCTCATTGACAACGGAGTTTAACCCTCTAAACTAGGCATTTGAGATATGTTTAAAGATTGAAAACATCAAGTACAGGTATATCTTTCTATATTTCTTAACTCCGCAACATCTAAATGTATTGAAAAAACGCATTTAGCTTAGATTGTGTCGAATAATTTATCAAATTCATTACTGTATTGTTGTATAAGAGGCTATTAGGATTTGGCAGGTGTAAGGATGTATTTAAACCCTAATAGAATTACGACCCAGTCCATGGGTCACACTTTATCGACTACTTGGTTGGTTGTCCGGTTAGCGCACTGGTAAGCGCGCTCGCTTCTCACCAAGACGACCCCACGTTCGATTCCCGTCGTGGGCGCATGTGATTTTGGTATAGGGCCGGACATTAGTTTTATCACCGCGTTCTCCGATTTCCACCACTAAACAAGATCACACTCTCGCGTTAAATCGTTCCAACAAGAGCAATTGATGTATTGTTTTTTTCACAATCGTTGTAAAATACATGTATATATGTTTAAACTTATATTTGACTCATGCGCACGACATAAAATGATACCGGGGAGACTTTTTTCGGTGGATGTCGGAAAAAAAGTTGTTTTTACTACGTGCCTTCATCATTATAAGTAAATAAATGAAGGGCCTTCGCATTGACACACAAACGTAGTCCCTTCATCTACAACTTCATAGTTGATTATCGCGAGATTAACAGCAGTACAAGTAGTAATTGGATAGTTAGTAGTTGGAGTCATAGCTGAAGCTGTAGAAGTGGCAGCAACAACAGTATAAACAGCAGCGTCAGTAGTTTCAGGGGAAGCATATCGGTGGTATTGGTGGTTGCGGTGCTGGTGGCGGCGGTGGTGTTGTGGCGTTGGTGATGACAGTAGTGGTAGTATGAACAGCAAAAACTGCAGCATTACCAGCTGTATTACTAAGACTTGAAGCGGACGCATTAAATGACCAAACATGTTCACTTAATTTATTTATTTAAACTTCAATAGAACATAGTCAGTTCTGTTCGGGGTTATATACTTTTTTACAGACACGATCGTGGAGAGTCATTTTATTATTTTTTTAGAGGTGGCGGGGGGAGGGGCACAATATTATTCAGGAAATTAGTCACTCAAGGATAATGATTTTATGTCGGCCCAAATATGTTCCTTCACCGATCAAGGTATGAAGACAATGCAAGATGCATCTCACGGTAATACGAAAATGAATTCACAATGCCACAGAATGTGTTCATGATGATGTAAACACAATTGAAGTAGATTTGACATTCGGAGTTCAGTTTCACCAATATGATATATTTTCAAGTTTCGATTGTATTTTCCACGGTGTATACGTATACAGTAGAATTCCGTTGGGTCTAACTCGTTTTGCTCGAATTCCTTGTTGGCCCGAAAATGTTTCATGATACTGAAGGTAAGCATTTCCGCTTGGCTCGAATTATCCGAGGCTCGATGTATGTTCGCCGGTCCCTATGAATTCGAGTCAATGGGGTTCAAATGTACTAACGAATTTCATTAAAAATAATACAGTGAACAACAAAGCATTTAAAATGAATAATTAAAAGAGTGTTTATATCTTTTATAAAATGCGAAATCAATCTAGCTTCCATTGTAAAATCAATATTTATACGCTTAGTAAAGTATACCCCTAAATACAATTCGACCTATGAAACGACCAGATTCATATAAATCAATATAGGTTACACTTACATTCCAAATAAAACGGTTGTAATAAGCGTACTATTTTAATTAACAGCTGCCACATGTTTAAAACAGTTTAATGTTACTCATTAAAAAACAACAACATATTTTATATATAAGTTTACATTAAGTTTAACTTGTCAATAATTATGTATAATATTTAATACTTCTTCATGTTTTTCTTAGCAAAATTTAATACATAATTCTTCCAAATCTTGACCCAAACCGCAGCAATTCCCAAGACATGATAACACGAGAATTTGACCTTAGATTCTCGGTCAATTAGGTGTTAATGTGTAGCTGAAGTTGACTCTCGTGTAGAAATGAAAAAAAATGGCTTGTATTTCTTGGCATGAATAATACAAAGGACAGATCCGTCGTCCAGTGGTAACACACTCGACTTTCAATCCAGCGGTCGCAGTTCGATTCCCCGTCGCATCACTAAAAATACTAATCATCTTCCGGGAGGGACGTTAATTGGGGGTCCCGTGTGACAGTGTTATACACTGGTGCATGTTAAAGAACCAGGGTAGCTCTAACCAGGGTTACTTACTGTCTGTAAACTATGCTCCAAAAACCTAAATTGACTAACAATTTTAACGGAGCACTCGCCAAATGGGCAAGGCCCGAGTGCGAGTATAAATGAAATTTAAATGCTTACACACCACCATAATAATACAGTAGTGATACTTGACAATCAGATAAAAAGCATGGGACTTGGTAGAACATAGCTATAAAAGAAAATATAACATTCATTTACTTCATTATTATTAATAAAATGAAATGCATGGTTGAGGTAGAAATAATTTAATATCGAAACTTTAAAAGAAGAATCTAAATAACATCGGAACTTTTTTACAGCAAGTTTCTTTTTAAAACTCAAATTTAGGGAAACAAAACGTGTATTCATTTCCTTACGAAAGTCAACAGCTTTTATATCAAATGTCAAAACTCAATGGATTTTCCGGGTTTCTGCCTTTCTCAATTAAGAATCACCAGTTTCATACAAGTTTAATGAAATATTTGTATTGATAAAACTACCTTAATGTTTTCCTCAATGTATTAATATCAGTTTCTGTTTATTGGTAATATCAGCTAAAACATGCATCAGTTTTGGCCAAAATTAACATTAGCATTCACAAATATCCACGATTAAATGAAATGCAAAACTGTTCTAACAAGCAAAAACGAAGTTAGAAATAATCATAGTCATTATCACACATTTATACTTTGATTTGCGTCATTTACAAAGTTTATTTTTTATCTATACGTATATATTTTTTGTGACGTTAGTTGTATACAACTTAAAAGCTAATGTTTATGCTTCGGATTTAGAATTAAACACACAAAAAGGAGACAAATTTCTAAAAAAATCACATGATATCGTCATAATTATACACTAATTATTATGGAGGGTTGAAATAGCCTACTTAAAGGTAACTTTGTTATCACACAGGTACAATGAAATGCATAATTTGAGCGGCATTAAGGAAAAATGTCAGAACTTCGGATTTCCTTAATGCACAAGTCAATTGTAACCACGACCCTAAGATCCGGGGGTATACCGGGGATAGCGGGAAAAATGAGCCTTGTTTTTCCTTTCCAGGTGGCCTCGCAATGCCGAGTGAATGCGGTGGTTTTCACGTAGAAAATAGCGGGGATTATGCGCCTTACCTAGGATGTCCCCGGAGTGCGGGGATATTTGGCGGGGATTTTACCAGCAGTTTGTCTTCGCAGTGCGGGTATTTTACCTGGGATTGGCTGGACCGAAAGTCAAAGTCCCCACTATTTCCCGGACCTAGAGGGCCGTGGTTACAATTGACTGGTGCATGATTGTCTTAAGTATCTGCCAGTTATGAGAAACATATCTGTAAAGTAAAACACGTAAATAGGCTACTGTTGATTAATGCAGATTGTCGGATTCATGGCGGATAGCAACGGGCAAATGATAAGCCCCGCCTAATCTAGACGCTGATTGGTCAGTCGGATATCGACTGGCTAGTTTGACCTACAGGCCGCGTCATGTTAATTCATTTAGAGACTTCACATGCTCCTAATGATCGAAAAGCACATGTACAGCTCCCTTTTTACACCAGAGGGTGCAAGTTTGGAAAGTCATACGCAGACGGACGGAAACTCTCGACCAGAAGCATTTCGTAAACGAATATTTAAGAGGCTTGTATACTATTTAACCCCATCTGCAGCGGTCGAGTTAAGTGCTTGACACATTTGATAAAATATTCATTAATACATTGTCTATACCGGTCGATTAATTTTGTTTGAAATGTTTGCCATTTCAAATGTCACTTTTGGTAATGACGCGCATCGATTATCCATATTAATCTAAAATGGGCTGGCTAAGCATACCACAAGGCCCATGTATTGTGCCTTCACATTTAACCCTAACTATTAACTTTCCCATTGTAGTCTTAACAGTGTCCGGGGGGGGCATGCCCCAGTCCCCCGTATAGTGTGCCTTCACACTTAACCCTAACAATTAACGTTCAATGTAGTCTCAAACTGTCGATGAGGACCTTGCCCCGCGCCCACTTACGTTGTGCCTTCACATATAACCCTAACCATTAACGTTCACCGTGTAGCCTCAAAAATGTCTGGGGGAGGGCATGTCCTAGGACCCAGGTCCGGGACTAGCGGGGACTGTGACTTTCGGTCAAGGCAATCCCTGGCCGTAAAATCCCCACCAATTGCCCCCGCACCCCGGGGACATCCTAAGTAAAGCCCATCCCCCGCTATTTTCGGCGCGAAAACAAAAACATCCCATTCTCTCGGCACTGCGGGGCCACCTGGAAGGTAAAAACACGGCCCATTTACCCCTCTATCCCCGGTATACCCCCGGACCTTGGGGTGGAGTTACAATTGACTGGTGCTTTACTATTACCTATTAACTTTCCCTCTAGCCTAAATAATATTTAGGAGGTTCATGCTCTAGAGCCCCCTTATATTTTG
The DNA here is from genome assembly GCF_026914265.1 of Mya arenaria. Taxonomy (NCBI): domain Eukaryota; kingdom Metazoa; phylum Mollusca; class Bivalvia; order Myida; family Myidae; genus Mya; species Mya arenaria. Next base: position 64,827,450 of record NC_069126.1, read on the forward strand.
GCTTCACATCAAAGAATTTGGGTACATACCGATAAGACAGTTGTATCTGTTAAGCGCAATTACTTCCGAGAATATCCTTTTGCAACGTAGTCCCTTCATCTTTTAATAACCTTTAAAAATCTTCTTATTCCGTACCATTAGAATACCAATTAAATAAATATTGCGTTCGTATATCATTATATTCACAACATATAAAGAAAGCATAGTATTCACAGTTTAAAACCAAAGGTGTTAATATATTATCTAGACAAAACCGACAAACACTTTTTTCTTTTGGCATATTATTGAGCCTACCAGTTTCAATTAGCAATTTATGATTTGAGCATCTTAATCTTTATGATTTATGATTTGAACATCTACGTCTAATGATAAATAATGTCACACATTTTCAATATTCCAACTTATCGGATTTTGTAAAACGATGCCACAGTGAAATTTTAGCCAAAGATTGCACCATTCAAATACAACACAATCTAAATTATTTCACCCGTGTAGAAGCAAACAATAGCACGTCTTTTATAGGCTAAAACATATTTTCTTTTTTTCTGTCAAAAAATGATAATTAGAAATTAACGTCTCTTACTTATTTGCTGACATCGGTTATGACGCGTGGTGACTCATGTGAGAACCTATTTGAAGTCATGTGATTCCCCCCCCCCGGTTCGGGGGCTACTGGGCGTGTTTCTACCGTCCAGGTGGTCCTGTAGTGCCGGGTGAATGCGGTGGTTTTGTATTCGTGCCAAAAATACCGCGGAATTGACCTAGCCTCTTGGGTGCGGAGAGATTTGGCGGGGATTTTACCAGCAGTTCGTCCCCGCAGGTCGTCGTGGATATTTCCCGGGCTTGGCTAGACCGACAATCAAAGTCCCCGCTATTCCTCGGACCTGGGGGGTGCGTGGTTACAATTGACTGGTGCATTACAATTGACAACACGCCGACAGCGATAAGGTTACAGCTACAGCGTCACGTGACTCCTTAGTAAGGGCCCTCCGACAAATATGCAGAAGCAGACAATCATGCCAAGAAATCCTATCCAATTTTCGGTTAAGAAGGAAACCCTTGTTTTCAGGGGCTATGCCTGCATATACCTGGCATATTTAATGTTCCAGTGAATGGTTTTGTGATTTTCCAGGCAACTTTTATCAGTTATCTGCTAATAGCTAAATCATCGAAATTTAATGGCCATTACGCCCAGTATGAATTGCATGGGAGCAATGACTCTGGTCAGTTTTTGGAATAGTGCATGATTCTCAGGTTTTACGCTTCATCTTAGTTTTTATATTTCGATACTTGTCAAGCATAACACAAACATTTCAATAATGGTTTATTACTGAATATAGACATGATTTTCTGAACTAAAATTAACTAAGTATTAAATCTTTGATGTATTTTAAAAATCTCATTGACAACGGAGTTGAACTCTCTAAACTAGGCATATGAGATATGTTTAAAGATTGAAAACATCAAGTACAGGTATATCTTTCTATATTTCTTAACTCCGCAACATCTAAATGTATTGAAATAGCGCCTTTAGCTTAGATTGTGTCGATTAATTTATCAAATTCATTACTGTATTGTTGTATAAGAGGCTATTAGATTTGACCGGTGTAAGGATGTATTTAAACCCTTTTTGAATTACGACCCAGTCCATGAGTCACACTTTATCGACTACTTGGTTGGTTGTCCGGTTAGCGCACTGGTAAGCGCGCTCGCTTCTCACCAAGACGACCCTACGTTCGATTCCCGTCGTGGGCGCATGTGAGTTTGGTATAGGGCCGGACATTTGTTTTATCACGGCGTTCTCCGATTTCCACCACTAAACAAGATCACACTCTCGCGTTAAATCATTCCAACAAGAGCAATTGATGTATTGTTTTTTCACAATCGTTGTAAAATACATGTATATATGTTTAAACTTATATTTGACTCATGCGCACGACATAAAATGATACCGGGGAGACTTTTTTCGGTGGATGTCGGAAAAAGGTTGTTTTTACTACGTGCCTTCATCATTATAAGTAAATAAATGAAGGGCCTTCGCATTGACACACAAACGTAGTCCCTTCATCTACAACTTCATAGTTGATTATCGCGAGATTAACAGCAGTACAAGTAGTAATTGGATAGTTAGTAGTTGGAGTCATAGCTGAAGCTGTAGAAGTGGCAGCAACAACAGTATAAACAGCAGCGTGCTGGTGGCGGCGGTGGTGTTGTGGCGGTGGTGATGACAGTAGTGGTAGTATGAAAAGCAAAAACTGCAGCATTATCAGCTGTATTACTAAGACTTGAAGCGGACGCATTAAATGACCAAACATGTTCACTTAATATATTTATTTAAACTTCAATAGAACATATTCAGTTCTGTTCGGGGTTATATACTTTTTTACAGACACGATCTTGGAGAGTCATTTTATTATTTTTAGAGGTGGCGGGGGGAGGGGCATAATATTATTCAGGAAATTAGTCACTCAAGGATTATGATTATATGTCGGCCCAAATATGTTCCTACACCGATCAAGGTATGAAGACAATGCAAGATGCATCTCACGGTAATACGAAAATGAATTCACAATGCCACAGAATGTGTTCATGATGATGTAAACACAATTGAAGTAGATTTGACATTCGGAGTTCAGTTTCACCAATATGATATATTTTCAAGTTTCGATTGTATTTTCCACGGTGTATACGTATACAGTAGAATTCCGTTGGGTCTAACTCGTTTTGCTCGAATTCCTTGTTGGCCCGAAAATGTTTCATGATACTGAAGGTAAGCATTTCCGCTTGGCTCGAACTATCCGAGGCTCGATGTATGTTCGCCGGTCCCTATGAGTTCGAGTCAATGGGGTTCAAATGTACTAACGAATTTCATTAAAAATAATACAGTGAACAACAAAGCATTTAAAATGAATAATTAAAAGAGTGTTTATATCTTTTATAAAATGCGAAATCAATCTAGCTTCCATTGTAAAATCAATATTTATACGCTTAGTAAAGTATACCCCTAAATACAATTCGACCTATGAAACGACCAGATTCATATAAATCAATATAGGTTACACTTACATTCCAAATAAAACGGTTGTAATAAGCGTACTACTTTAATTAACAGCTGCCACATGTTTAAAACAGTTTAATGTTACTCATTAAAAAACAACAACATATTTTATATATAAGTTTACATTAAGTTTAACTTGTCAATAATTATGTATAACACTTAATACTTCTACATATTTTTCTTAGCAAAATTTAATACATAATTCATCCAAATCTTGACCCAAACCACAGCAATTCCCAAGACATGATAACACGAGAATTTGACCTTAGATTCTCGGTCAATGAGGGGTTAATGTGTAGCTGAAGTTGACTCTCGTGTAGAAATGAAAAACAATGGCTGGTATTTCTTGGCATGAATAATACAAAGAACAGATCCGTGGTCCAGTGGTAACACACTCGACTTTCAATCCAGCGGTCGCAGTTCGATTCCCCGTCGCATCACTAAAAATACTAATCGTCTTCCGGGAGGGACGTTAATTGGGGGTCCCGTGTGACAGTGTTATACACTGGTGCATGTTAAAGAACCAGGGTAGCTCTAACCAGGGTTACTTACTGTCTGTAAACTATGCTCCAAAAACCTAAAATGACTAACAATTTTAACGGAGCACTCGCCGAATGGGCAAGGCCCGAGTGCGAGTATAAATGAAATTTAAATGCTTACACACCACCATAATAATACAGTAGTGATACTCGACAATCAGATAAAAATCATGGGACTTGGTAGAACATAGCTAGAAAAGAAAATATAACATTAATTTACTTCATTATTATTAATAAAATGAAATGCATGGTTGAGGTAGAAATAATTTAATATCGAAACTATAAAAGAAGAATCTAAATAACATCGGAACTTTTTTACAGCAAGTTTCTTTTTAAAACTCAAATTTAGGGAAACAAAACGTGTATTCATTTCCTTGCGAAAGTCAACAGCTTTTATATCAAATGTCAAAACTCAACGGATTTTCCGGGTTTCTGCCTTTCTCAATTAAGAATCACCAGTTTCATACAAGTTTAATGAAATATTTGTATTGATAAAACTACCTTAATGTTTTCCTCAATGTATTAATATCAGTTTCTGTTTATTGGTAATATCAGCTAAAACATGCATCAGTTTTGGCCAAAATTAACATTAACATTCACAAATATCCACGATTAAATGAAATGCAAAACTGTTCTAACAAGCAAAAACGAAGTTAGAAATAATCATAGTCATTATCACACATTTATACTTTGATTTGCGGCATTTACAAAGTTTATTTTTTATCTATACGTATATATTTTTTGTGACGTTAGTTGTATACAACTTAAAAGCTAATGTTTATGCTTCGGATTTAGAATTAAACGCACAAAAAGGAGACAAATTTCAAAAAAAATCACATGATATCGTCATAATTATACACTAATTATTATGGAGGGTTGAAATAGCCTACTTAAAGGTAACTTTGTTATCACACAGGTACAATGAAATGCATAATTTGAGCGGCATTAAGGAAAAATGTCAGAACTTCGGATTTCCTTAATGCACAAGTCAATTGTAACCACGACCCTAAGGTCCGGGGGTATACCGGGGATAGCGGGAAAAATGGGCATTGTTTTTCCTTTCCAGGTGGCCTCGCAATGCCGAGTGAATGCGGTGGTTTTCACGTAGAAAATAGCGGGGATTATGCGCCTTACCTAGGATTTCCCCGGAGTGCGGGGATATTTGGCGGGGATTTTACCAGCAGTTTGTCTTCGCAGTGCGGGTATTTTACCTGGGATTGGCTGGACCGAAAGTCAAAGTCCCCACTATTTCCCGGACCTAGAGGGCCGTGGTTACAATTGACTGGTGCATGATTGTCTTAAGTATCTGCCAGTTATGAGAAACATATCTGTAAAGTAAAACACGTAAATAGGCTACTGTTGATTAATGCAGATTGTCGGATTCATGGCGGATAGCAACGGGCAAATGATAAGCCCCGCCGAATCTAGACGCTGATTGGTCAGTCGGATATCGACCGGCTAGTTTGACCTACAGGCCGCGTCATGTTAATTCATTTAGAGACTTCACATGCTCCTAATGATCGAAAAGCACATGTACAGCTCCCTTTTTACACCAGAGGGTGCAAGTTTGGAAAGTCATACGCAGCCGGACGGAAACTCTCGACCAGACGCATTTCGTAAACGAATATTTCAGAGGCTTGTATACTATTTAACCCCATCTGCAGCGGTCGAGTTAAGTGCTTGACACATTCGATAAAATATTCATTAATACATTGTCTATACCGGTCGATTAATTTTGTTTTAAATGTTTGCCATTTCAAATGTCACTTTTGGTAATGACGCGCATCGATTATCCATATTAATCTAAAATGGGCTGGCTAAGCATACCACAAGGCCCATGTATTGTGCCTTCACATTTAACCCTAACTATTAACTTTCCCATTGTAGTCTTAACAGTGTCCGGGGGGGGGGGGGGGGGAATGCCCCAGTCCCCCGTATAGTGTGCCTTCACACTTAACTCTAACAATTAACGTTCAATGTAGTCTCAAACTGTCGATGAGGACCTTGCCCCGCGCCCACTTACGTTGTGCCTTCACATCTAACCCTAACCATTAACGTTCACCGTGTAGCCTCAAAAATGTCCGGGGGATGGCATGTCCTAGGACCCAGGTCCGGGACTAGCGGGGACTGTGACTTTCGGTCAAGGCAATCCCTGGCCGTAAAATCCCCACCAATTGCCCCCGCACCCCGGGGACATCCTAAGTAAAGCCCATCCCCCGCTATTTTCGGCGCGAAAACAAAACCATCCCATTCTCTCGGCACTGCGGGGCCACCTGGAAGGTAAAAACACGGCCCATTTCCCCCGCTATCCCCGGTATACCCCCCGGACCTTGGGGTGGAGTTACAATTGACTGGTGCTTAACTATTACCTATTAACTTTCCCTCTAGCCTAAATAATATTTAGGAGGTTCATGCTCTAGAGCCCCCTTATATTTTGGCTTCACATCAAAGAATTTGGGTACATACCGATAAGACAATTACTTCCGAGAATATCCTTTTGCAACGGTGCGACGATATATTGATAATATAACTGACTGATAACCCATTTGCACTATTTTATCTTCCACAAATACAGCCAATAGCATATAAACAGGGTAACCCTAGATTTGGACAAACCACTTAATTGTGATAACTTTGTCGTAAAAAACACATACATATAGTATAGACTTAATGTTAATCTATCAAACGGAATGAAGCTAATGGAATCGGTCTCCACATAATTTCCAGCATTTTGTTTTTAATACTAGATGATCTTGTGCAAGTCTTACATACATTCTGAAAATCTTGGAACGTGTAGGCCTGTCGAAAAGTGATAACTTTTTATAACAAGTTTTGTTATCAAACCTTCCATTTTGACAACTGTCAAATACGGAACTTTTCTTAGTACTTCAGGATGTGGGGTCATCTAAGCTCACTAAAAAGAAATCATAATTGACAATCTGAAGTGGTACCAGCGGATGTGTTCAAGTTGTTTCAAGTTTGGTATTTGCTTCTAGTTTCTTAAGGTGTGCTTTAAGTTACACCATGTTTATTGAAATTAATGGATAGTTATGTGGATTATCATTGAGTGTATATAGTCATAATTAAAAGTCGTCTGCTCCTTAAACATATAACATCTACCAGTGGTGCAACTCGGCTTCTCGCAGATCTGATTGACACAACTGTCATCATGTAATGGACCATTCACCTTGTTGTAGTCAAGAACTGTCTTTGCACATGATAACGTCTTAATTATTTCAATATTGAATGTGTTACAGGAGTGGAACCAGGATTTGACATCAGAGGGGGCTTAACTTAGGGGCGTAACCTTTTGACTTGCGCCCTCCCTCTGAAGCGAAATTTATTTTGTTTAAGAGTATTGGGGCGGGGGGGGGGGGGGTACTTCCCAAGGTAGAATCAACAATTTCTAGTCCGAAATGGTACTTTTCAGGCGTATTTTAATACTTTTTTCTCCTTAATTGAAATGAAAAGGAAAAATGAAAAATTGACGATTTAAGGAGGGGAGGGGGTGCGCTACCCCACCACTGGATCTGCTAGTGGTTACATGATTATATGAATAAATTGATAATTGGCCGAAATGTACGAGTAAGAAAGCAAGACATCCAAGTCAGAATGCAAGACATCCAAGTCAGAATGCAAGATATTCAAGTCAGAATGCAAAACATCCAAGTCAGACTGCAAGACATTCAAGTCAGAATGCAAGATATTCAAGTCAGAATGCAAGACATTTAAGTCAGAATGCAAGATATTCAAAGTCAGAATGCAAGACATCCAAGTCAGAATGCAAGACATTCAAGTCAGAATGCAATACATTCAAAGTCAGAATGCAAGACATCCACGCCCACGGGCGAAGATAAAATGCCCGTATGGAACTCCTTTTTAATGGTCACCACATTGTAATTACCTCCCTTGTTGAATACTGTCGTCTATAGCATCATTGAAACCTTGTCTTGTGGCAATATTTAGAACGCTAATCAATTATTTCTCGCTTCAAATGTCATCATAAAACAGTTTTCACACACCTTTCAAGAAATAATGCTTCACTCTCCTTAGAACTATTTAAAGACCGATTTGACTATCAACATAATCTGAATAACTGCGCGCATATCCATGACAACCACGAATCATCGCATATCCATACGCAATTATTTTCACTAAGCACACAGAGTTCAAGCAAAAAATACATGTTTACTTTATTTTGTTACACTGAGGTGGGAGAAAAAGTATCCAGCAAAGCCGCTCGTGTAAGATAGGTTCATCCCGGTTCAAACCTCGTTTCCGCAAAACACCCTACGCTCGGGTCGGAATGAACCTATCTTACACGAGCGGCCATGGAAGATACTTATATTCAAGAAGATGTCATTAACTTCTGCCTTGATGGTAATAGTAGCTCCGGATGGGCACATATCAGCCTTTATCATTACTTAAAGGGCGATGACTCTTGTTGTACTGACCATATGAAGACGAATCTTGCGCATGCATCCTACGCTACAGCCACACACGCACACGCATACGCGCACCCGCACACGCACACCAGCACACACACACACACACGCACGCACGTACGTACGCACGCACGCACAAAAACGCACGCACTCGCACGCATGCATGAAACACACACACGCACGCACGCAAACACACGTTTAAGTAATGTTTACAAGGCATTTAGTTATATAGTAATGGCTTTGGACAGAAATATTTTAGCTTTTTTTCATTTATTAAAGGGAAATAAGTTTTGTGTGAAGACCCAATGAAGACAATTGCTCCGGAAGGACCTTTTCATTAATCAATTGGCAATAACTTTTGTGTTTCTGACACATTCTAGATTAATATTGCGCGTGCACTTGCGCATTATGATTATGCAAACTTGACCACAATTTCATTTATCTATGTCCAGAAGATACATTGTAACGGCGCCAAAAGAACGGACAGACATACTGAAGGACAACGCCACATCGAAACTTTTCGGCGGGTTGATCATAATACAGGCCAAGCCGTCAAAGGTCTAAGGCAAAGCTTTCATTGAGAGAGGGGCAAACGACGTGCAAGCCACAAAGACAGACCACACATTCAATCAATTATCTTTATAATGAAATTAAAAGTAATACTTGTCTGAAAAAAGCATATAATACTCTGTATAACAAGCTTAGCGATTAGACCACTGGCCTCGGACTAGGGCTTATAATGGAAATTACATATAACACATTTTAAGTTATATGTTGTGAATATTCAAATCATAATACTGATCTATATTTATATATTTAGTCCGGAATGGTGCATTGGGGTGTATTTTATTGAAAAAAACCACACACACACACACACACACACGTAAACTTGGACGATTATAGGGATAGGGGGGATGGGGAATACCGGTTGCGCCCCCCCCCCCTTGATCCGCTAGTGGTGTAGTCTGAAAAGGTTTATATAAAACATGCAAAACCAAACAAATTTATTTTTGTCTTGAATATAGTATTCTGCTGGCAAGCGTATACACAGAAAGGTGCTTCGGATTCGAGCAAAGTAAACAAATCTTGGAATCTTGGTTTTTCGCTACGCTCAACCCGCCCATTCTTAATCATTAAGTCATGTCATCTAACTTTTACTTTGAAACTGCAGAAACATCACTTGCTCAAAACTTCCTAGTTTTCATTTATCAACAAATTATAAGGGAGATTTCGGTTTAATTTGCTAAATGATATAAGCTATCTTAAAGTAGCTGCATTACATTTGAGCCTGTGCAAAATCTCACTGCACGAATATCAAATACGAATAACAAAACATTCATGCCTGATAGGATCAATTGCTAAAACAAACGATGAATGCGAAGACAACCACGAACGCTTCAAATACAATACTTGAGCCTTATTTACGACTAAGGTTCACGGTTTTATCAAACCTTTATTTGTATGTAGATCTTCTTCAAAAGGCTTGTAAAAGGTTCGATGATAAAATGTTGATTTTATGAGGCCTGTAAAAATGTGATCAATCTTACAAAGCGGTCGCTTTTATAAACATACCAGCGCTCTATTACTTATTGACGAGTAGTCAGCTGACGTGGGTGGTATTGATGGGGTTGTCACCAAATGCCTTTGGTATGCCGGAGTCCGGCCCATTCTGGGTGCAGATAAGGCTGTAATCTTCCTTTTCAATTATGTTCACAAAAAATAAAATCGAATCTAAAAATCTCTTTAGCGGCATTATTTAGTAAGAAGGTTAAGATTTATCACTCAAAGTTAGTTTATAAAGCGCATCAGAACGCCCAGGAATGCACCAGATTTCTGCATGCACTTCAAAGTTTTCTGTGAAGACATGCCCCCGAAACCCCTAGCAAAATTATGAAGCTACATGAAAAGAGGGCTAGCTACGCCCCTGCTAACTGACATGTTATTATGTCAGACTGACATATTATATTGTCTAACTAGCATGTCATATGTCTAACCGACATGTGATTATGTCTTAATGACATGTTATTATGGTCGACCGACATGTTAGAATGTCTTACTGACGTGTAATTATGTCTAAGTGACATGTTATTATATCAAACTGCACCCATTTGTATTAAACTTGGTTATGTTGTCCACAGGTTATCTTTTGGTTAGTTTGCACAATTAAAATGATTTGATTGGAACATGGTAACAAGTGTTTCCGTCTTATCATGCAACAAGCAGTTATCGCTTTTTGTTGAATAAACAACAACACAAATGTCTAATCGATATACTATCATTTCAATATCTTACGCGGTTATATCCCATGACAAAGAAAAACAGATCTCCGCCATCTCAGCTATATCAACTGTATTGTCAATCACATGGTATCACGTCCTTGTCGATATCAAGCGCCGTCTTGTTAATCTCACAAGCCCCCACCCCCACAAACCCCTAAGTTTATTTTTTATTTCAATAAAGGAGAGAAGAACTATAAATTGTTAAATATTTTCGTGGGGGAATACCCCCAAGCCCTCCTCCAAGCACTTTATTAAATTTCGGTTCAGATGGAAGGCCGCAGGTCAAAAGGTTATGCCCTTAAGATAAGCCCCCTCTAACATAGAATCATGGGCCGCCCATGTTAATGGTTTTTATGTCAACATATGGACAGGATTTTTTTTATAACTTAACATGGTTATTGTTTAGCTTTATATAATGCTGTTTTGATTTTATATGATAATGTTTTGACTTAAAAAAATAGGTTTTACCTTTATATAATTGCCTTTTAGCTATCTTAACTTAAAATAATGACGTTTTAACTTCATATAATTACGTTATACCTTCATATAATTACGTTTTACCATTATATAATAACGTTGCATCATTATGTTATAATGTGTTTTGCTTCAAAGAGTACAATTTTGACTACATATACAAAAGTATACCTCTTTACAACGAAGTTTATGCGCATATAATTGAATATATCAGATAGCTTTAGCGTTCAGTGGTTTATTTTTTATTTCATTATGATAAAGTGAAATCGAAATGCAGCCTTAAACATTTTTGCTGATGATCATGAAATATCAAATACAAGTGTCAACTTTATGATAATAATAATGCATTTGGAATAACAGTAGGGCTGTTCATGGAAGATGATAAACTATCACCAGAACAGGACACAAGGCACTATACAAAATAATATTATAAAACTACAATGTTTTGACAGTATTTAAAATACTTCAAACATGTAGCCTATACCTTGTACAAAAATGTAGCTTGTAGGTAATTGAGAAGGCACTCACGGCCCGAGTTTGCTGTTGATGGGACTGTGCCATGTTTTGATGGATAGCGTATGTGGTTTACGTGGATAACGCACGGTAGTTATTAAACGGTGACGCCTATTCTACTTGGTTCCGTTCCGATATGGGTGTAAATGCGGAAATCACTCTCAGGCATTGTACAATATCGCATTTACTCTGATGAGGAGTTTGTGTCATATGAATAAGAACTCGAAATTTGATTCATTTATAATTAAGAGAAAGACATAGGGGCACTGTTTTACTAACATTTAGGGATGACCTTGTTATTTTAAATAAATTATTGACCAGTACAAATGATAACAAATAAATGAGAATTTTATTATGTGCATAAGGACTTAAAAGCGCTTTTGTATCCCCCTATGCATCGATTGACCCTTAAAAGTAGATATATCTGGGTGAAGTTGGCCCCATGGGCTGTCCATGACGATTCAAGCCGTTCAGCATGAACACCGTCAACCAGCCGTCCTTGACGGTACACGCAGTCCAGCCTAGACACCATCAACCAGCCTTCCTTGACGCTACAAGCCGTTCTTGACGCTACAAGCCTTTCAGTCTGAACACCGTCAACCAGCCGTCCTTGACGGTACACGCAGTCCAGCCTGGACACCATCAATCAGCCTTTCTTGACGCTACAAGCCTTTCAGTCTGAACACCGTCAACCAGCCTTCCTTGACGCTATATGCCTTTCAGTCTGAACACCGTCAACCAGCCTTCCTTGACGCTACACGCCTTTCAATCTGAACACCGTCAACCAGCCTTCCTTGACGCTACAAGCCGTTCCTGACGCTACAAGCCTTTCAGTCTGAACACCGTCAACCAGCCTTCCTTGACGCTACACGCCTTTCAGTCTGAACACCGTCAACCAGCCTTCCTTGACGCTACAAGCCGTTCCTGACGCTACAAGCCTTTCAGTCTGAACACCGTCAACCAGCCTTCCTTGACGCTACACGCCTTTCAGTCTGAACACCGTCAACCAGCCTTCCTTGACGCTACAAGCCTTCCTTGACGCTACACGCCTTTCAGTCTGAACACCGTCAACCAGCCTTCCTTGACGCTACAAGCCTTACAGTCTGAACACCGTCAACCAGCCTTCCTTGACGCTACACGCCTTTCAGTCTGAACCCGGTCAACCAGCTTTCCTTGACGCTACAAGTCTTTCAGTCTGAACACCGTCAACCAGCCTTCCTTGACGCTACAAGCCTTTCAGTCTGAACACCGCCAACCAGCCTTTCTTGACGCTACACGCCTTTCAGTCTGAACACCGTCAACCAGCCTTTCTTGATGCTACAAGCCTTTCAGTCTGAACACCGTCAACCAGCCTTTCTTGACGCTACAAGCCTTTCAGTCTGAACACCATTAACCAGCCGTTCTTGACGCTACAAGCCTTTCAGCCTGAACACTGATAACCAGCCGTTCTTGACGCTACATCCCTTTCAGCCTGAACACTGATAACTTGCCTTCTTGATGCTACAAGCATTTTAGTCTGAACACTGATAACCAGCCGTTTTTGACGCTTCAAGCCGTACTTGACGCTTCAAGCCGTTCTTGACGCTACAAGCCTTTCAGCCTGAACACTGTTAACCAGCCGTTCTTGACGCTACACGCCTTTCAGTATGAACACCGTTTGCCAGCTTTTCTTGACGCTACAAGCCTTTCAGTCTGAACACCGTTTGCCAGCCTTCCTTGACGCTACAAGCCTTTCAGTCTGAACACCGTTTGCCAGCCTTTCTTGACGCTACAAGCCTTTCAGTCTGAACACTGTTAACCAGCCGTTCTTGACGCTACAAGCCTTTCAGCCTGAACACTGTCAACCAGCCTTCCTTGACGCTACAAGCCTTTCAGTCTGAACACCGTCAACCAGCCGTTCTTGACGCTACAAGCCTTTCAGTCTGAACACCGTCAACCAGCCTTCCTTGACGCTACAAGACTTTCAGTCTGAACACCGTCAACCAGCCTTCCTTGACGCTACAAGCTTTCAGTCTGAATACAGTCAACCAGCCTTCCTTGACGCTACAAGCCTTTCAGTCTGAACACCGTCAACCAGCCTTCCTTGACGCTACAAGCTTTCAGTCTGAACACAGTCAACCAGCTTTTCTTGACGCTACAAGCCTTTCAGTCTGAACACCGTCAAACAGCCTTCCTTGACGCTACAAATCTTTCATGCTGAACACCGTCAACCAGCCTTTCTTGACGCTTCAAGCCGTCCAGCCTGAACACCGTCAACCAGCCTTCCTTGACGCTACAAGCCGTCCGGCATGAACACCGTCAACCAGTCTTTCTTGGCGCTACAAGCCGTCTAGCCTGAACACCGTCAACCAGCCTTTCTTGACGCTACAAGCCGTCCAGCCTGAACACCGTCAACCAGCCTTTCTTGACGCTACAAGCCGTTTAGGCTGAAGACCGTTTACCAGCCGTTCTTGACGCTACAAGCCGTTCAGGCTGAACACCGTCAACCAGCCTTTCTTGACGCTACAAGCCGTTCAGGCTGAAGACCGTTTACCAACCGTTTATGACGCTACAACCCTTTCAGCCTGAACAAGTAAACTGGTTTCCCAGCTGCCCCGTCCATATTTAAAATTCTTAAATCATGTTAAGAAACATAACCTACATGCTAATGCAAGTGCGTTTTTTTTCAAAGAGAAGAAAATAAAAAATAAACAGCACTTGCTATCATATTGATTTTTAAAAGAAATTAATGAAATTCGAAATTGTTGGGCATTTTAATCTTAAGTTATTACATTGTTATCTATCAATGCATAGCTACGTTATACAATTATTACCATTTTTACTGCTCTTCGTATACATAAATGTTGTTTATCTTTGATAAATAAATCCCCACGTCCTAAATTGTCGACATAATGTAAACATGCAGGACCATTATCTATTTTTTCTCCCAGTTCAAATATTTGATCCATCGTTGAGTAAATCAACTGACTATACAGACAGTGATCCTAGTATAGTGAATATGCACGTAAATGGTACACGCCAAACAGAAAACATTTGCGTAAACATGCAAGCACGCGAGTAACTTAAGTTGGTAAAGAGCCTTGACTAGGTTCAGCACAAGGCATTATACAAAATACACATTATATAAATTCATTTGCATTTTCCACAATTAATCATTGTAATGTCAAAAGAAACGCTGATAAAGGAGTCGTTTGTAAATAAATTTACAATGGGTTTATTGAGAAAACATGTCAGTTTCTGTGTAGTCAAAATGGTGATATATAAAAGGAGAACTTGAACAAAGCATAATAACTGTGACGTCTGTGACGTGACTATTCACTTTTTAAACAAAACATTAACGATGCTATAGACGGGCCGGACAACACGTAAACGTGGTGTAGGTGCACGCCTCTGACCCAAGTGGTCGTTGGTTCGAGTTCATCCATGCGTACATTCTCATGTCCCCCCCACCCCCGCAAAATGGACCATCACAGTTCTGTTTTTATCCAGGAAACAGACCTGAACATGAATCTATAACCTTATACAGGTCGTCTCAATCGAACTTAAACAAATGAGTATAATCTAATGATGAAAAAAATGCACTTTTAATTTTGAAAAGTTCATATTCATAAATAAATGTATTTTGATGAGTCGCCATTGCGTTAGCACATTGGAGGGACCCAGAGTGACAGTTCAACCACCGCACACCTATCCTATACTAGGTGCCTTCACCTCTGCAAGGAACTGACAACATTGTACATGCCAGGGGCAGTGGTACAGTGCGAATGGTCGTAGAAAGGATTTTATAACCAATCACAACAGAAGTGACCTGCTCCGCCCAGGAAACGAACCCGGGTTGTCCGATTCACAGTCCAACGCTCTACCGATTGAGCTAACCCGGCGGACTAAGTTTGCATCTCCCGTCTCTTACACTTACAGCATCTTTGACCATCAACGTGGTGACAACAATGTACTGAAATCGGTCCACATATATCAAATTATGTTATATTTCTTTCAGCGCTCTCGAAAAATGGGAAGCTTTGGGACATTTTGTTTTAACGAGTTAAAACATACTTTTTAATAACTGTATAATAACTAAAACTATGAATTTTAAAAGTACATTTTCTTTAAGTTCCAATACTGCGCACTTGAGTTAAAAGGAAAACACATCGTATACATGTATCAACGTGAGCGAGAATCTATCAAATATTATTACATTTCTCCTTGTAATGAATATTTTTGAAGAAAAAAGCAAACAAATACAAGTTTTAAAACTATAACTTCTTACTAACTTATACATTTATGGAAGATATTAACTGCTTATAACAAGTTTGTATCCGTGTTTTATTTAATAGCTGAAAACGCAAACATATTAAATGATTTGTGAATGCTAAAAGATTTACACTGATCTACTATCGGTTCATAAGGTGGAAAAACCGTTGTTTTCTGCGCATTATTAACATATTGAACTCGATATCCTTCATAATGCACAAGTCAATTGTAACCACGGCCCCCAGGTCCGGGGGTATACCGGGGATAGCCGGGGAAATGGGCCGTGTTTTTACCTTTCAGGTGGCCCCGCAGTGCCGGGTGAATGCGGCAATTTTGTCTTCGCGCAAAATATAGCGGGGAATTTGCCTTACCTAGGCTCCCTGTGGTGCGGGGGCATTTGGCGGGGATTTGACCATCAGTTTGTCCTCGCAGGGCGGAAGATTTTACCCGGGGTTGGCTGGACCGGAAGTCAAATTCCCCGCTATTCCCCGGACCTGGGGGGGGGCGTGGTTAAAATTGACTGGTGCATAAGTACCGATGTTTTCAAAATTTATTCATCCTTTTTGGTATATCAATACAATTGTAGTAATTGTAGTAAATCTTATTTGGTAGTAAGAGTGTATCTTTAACTGATGCTAATGTAATAGGTACAAATCATATTTCACTGGTACGCTCATTTCATTACGCTGGTTTGCAATAAACAAATTTCAAAGCGTGTTTATTGTTGCATGTAAAACTCGCTGCTTTGGGCGTTTATTTGACGTTTCGCTTTTTACAAAAGTAACATATTTAGAGCGTGACAACAATTTAAAGTTTGAAGTTAACTTCTGCAGCCTACAGTGGACGCTGAAACAAAGTATAAACACATGTATATAGGTTAGTATCTTACCTACACCCTCAACCCAAAGTCATAAACGTTGACATAAAATACGCTCACTATGTTATCAATACCGTGAAATTATGAATCACATTCTTTTGAAGCTATGGATCGCAGCAAGGGTCAGCATTGAACTTTGGCCATGTTAAAGGGTGATATTCAGACGTACAAGAAATCTTAACAGCATTTCATTTCTTTCAAATAGTATTACAAAAACAACGTTTCAACTTGATTTGAGATACGATTTAATAAACAAATATAGACGTCGATGTTTAAAATAAATATAAAAATACTTTCATTTTTATTAATAGTTATGTAATAAAATGCTTAATTCCTCCCTGCTTAAAAATTGCTTAAATGCTAAACGGCCATTAACCTGAATTTGATTAGCCAGCTGAACACGAACAATCACACACACACTTACGCAGGCGCGCGCGCACACACGCACGCACGCACACACACGCACGCACGCACGCACGCACGCACGCACGCACGCACGCACGCGCACGCGCACGCGCGCACACACACACGCACGCACGCACGCACGCACGCACGCACGCACGCACGCACGCGCACGCACGCACGCACACACACACACACACACACACACACACACACACATTGCTAAACCAAATTAATACAACAGATACCGTTTTATAACTTGAGACATAAAATAATCTAATCTACCCATATTGCATAATCAAAATATTAGTTATTTTACACCTAATTTCTGATGTGATCATATACTATCATGTGTTTTGTTTTTTTCTGTAAAATTCGGTGTAAAACACACAAACGCCACATACCATTATAAACAACAACACTACTGCATAAAAAGAGGTCAAAGTTCATGGTAGCAAATTTAGAGCGTTATTAGAGGAAACTCCATTGCTAAGCTGACACAGCTCACATATTGTCATTCCGTCCCGGTTGCTTGCCTTCCAGATATTAACATCCTGTCATTTGTAGTTTAGACTTGTAATAAAGTGCGACTTATATTTTCCCAACTTCCTCAAGCATTGTTTGAACTCGCGTAACTAGTGTAGAATACTGGTACAAAGATTTTGATCAAATTATACACCTTTAACACTCGTCGGAAAGGAATTTATGAGTATATCGAAAGAGTAACATCTTAGACAAGTCAACATATTTTGCTTAACATCGCACAGATAATTTCGTGGATTGTTAAAAATACAACGGATTGAAAAGGAGCAAACATGGATTTAAAGCAGATTCTTGGTTTTGTTGGCGTTGGATTAGCTGGATTAAATGTGCTATTTTGCGTTCTAGCACTCGCTCTTGACAGCTGGATAGATGAAGTATTTCTCGATGTAGGACTTTGGAAAGGCTGGACAGGGACTCCAGGTGAGAATAGATTTGAACCAAGTCGTCCTTATGCTTGTCTCATTTTGTTCTATATTATTAAACAATATTACAGTAGGCATTTGGCTGCAGGATTTGTCCGTGTGGTTTCAATTATATGCTTGTAGTGTGACTAAACCTTGAGATTCCTTCTTTGCCTTGGGAAATGTACAACTTTGAGACCTCTCTTTTGACGTTTTCTTTCATCGCTTCCATATATTCAAAAACATACGTATTTGCTGACTTATGTGTCTCTTGATGTCAGTACGTTTGCTAGTGCTGAGTATCAAATGAAATGATCGATTCGATATTTGTATCGATAAAAGATATCTGATATATCATGCGATATTTTTTCTAGGGTTAAAATTTGTAATAAATGATGATAACATAATGTGTTATCAACAGTTTGAACTTTTTATTTGCATTGTGTGATATAAGGCAACACAGGTGAACAAAAATTGAACATATGGTCACATCAGAGCCATTCAGGGCAATTGATTCGATTTAGATCATCTAGTATCCAACAGAGCCTATCTCGAAGCTTGCCGGAGATGGCCGAGTTGTAACGATTGTATTTGAATGATATTGTTAGAGGTAAAGGCCGTGTCGATGCGTACATTCAATTTATTTCAACCGGACGCGGTGAGATCCCATGTCATTGCAACTTGAAGAAGTGAGCTGTACGATCTAGAAATCAAGTCAAGCGATACAAATTCAACATTCTTATCCTACTTAATTGATATTAAAATCTAGAGTAATCGCAAAATGACTGTATTGACTTAGTTATATTGTTTGTCACAACTTTTAATAATTTAATACACACCATTTTAGGTTAAGTTGGACTTATTTTGTTAATGAATTTTAACCGATGAATAAGGCCAAAAAAATAATTGTTTGTTTAGGGTAACCTTCCCAAAATTTCTAGGTAGGGTAGGTAGGGATTTTTTTTTTTTCAAAATCTGTCGTAAGTTCAGAATGTTTTCTTGCACATGGCAGTCTTTCCTACATTACTGTCATTGCCTGACTTTGTTTTTATCATATAAACAATAATTCTGATTAAAATCTTCATTTATCCGCCCTTCGTAACTCTCTATTCGCTAACGAGTATCTTTTTTTGCTCAGAAACGGAATATATAGTTAGGGTCGGCGCATTTTTATAGGAAGGGTCGGGTTACCCGAAACAGACATATTTTTTTAGGCCTAAGGATTAAAAGTTCGAAAAACGGTTGCTGTTGATTTTTTAGATGCAATAGTGTTGTATTTTCAAGACTGTTTTGTATTAAGTTCTGAAGTTGACGAACACTATAAACTTTCATTTATAATTTTTATATACACGAACCTGTTGGCTGACGAAACCGCCAACACTACCGTACTATATGATTGATGAAAATGATACAAAATAAATAAATAAAACAAAAGTTGTTCAAGCTTTTATTTGATCAACATATTGATCGATACGCGAACGTTCGATACGATATATCAACCGAACGTCTTATACCAGAGTCGATTTGATACGAGAACCGTTACTCTGCCCTAACGTTTGCCATCGGAATGCCTTTACGTGTCTGTATCTTTATGACCATTTTGCATTTACAAACGTTTATTGAAAAAGGTCACTTTAAATGTATATTATGTGTATTCGTTGTCTGATAACGATGTTTGTCTAACTAATTTCAACATATAACTGCTAGTCATTTTCCTCAGCAGCAATACGCTAAATACAACATTGTAGCAAAACGTTGGAATATACACACTCAACATCTTTTAAGCTGCACTCTCACAGATTGGCTATTTTGACAACGTTTTTATTTTTTGTCATTGAACGAGCCAATTTATGCGAAAGTGCATGGAAACCAGTCATTTAAGACTGTTGACAAAAAATATGGATCGCATATATTTTACTTAAATTCAAAATTGATGTTTTATGCACTTTTCTGAAACCGTTATAAACGCTTTAAGCCATAAAACATTGATTTTTAAACGGAAATATGAATATCTGTGATCTGATATTTTGTCAGCAGTCTTTTATCACTGGTTTGCAGATATTTACGCAAAAAATGCTCATTCTTTGATAAAAATAAAAAAGGTGTAAAGACGGTATATCTGTGAGAGTGCAGCTTTAAGGTTAATATTTATTAGTTATTATTACACATTTTGCATATAAACCCGCATTAAACAATAACTCATAATAAGCTTAAAGGATGATAATTGTCTGTTATGAATCGTGAGCAAATGTTTAATTTAATTTAGTCCCTGAGTAAACTCATAATGCCTTGACTGAAGAACATGCTATATACGAGGGATGTGGTTAAATGGGGATAAACACTTTTTATACTGGCGTGTAAGTTGATCGTGGACCGTGAAAAAGAGGTATATGATAATGCCCTGATAAAAACCATCGATGTTGACAGCTTGCAATACTTTGTATTTTATGTGTTTTATGCAAAATTGCTTTATACGTATACGTTAAAAAGCTTAGTTAGATTAGTATACCACGCGTCAATTCATTAGCTATGTTTTTATAAGGCATACATAATGAAATACTTAAGAAGTCTTTCACAAACCTGTATGAATGAGGAAGTTCGTATTAAAATATATTTTTAAATGCATCATACGATAGCAGAGTCGAAACTGTTTACCTTTCGGCCAGGTTTTTGAAAAAGTTACATTTCGGCCGACATGTTTTTCTCGAGTTTGAGATTTTACGCTTCTACCCCAAATAAAATAAGCTCGATCGCTGTTTTTTTTTTAAATACGGTCAGTCGTTTTTCGTATAAACATTTAATTTATGTTCCGCACATGTTTAGGGCATTCCACAGCGCAAAAGTCGTTGTTTAGTTTTAAGGTTTAATATTTAGCAAACATATTAAATATATCAATTACAGCTATGTAGCTGTAATTAGAAGCGAATTCTACGAAGGAAGATTTCATCAGATTTATTAAATATGTTTTTAAGTCAAAATAGTGTGTTCAAGCAAGTCAACAACAGCAGCGCTCTCACTGATTTACCATTTTTACAACTTTTTTTATTTTGTCTATGAAAGAGCATTTTTTGTGTAAATATCTGCAAACCAATGATATAAGATTGCTGACTAAAAATCATATCGCAGACTTTCATATTTCCGTTCGAAAATTAATGTTTTATGGCTGAAACCGTTTAAGAAAAATGCAAAAAAAAAAATCAATTTTTGAACTTAAGTATAAAATTCTGCGATATTATTTTTGTCAGCAGTCTCTTATTCAACTGATTTCCATAGATTTTCGCAAAAATTGGCTCGTTCCAAGACAAAAAATAAAAAAAGTTGTCAAAACGTTCAATCTGTGAGAGTGCAGCTTTAAGAAGGACATTTTTGTAACCAGGAAATAAATGTAATCCACTATTTTTCATTATTTTATTGAATATATTTTTTGCTTAAGATATCACCAAGAACTCACAATACGTTGTTGATGAGGTAGTCTGAGTCATTTGACACAAAAACATTGTAATATTGTCGACAGACTTTTCCGAAAAAATCTGAGACAATCTTCTTTAATATTTTGTAAAATTTGGTGAACTCAATATTACCATAAAACATGTCGCAAAGGATGTCTGTTTTTCTCCATTAAAGATTGTTCCTCAAAACTAAATGATACATGAACCTTGAAAATTTTTAATCTTTGGCCTTCCGCACTCACTTTTGCACTGTGGAAGGCCCGTAAATGTTCAACGTCAGACACATACAACTGGATAAACGAATTACACAAAATATCCAGATATCATAGTGCTCATCCTTTGTGTATCGTGCCATGTACGTACAGTGCTTTTTTGTCATGAAATGCGGCAGTAGCTAGGCATTAACAACGACCATGTTAAGTGGCACAAAGATAAACACATACACGCGCACGTAAGCACGTACAAACACACGCACACACGCACGTACACACAGACACACGCACGCACGCACAAACACACGCACGCACGCACGCGCGCGCACACACACACACACACACACACACACACTCGCGCGCACTCACGCACGCATACACAGACACGCACGCATGCACGCACGCATATACAAACACGAAAAGAACATCACATTGCAACAATGACATACATCCATAAACATATTGAAACACTTGTAATCATAAATGCAGAGGTTAACGTCATCGATCAGTCAGCAAAATAGGAGTTGACTGGGGGTTCACCATACTTTCAATGTCATGTTTAAAAAGAAATTAATCCCTTGACATTTGCGTTTGGATGGAAACATTTTTTCAAGAGACGCTGAAAAAAATGTTTGCTAGTGAACTATGCTCACCCCCTGAAATCCAAACATGCATCAAATAATGATTTTACCCTTCTTCCAAACAAATATAACACACGTGTTCATGCGTTTTACTATTTGGCTTTCCCAATCCACATATGTATTGTTGACGAAACGCTTTAAGATGTTACAGAGCAATTGTTTATGTATAAAGTGAACTATATTATACATTCATAACTCGATGTAGACAAATTGTTATCTACTAGTATATCAAAGTGAATACTTAACACATATAAGTAATAAAGTACTGCTTATCTTAATTCTAAAGTAGTTTCGACTTAAAAAACACAGCTAAACAATATAGGTATAGTTCTATCATTATCATTACGTGTTTAACCATTTACAGACTGGCTGCATGCCACCCGAGCCATGGTGTTTCTGGGGCTGTTCTGTATGATAGGGGCCCTCGTGACAGCCATACTGTACGTCTTCGTCAAAAAGGATGACAAAATGTTCCTCTTCATTTCCATCGGCCTGTCAGGCATTGCAGGTACAAGGTTTTTTTTTTTTTTTTTTTTTTTTTTTATCTTTATGGAGAATGTTTAACCAGAAAACCAAACCTGTAGTCAGTGCTATAATCAAGCTTAGTCTTGATAAATGTAGCTGCTAAGCATTTTGCATTCTCATTTGAAATATATCTTTAAAAAGCCCTGTTGTTTTTCATTACACCTTTCGATTGTATTTGAAAAAGCGATCCATGTAAACTGTTATTTTCATGTTTTATTTGCTATTATTTCGACAGGCCTGTTCATGATGATTGGCTTCGCTATATTCGCTGACGAGACATCATATTTGCCCTATGACTACGGTGCCGGATTCGCACTGTGTGTGATTGGATGGCTCCTTGCTTGGGGTGTAGCCGGGCTTTTCGCCTTCATGTTTATTCTGTCCAGAGGAAGTTCTGCCCCCAGTTAGATAGCTTGTCATATTAACAAAAAGGTGAACGTATCTGTCAAAGGTGATCACTCACCCCTTACTTCAAACACAAAATATAACTGAAACTACATGAATAACCCTATTAAAAAACTTAGTATCATACACTAAACGAGATACAACCGCGTACAAAACATTACAGGTTGGCCACACATGCGTCGAAATATCTTCATTTACAAATTTTCACATTCGCCTAGTACTTTGTAAAGATGAAACTTGACGTTTTTATTGTATAACACACAAGGAATTATGACGTCATTGTTTGTTTCAATATTACACTTCGATCGGATTAGCGCGGCGTCATTTAACCAATGATATAAGACGTAACAAAAAATCAGCTATTCTTTTATACAAACGTATGTTGTCATGAAATTTGCTTGCGTTCCCCACTGCGTTCATACAGCATAAACGCACAAAAAATGCGATCAACCCTTAAATGTTTAGGTACCACCTAAGGGTTAGGGTAAGGGTTATGGTTAGGGCCAGTGATACAGTTAACTGGGGTGTCAACTATTTGATGGTTACATAACGTCACACTTGTCCCAACATTTATAAACAATTGCAAAAATAAAAGAATAAGCCTCATCGGGGATAGCAATGGAAAAAAATCATGAAAACTGATAAACCAACTACTCAGCGACAAGATACATGTCCATTTTTATAATTAAAAAGAATGCAGAATTATTGTTGATGATTCCTGACGCCATGCAAACAATGACATGTATTTAAAGTAAGGAGTGATGACCACTTTCAGATATATGTACCTATATTTGAGCAATGTATTGAACATATTGATGCATAGAGATGTTTTTATCTTATTTTGTACGCTCTGATTCTTCTTCAACTACTACTGTATGCCAAGTTGAAAGCCTTACATCATGACGCATCTTATGTCTTTAACATGTAATCTTTAATAAATTTAATTAATTATTGCTATAACATACTTTTTTCTCTTTAGGTATTTCACTAATTTTAATTAATTAGATCTGTATGAATCTCGTCCAGTCGTCTTTACATTATTTTCACTATTGAACCTTTATAGCCGGTGATCCGAATTCAAAGTTCGTATCTTTAAATAAAATATTGTTTTATATTGTGTATATGTATCAAAAACGTCATGCTTTGTGCTTATGGGCGCAAGTTTCACCAGTATTCAAACGCTTTTTTCATGAACATAATGCTTTAAAATTGCTAATAGTATATATGAATATATGTTTATATGACTTGTATACATATTTTAGAAATTATTATTTTAATAAATTTAAAACAACAACATTTGTTTGCACATTCCTTGTCTGTCCTTGCCATCATCTTGAAGGAATCACCACCGTGCAAAATTAGGATTAAAGGACAAATAAACCCACACTATTTAAAGTGACACTCTTATTCAACATAAAAACAAACCAATATATAACAAACATAAATTTAAACCTCAAACTACTTACTGACAGCACTATTGGAACATATTAATTACTAATAACAAGATTATGACCGTGTATTTACTAGTTGTATCCCTCATGAAAACCATTGGTTCATTATTCATACTATTTTGTATTAAAACACTTGTATTAATTGTGGTAATTCTATTTGAGAGTAAGAGTGCACCTTTAAAAAAAACAAAAACATTTTGTCGGTTTGAGTTTCAATCTTGTACAAGCATTACAAGCTGATGCCACATGCAACTAGTTTAAAAAGCCATGGGCAGCTTTCGGGATCTGCATCATTCATTCATTCATTCAAGTACCTGTGAAGCATTCTACATTAGTAAAGAAAGATGGATCAGCCCAGATTTAATTGAAGACAACCAGGATCGGTGAACGTCGAACTGGATCTATATATTTAGTACTATAAAATGTATCTCAAAGTTTTTCTCAGTTAAATGATGCGAAAAAAGCTGTATAGCTAATATGTCATCATCAGACGAAAATATGTGCATATGAGAATAAATTATGAGAATAGTTTATAACAAATGCTTGAAGGTATTATACATATGATCGCACATGGTATACATAAGTTCATTAATGTATACATATATTAGTTTACATAAAATAATAAAAAATGCATAAATACTATATTGAACACAAATACCATGCATTCAAATATCACCTTGAGGAGAGAGTGGTTACGCGTTGTGTTTTCATTAATTTCTGAACGTCATTGCCATTTCTAGCATTTTATAAATTACCATACTGAACTCGGTTTATTAGAACAATGGTGTTTTAATGGTCGTTTAGCTATACCATTACATCGTTAATTCATCATTTTGACATGTGTATGCAATTGGATGAACTCACAATTATAATATTGATATTGTTTTTAAATATGTCATAGGTATTTCTTACATTTTCGTCGGCGTAATGTAACCACATGGCAACTTTAAACTGTGACGACGTGCGAATACATTAAACATGAGAAAACAACTAGGACAAGTCTTGATTCAAAAACACTGCATAGCGTACTAAGGCCAACAATCTGTCCTAAAATTGACACTTATACTAAGTTCAGTTGTTCCCCCTTATGAAAATAAACTATAAAATATTATGTCTCAATTTTTGTTTACTTTCTCCTTTATTGTCATTAGTCAACTATTCGTTTGTTTATCATGAAGTGAAATCAGGCAGAAGGAAAATAATGACTAGCTTATAATAATAATAATAATAATAATAATAATAATAATAATAATAATAATAATAATAACTTTATTTAAAGAAGGTAACACATTAAGACATAGACATCATATTATAAACAAACATAACACACGACTTATTTACAATGTGGCCTTCTGAAAGAACATACACACACACACACACACACACACACACATACATGCTTAGAATGAAAACGCAAGCATAAATTTATGTTATTTCAAAAGGGTACGTATTAAAATGTTATACGAAAACATAAAGAAACATGAATATAATACATTAATTATAAGATCAATGCCGAACAATACATCAATTTGTACCTAAAGGTTAACAAATCGTATCATTAAAATTTATTAACTGAGTAAGTAGGACAGTCACACATGTATTTAACACCTTAATCGAGATATATATAATGTAAAAACAATAGTCATGGAATTATGCGTACAATTCTTACAACGGTTTTTGCAATTGATGATGTAAAAAGAACTTCTTGCAGCAGGCTTTAAATGTATTTTCCGTGTTCGATTTACGTATTCGTTCTGGTAAAGAGTTCCAAACTGTCCCGCTGTAGCATGCAAACGAGTGTTTCTTGTATTGAGTTTTATGTCGAATGTGGGCAATGTCTTGTCGCGTAGAAGATCGTAATCCATATCTTGTATTGTTTGATAACTTTATAATGTCTCTTATATAACTCGGTGTAAGATTGTTAATAGATTTATATACCATAACAGCCGTTTGATATTTGCAACGGTATTCAAATTGAAGACATTCTAATTGTTTGAATAATTCATGCGATGGCGTTCTAATAGGCTTAAAGAGAATAATTTTAGCAGCTCTTTTTTGAAGCGTGGTTATTCGTTTCGTATGCGTTTGCTTGCTTTTCCCCCAAACACTACAACAATAGTCAAACATAGGAAGTATATACGATTTATAAAACAAATGTCTCATTTGATCCGTTAAAAAGTAATTAAGTCTTTTTAAAAGAGCTATCTTTGCAGTTACTTTCTTGCAGACAAAGTCAACTTGCAGGTTCCATGACAATGATGAATCAATAACAATTCCAAGCAATTTCTTCGAAGTTACATTTTCAATAAGACTGAGTACATTGTCTACGAATAATTTGAGTGCACATGCATTTCTTAACTTTGCATTTGAACCCAGCAACATGCAATTCGTTTTCAATGGATGTATTGCCATGTTGTTTATTTTGCACCACTCCGATATTATATCTAAATTTATTTGCAACGTACGTTCAATTTCCTGCGTATTTGAACTTTTTGCATATAGTGTAGTATCATCAGCATATAAGTCAATCAAGGAATTTTCTATTTCAAAGGTAATGTCATTAATATATATAAGAAAAAGAATAGGTCCAAGAATGGATCCTTGAGGAACTCCAGACCTTATACATCTTCGTGAAGATTTGAAACCCCCAAACTTTACAATTTGGTGTCTATCTTTCAAATACGAAGTTATCAGTTGAACGGTATTATCACTAAAATTGTATAATTTCAATTTATGTAAAAGTATTTGGTGATCTACTAGATCAAAAGCCTTTCGTAAATCAAGGAAGAGAGCACCTACATAGTTTCCATTGTCAATTCCATCAATCCAATCATCAATTATTCTTATCGACGCTGTGTGACAAGAATGATTTTCTCGAAACCCAGATTGAAATTCATGTATGATATTCGTATTTTTTAAAAATGTTTTGATTTGATCTGCCATGTGCCGTTCAAACACCTTTGACAGTGTTGGAAGGATAGAAATTGGTCTATAATTATTTGGATCATTGCGACCAGAAGATTTATATATAGGCAAAACCTTAGCCTCTTTAAATGAGTCTGGGAATATTCCTAGCCGTATGCTATTATTTATAATGGACGTTAGTGGTATAACAATACAATCACCACATTGTTTAAAGATATTAGGCCCTATTCCATCTAATCCTGTAGCTTTCGCCGTATTAAGCTTATCAATATACATTTTTACCTCTAATGGGGTGATGTAAGATATATCAAAGCACTGACCCTTTAGCAAACTATTTAATTTAGTACCAAGTTTTGAAAAATGTG
The DNA here is from genome assembly GCF_026914265.1 of Mya arenaria. Lineage (NCBI taxonomy): Eukaryota > Metazoa > Mollusca > Bivalvia > Myida > Myidae > Mya > Mya arenaria. The sequence continues at coordinate 64,855,205 of NC_069126.1, forward strand.
TTTCATCGAACACTGACTTACTGATACAATCGGATATGTCAGTAAAATGCTTATTGAACACGTCTAATATTTGTGCATCGCCAATAACATTTATTCCGTTTGAATGAAGGTATTGTGGTAATATTATACTATTATTGTTTGTAGTGTCATTATTATTATCATTCAACTCTCTGAGGTTCTTCCATAACACCCTAGAATCTTTACAGTTTTTAACAGCTTTATTGTAATAATATTTCTTGGTTTGCCGTACTAATCGAGTAACTTTATTTCTTGAAAGTCTATATTCCGACCAATGTTGACGTTTTTTCAATCGATTTCTTTCTTTTATAGCCAACCTTATTTCGTCAGTAAACCAGGTTGGTTGTGTTTCAAATTTTATTCGTTTTTCTTTCAGTGGCGCATGGTGCGACAACACCTTATTCAGTCGCTTATATAAAACTTCCATGGCTTCATTAGGGTCTTGAATTTGTTCAACCTCATTAATATTTACCTTGTTAAGATCAATGCAGAAGCGAATATCATTAAAGTTTCTGAACGACCTATATTTTAATGTTTGATGTCGATGCGTGTTTTCTGAAATCTTTTGTAAACGGGCAGCTCTAGTGAAACAAACAGGAAAGTGGTCACTTATACTTAAATTTGATACGAATGCTTCACATACTCGATCCACTGAGTTCGTATATACATGATCTATAATAGAAGATGTTTTCTCTGATACTCTTGTAGGAACATCTATAAGCTGATTTAATCCGTATTTCATAATACAATCCTGCCATGCAGTAATTTTAAATGTCTTACATTCGGCATTATAATTTATATTAATGTCTCCGACGATATGATACTCTAAATTTAAGTCCTCAACATTCTTTAACTGATTATTGAACATATTAATCCATTCTGACTTACTATCAGGTGGTCGATAAATGAAACACATTAGAAATGGTTTGGTATTGCAAAAAGATACTTCAATCCACATTGCTTCAATGTGTTCAGACTCAAGTTCTTTTCTGCGAATAAATGGTATATTTTCCCTAATGTACACCAATATTCCACCGCCCTTTTTAGTTTTTCTATCTTTACGTTCAAAAATATAACCAGAAACGTTTATTATTTTGTCTGATATTCTGTCAGTCAAAAAAGTTTCACTGAACCCAAAAATATCAAAAGTTTTGCGCGATGACATCAAATAATATTTGATTTCATCAAACTTTGGCAATAAATGTTGGATATTCAAGCACGCAACGTGTAAACCTTTGCAACGAAAAGGAAAAGGGTCATCGTGTTCATTTATAAATACTTGTCTTGATATTGTTTCATTAGTGCTATACTTGTGGTTGCATTTTAGGTTGTTGCTTTTAGCAGAAATATTATGTCTAACACATGCACAATTATAAAAATTACACTCTGAACAAATATTAAGCAAATTTTCAAACCTGTTCTTGCTAGCAAAATTGATTGTGTGACTGTCAGTAAATCCCTAATAGAAACGTCGTCGACATGCTTCTGTTGCATGATTATCCATATTGCAGTTCGTACAAAAGTCTCTAGTTTTGTTGTAACTATGTCCGTGCATAACACCTTCATAAGAGGACTGTCTATATGGATGAGATTGCCCGTGCTCATATCGTTGTTCCGCAAGTCCATAGCCAGTTCTTCCGGTCAACTCGTTTCTTCCGGTTCGCTGTCGCTCTGGCTGCACATATCTACCGCTTCCGGTGAGCAAATCTCTTCCAGTGTCATTTCGGCCAGGATGTTGATACCCGGGAGAGTGATTCATTCCACTATTCTGTCGCGCCGGATGTTCGTACCCGGAACTTCCGGTGAAATTATTCCTTCCGTAGTCTTGTCGCGCCGGAAGTTCTGGCCCGGAGCTTCCGGTGGGGTGATACCTTCCCGTCAGCTGTCGCGCCGAATATTCTCGGTAGGCGCTTCCGGTACAGTGATTCCTTTCGATGTTCTGTTGCGGATGTTTCTGATAAGGATGTCGCATAGGATAAGAATAACCATCTATTCTGGTTATATCGTTTCTTCCGGTCTCAGGTCGTTCATTACTAGACCATCCGGTGTACCGATTCTTTTTGGTAAACTGTCCTACCGGATGTCTAATGTTAGCGTTTGCGGTGAATTGGCCCGTTTGTTTTTCGTGCCGCAAATTTTGGTAACTGCTCCTTTCGGCAATGTTGTCACCTTGCATTGACGGTGTTGGAGAATCCCTCGTGTCTGCAATATTTACACGGCGATTAATACATTGAAATATCCTTGTTTCACCTTGGTCATTAATGTGGATACCATCACTATGGAAGAGATGTTGGACCACGTTGCCATTTCTGTAGACGAAGGAGCTACATATATCCAATACCTCAGCACCGGTCTCTGCACACACACGCTGTACCAATTCGTTTATCGGAGATACATTTGCATCCCGTCGTGGACACACAGTACAAACATAAACTTTACATTCACACTGGCGCAAATGTTCAACGGTTTTCTTGAGATCTCCATAGATTTTATCCAGTGGAGCCCTGGCAGCAGCATCATTCCCGCCGGCGTAGATTATAATACTGCGCCACTCTTCATTGCTTGAAACATTTAACTTAGAGCAAATGTGTGATAACTTCTTGCCTGGATTAACGTCAAGTTCAACTTTTGGATGCAGACGCCGAAATTTCATACATTTGAGGATTGAATCGCCAATCACCAGTGTTTTTGTTTTGTGCTCCATCCGTCTCACATCGTTTTCAAAAGCTGTTTTCTGTGATGTTATTTTTGTAGAAACTGGTTTTCTCTGCGATTTTAATGTTTGATTTAGTTGTTTCACTGCGTCGGATATCGATTGCAATTTCTTAGCATTGGATTCGTTCATTTTTTCACAAGACGATTTCAACTGCATAGTACTCGATTCTACATCTTCAAGGTGACGGTCGGTAAAATCAGAGTATGTTTTATTTTGTCTTTTGACGCTGAACATTTCATCCCGTAGTTGAGCAAATCTCTCTTCTGTCTGGGTAATATGATATTCCAAATTAGTTTCTAAACGACTGACAGATTCTTGTAGACCTTTGAGTAAAGCAATGGTTTCCGAGATGGGATGTTGGAAATCTATGGCATCGACTTCGTTTGTACTTGTTGTTAGCGAATTTTCTACGCGGCATTCTGTATCAGTATGCATTCTTAACTGAACTTCACTGTCGCAGTCAATTAAAGTGACTGTTTCTTCTTCAGACTGAATAACAAGGTTCGATGGGTGCAGCAACTCCTTTAACGATAAATTAATATCTTGCACCGTTACGCCCCTTTCAGCTAAATTATTTTCGATAGAAGAGACAATTTCCGGCAGATGATCTTCGTGAAACCACTCGACTTTTTTCCGTTGACAAGACATGCACAGGCCGTATGATACATATTTAAGGCATAATGTCCCTTACCATTGTTGACCTTAAATTTAGTCTCGACAATCCGCTGTTTTTTATCATGAACTTGCGTCTTCAAGGTCTGGCCTTGCATTTCTCCCGAGCTGTAAAATTGTTCAGCGGCAGCCTTAAACACTTCGTATGTTCCTGTGTTGAACCGGAACATAGTTCCTCCTCCAGTGTTTTCAACAGTAACAGTGTCTCTATTACATGCGCTGTACTTTTTCTTCAGCGCTTTCTGTTTATTTAACTGATATAACCGTTTCTCCATAAGTGCGGCGCCGGTTTCCGGAACAATTTCAGTCACCGTTAAATCCATGTTTCAAGGAATATCGCGAAAATACTTATATCAATACACTAGAAATTTAAACGTGCATCTTAATTTTTACATTTTTCATTCTGTTTTAACACTGTAACGTTATATATGATTTTAATCTATTATATTCCAGACGTTGTCCAAAGTTGTTTTCTTACGCCGGACGTGACGTCAAGTGTTCCAAGCTTCCGAGTTAGATCACTAGTAGTGGGACATTCGAATGAAAGTTGTTAGGACCATGCATTTATTGCTTTTTAATGGGTGACAAAGATACACTCTTATTGCCTTATAGATAAACTTAATTTCATTTAATACTTATTTTCCTTACAAAGATATCAAAACTTAATACATATTTGCAAAAAGTTCATTAAAAGCTTTCCATACGAATTATATTAAAACTAAATATATAATTTCATTAACTTAAATTGAAACATTATCATAATTGTCTATCAACAATCACATTTTAAAATGCAAACCATATAGTGAAAAAATTAGCAAATTTATAAACTAACAACAACTCAATGATGATGTAATCATTAAACTTCCTGTAAGAATGCTAAGAGTAGCACATACGAGCACTACATACACTTCCGGCATTTGAACGGTGTATCATATCTCATTTTGATTATACCGTAATTTGTTTTATGAATGGAATTATATCAGTTTCTAGGTATTGTTGGTGTAGAAGAAGCGTGTATTAATGTGCTGTTTTGTTTTCTTGTTCTCATTTTGGACGACTGGATCGATCATTCAACCTTTCCTAGGGTAGGACTTTGGACAGATTGGTCAGATAAGCCAGATAAGCAGATGAAGTCTGAAGTGGTTTTTAACAAGATAATAAATTATAAAAAAACAAGATGACAAAGTTTATAGCGCATAAAGCATCAACATCAATTAAAAGAGACCCGTCGCATATAAAATGGCTTAAAAAATTAAATTCAAGTTTTATGCTACAATATTTCGTCACTATATTATTTTATTATATAATATCTGGAAAAATTCTGGTTAACACAAACAAAAAATGTTTCTCAGTTTCTATATCTCGCTCAACCGCTTTATCTAAGTGTCAATACAAAATTGATTTTTCATAATATACATTCATTTCTGAAATGTTTGACAGGAACATATTAAGTTAAGTCATCCACAGCTCTTAAATTTCGGAATATGAGTTGTTTAACTTGATAAATAACTCTACACAAGCAAAACTGTTTCAATGCAACTCAGTAAATGTTCATGTATTCTTATTAAATGTCTTCGTTCAATGGCAGGTTTGGTAAAGCCAACCCTGACCATGATATTTCTGGGCCTGTTTGTTATGATCGGGGCCACCGTGACGGCTATAATCTTTGTCAAGAAAACATCAAAGTGTTCCTCTTTATAACCATTGGCTTGGCTGTCGTCTCTGGTAGCAACGATCTCGACGGTTTATAGTATTTATATCAAGGTACCCACTGTATATCTATGGGGGTTTTATTGTTCGGTGACCTCATTTTACTTGAGCACCATTTGATAGTGCTTGATGTGAACTGAAGGCATTCGCAAACATATAAAGTAACAAATATTACAAACAAGCTTTGTTTTAACATGAAATATTGAAAAATGGTAAATTTCATAGCAAATTCAGTTGAAAGAAAGAACAAAAACACAAACTTCAATGACTTTATAGTGTGTTTTTGGTCATTAATTTTCAAGAATATTTGTTAATTGGAAAAGTGAAGATAAATGCTTCCAATCAATGTCGTATTAAAGTGACACTCAATACATGCACATGTATAACAAACATAAATTTGACAAACTTTTAATTACAAACTAGATGATGAATTTATTGAAAATATCAATTACTGATAACAAGATTGTAACCGTGTATTTAATAGCAAAACATATTAAATGATTGGTGAATGCTAAACGATTTACTGTGGTCTACTATAGTCTTATAAGTCTGAAATAACGAGTGCAATTAAATTATTCGACTTCTAAATTAATATCTGAAAGAGGTCTGTGCACAATATTTGTGTAAATATAAGAAAACGAAATATAAATGGCATAGAAGGATTTGTATTTAGACGGTTAAGTAATTAAACAATAATACATGCGTAAACCTCTGCCAAGCGTAATGACTAAATGCTCTGGTGCATGTTTGGTAAAATGTAAAGATCGGAAGCAATTATGAACTAGATATTTTTGCGAATAAAGCCACAAGTGAATGCTAGAAATGTGTATCATCGAAATATGTACGGAACAGCATATTCATTTTTTTTACTACTAACGTAAGTTGAAATTACCACAGAAGATCCCTGCCTTTTGGACATCAAATAAACTACACCTCCCAGTGCAAATTGAAAAACATTTAATAACGACTTAATCTCAGCGCAATGTGCTTCATACTCAAACATTGTAAGTGCAATTTTTTGGTAGTTCAATTTCAATTTAACTTCGAATTAACTTCAATTTTACTTCAAAGCTGAATAATGGTATTTTTTTAGACAAAAGAAAACAACATTGGGTTGCATCGTGTTGCACTATTTTCTTGACTGTTTTGGTGATAAGTGTAGCTATTTATTACTATATTTAATGTCTTCCTTATAGTGTCTACGTATGTGTTCAATAGCCCTCGTGCTATTATTCTTTTTAAAGCAACCCTGTCAAAATCAAAATTGCGATAAATCCTTAAGCACTTAAAGCATTTACGTTTTTTTTATTGATCTATTGTTTGTTTTATGTTATTTTTCAATCCTGTTTGGAATCACTTTCAAGTAATTATGGTGGTAAGAGTCTACATCACAATTATGAATGTTCGAAAAAGAAATAGCAACTCCGCTCTCTCATTATTTTGAGAAATGTTAATATAACATATATATATATATATATATATATATATATATATATATATATATATATATATATATATATATATATATATATATATATATATTACTTACATAGTACATGAACAGATACATTCTTTTCAACTGACCATCCAAGGATATGGAGTGATCATGAGTCCCTGCCGTCCATGTTACAATACTGGTTGTGCCCGCAGTATTGTTGAAATTCATTTGATTTCCCCCGTAGCATGACCAAGGCAAAGTCGCAAACGGATTACCACCACGAACATCACATTGTAAACTTTGAATAGTTGAAGAATTCCGGAACATGTAGTAGTCGTTATAACTTTCGTTATTGTTTATAATAATATAAGGTAGCTGGTTTGTCTGAATAAAAATGTCCGGTTTTATGTGTTTGATAAAAGAAAGTTGTGTGCACATATAATGATGAAAATGCCGTCCGGTCGAAAAATATATCGAAACCATTTACGGTTTGTTCGTGACAAATTAATCGTGTTCAAGGATTACGGATGCCAATCCCTAAAGTTAAAGTGACACTCTAATTTAAAATCAGTACATACTGATGTGTAACAAATATAAATTTTTAGAAATAGACATTTAACTACTTCCTAAACAATGCATTTATGGAAACTATTAATTACAGATAACAAGACTGTAACCGTATATTGAACAGCTGAAAACGCAAAAATCTTAAATGATTGGTGAGCGCTAAAATATTTACTGCGATCTACTTTCGTCTCATAAGGTAGAAATACCGTGTTTTCTGCACCTTTCTTTCAAATTAAACTCGTTATACTTCATAGAAACCATTGCTTTCGACATTTATTCTACCTTTTTGGTATATTAAAACAATTGAATTAATTGTGGTAAATCTTATTTTGGGGAGAAAGAGTGCATTTTTGATAAAGCAAACTAGCGTATTACTTTGCTTACTACGACTTTGCGCAATTCACCATATTATCGAACACAAAAACATGAAAACTGAGAAACTAATAAAAAAAGATGAATACGAATCGAACATCACTTACCTCTTACGTTCAGTTGAACAGTTCTACTTTTTTCAAATTGCGTGTACCAAAATACCAAGAAAACCAAAATACGTTTGCCGACGGGATCAAAAAGTGCGCCTCACCAAGAAGCTTGATATGATCGCCTTCATTTGTGAATATTGTATCTGGAATATCTTGCGATATACTGTCTTCTTGTATAGGAACTGCGATTATAACACAATGAACTTATAAGAAAAATATATGTACCATGAAACGAATACAACGTAATATAAAAAGAAATTAGACAGCAACTCGCGTAGACATAACAAAAAATAATTTGGTTTACCTTTGACGTTCGTATACAGTACCATTGTAATGTCTAGTTTGTGGTTTTGTTACCGAGATGAAACAAATGTCACTGTCACATGAAGTATTGTACAGAAACTCTAAATTAAATTTTATGACTGCACAATTGACAAAAGTGGCGACAATTGTATCAACACTGCTTTTTGCATTTGTGTGAACAAAATTGAGTAAAACTGCAGGTTGAGTTGTAGTACACGTTAGAGTCAGCACTGAATGTTCTTCATCGCCTGGTTGTTCAACTGCTATCCGATTATTTTCACAACCTGAACAAATGAAAACAATTTAAGCCAATAGTTCATTCTATGATTCTAGTACGTGCCAAAGAAAGAACATCACATTTTATATTGGGAGACTGCAGATGGTATCCCATTGACTGAACAAGTGCTTAGTGACTGTGGGTTCCCATAACACATATTCGTGTTTTGTCAAAATGTTGAGTTAGTCAGTTACCATATGTCACCTAAATACGGTGTCGCATGTAAAGTAAGCCTGGAATGAAAAAGTGTGCCCGGTATGGGGCTCGAACACATGTCCACCAAAACACAAGCACAGTGCCACAACCAACCACAATGCTGCCAGTTCCTACCAACACTACACCGTTCATCTTCAGTTACACACTCTCACATAATACACGGTGTTTCTTGGCATTCCCACATTTCTAATTTCAATATATCAATAAGCCATGCTGAAGGTTGACCGTTGTTTCCATTATTAATAAAGGTTTAAGTCACCATCTCTCACTGAGTTTGGTGGCGGTCCGTGGTCGACCAATCAATAGTATTAGTCACAATGAGTAAAATTCGCACTCACTCAGTCACTGTTTCAGACTTCAAAGTTACGCAAAAACGAAGTTAAAAGGTCATCAACATCATGAACATCTTAACTGTCAAACTGATATTATAGATTACAAACAATCATTCAGTTATATTCGCGTGACGATCTTTGCCATGTGTTGGCAATGTTCGGAAATAAATGAGTGTTCAGGAGGAATGCGTGACAAATTATGTCCCAAATATATTCCAAAATCCGAAGTGACTGTCAGACGTACCGACGAACATAACCTAGATGGTTACCTTCGTTTCGTGCGTTTAAATATCATCAATGAAAAATCGAATACAGAATAAAATTCTCCCAAACTATATCGGGTTCTGATTTGATTTTGTGTGTTATTTTATCCAGAGTTTTCATTTGTATTTGTTAACTTGCATTCTTTACGGTTTTTAGAATTAGTTGAGGACTATATTTTGCATCTGGTGGGTTCATTTTTTATGTAAATTGTTTACCTAAAACGGCCGAGTTTATGGTGACGAAAACTACCGAACGCAGTTGCCTCACACTTTAATGCTATTTTGGTGTCCGTCATACACGCGCTCAATATGGTTTATGAACCGAAAAATACTTGTTCCATCACATTTACGTACTTCGGGTTTATAGTGATTGCACTTTGTAAAGAAAATAGTGCTAATTGTATAGCATACTTGTAGCCTTAATAGGGCCCTGCCTAGCTTCGCTCGGTTTAGAGCCCGTACAAATGTTAAGTTTTCACTTATGAATCATGAGTCAAGATAACCTGCGTATCTGCTATTACTTGAAGATGCATAAAAAAGCATACGTTTTACAACATACACATTGACTGGAATAGAGTTACTGTAGTCACGTGGTGTTTGTAATTGAACTATAAAAAAGAACATTTAAAAAAAACGTATCGCAATGTATCGTGATACGATCTTTGGCGTATCGTTACACGGCATTTATGTCTCCTAAAGGTCATTATGTTGCATATGAAGCATTTTCGATTTGTCACCGATTTGCCATCTGACAAAAACTCTTCATTGACGGAAAATAAAGGGGATATTATGATAGGATGCTTTTTAGTGACCTGGTCGAGACTGATACATGTATACACACCGAACGAGACATGATACAGGTCACAAGAAGAGAGTTTTATCGTTATATTCCATTAATTATATATTATCGGTTTATCTAATTATTCTTTTTTATTTTTCGGTTTCAATTTGATTTAAATTTACCGCCATCTGTCAAATGGCAAAATATGGAATGGCTTGCGCGTATGAATGTGTTACGTACTTTTGTGTATTGAAGTCAAGGGAGGCTACTACAGCGAAATTAAGTCATAAATTACAGAATTCACTTTATAGAGTAAAATAAGAAGATAATATTTTATATATCGTAGCAAAATTATCAAATTGCTAATACGAAAACAATTATTAAATGCCACAAAAAAACACAAGAAATCAAGGTGCTGAAAGTACTGATGGACTAGGGCTTCATTTAGGGGAATGTTGATAACCATGTTCCAAGCATTAAACAAATCGTTTCACATCACAAGGGGTCACTGTTTAATGGGCTAGCTTAAACTTTAGACTAAAACTGCTTGCAAGCTGCAAAGGAAATTTTAAAAGTGTGGGTAGAGGGAAGAGGGTAGAGGGAGGATCTAAAGTGTTTAATCAGATAAAGCTCTTTTGAAAATCTCAATGTCGTTAAATCAGACATAAACAAATTAATTTACGTGGTTGGCGTATGTTAACCAAAGTACACATACTTCTTTAATTTTATTAAGCCATTTTATATTAAAGGTCTGTTATTTGCAGTTTCAGAGAAGATTTTCAATGCTGTAATTATATCCTATATAGAAAACCTGTCACATCTTTTTCAGGGGAGCTTTAAACCACAGGGCCATACTTTGGATAATATTTGTAAAAGACATCAATAATTGCAACAGTTGGCCATTCGTGTATTGTCCTCTGTCTCTGTCCTGATAGCTCACTATCTCAGTAGTTGCAAATGGTTGTATGTTCATGATTCTCCTGGTCATTGGTCATACAGAAAGATGTTGATCAAGAAGCTTTCATTTCAGGCACTCCGAATTGAATAGAACTGTAACATTTGGAGTGCCTAGAATTTGTAGGATTCCTAGGCAACATGTATCAGGTGTTGCAGTACATTTACTTTACTACAAATACTTTTACCCGTCCTTGTAAATCAGTGAATAATTCTAATATCTAGATTTGCCTTTAATTGCAGCAATTTAATGTCCAACTTATGATGTCAATTGAACTGGTTAAGCAATACTACATTTCCTTGGTGTGGGGATTGCTTTATTTACTTAAATAAACAAACAGATCTTGCGTTGGAAAGTACAATGTATTAACAATGTTACATGCAATTTTCTTGTCCTGACTCCATCCAAGCCTTAAATCTTAGATTAACATGTACTTGGGGCTATGTGTTTTATAAATGAGAACTATAAATTATGTTCAATTTAGTGCCACTTATGATATATCATTCCGAATACAAAAACACTAGCATTTTCTTTAAAACCACTAGCATTAATATCCTATGTTATGATAAAACCATTGCCAAGGTGGTAATTTGAAAACACTAGAAATTTAATCTGGTAAGGGTTTGACATAGTCTTTCTAGACAGCTGGACTTGTTTTGCAGTTACTTTGAAAATTTTCAAACGCTTAACTGATGAAGACTGTAGCAAAAAACTCACAGTACCAAAATGGATTTTAAAGACTTAAGAGATCATTCTCATATTACCTATACCATTAGTTCTTATCTACAAACTTAAGTCAACATAAAAATGTTTTACGTTAATATTGCAATGAATAAAACATATTGCAATAACATACCAATCAAGCTTAAATACGAGATTTCAACATTTTCCAGATAAACAATAAATAATTTTACTTAATAATTTTCTCGATACTTACACAAGCAGGGAAATGGTCTCTATTTGAATAGTTTACATATTTCATGGCTTTCATCATTCAAACTAACATTTCGCTTGTTATTTCAATATTCAATGATTTTGTAAACATTCATAAATGATGGTTAAAATTAAGATTCATACTAATAATGCCTACCAAAAGCACCTGACTGACCAATTAGAATCCGATTTCGGCAGGGCTTATTGGTGGTTCAGTGAAATCAACCATGACCTCCCACAATCTGCACTGATCAACAGTAGTAAATGCAATGTTTCCATTGTTCTTATTTTCATAAAGTTAGAAAACAACTGCAGTGAATAAAATTTATTCCTTATCACTGAGAAAGAGTTTAGAATGAACGAAGCCGACGGTCACATTTAGTGGGATATCAAATCATTTTATGTAACCGCATTTAGTATAAATGTTAAAGTTTTGAAAGTCTAAAAAGTTTCAATTTTTGTATATTTTGTGCTTCATTTAATTTCATTCTTTGAAATTCGTTTTTTCTTAGTGTTCAATCCCAAACATACTTGTTCACATTCAAGTGCAAGAAAAGTCTGTAAAATATTTTCTGAATAAATTTTTATATTAATGTTAGGTCACATAAAAGATAAACAATGTATTGTGTTTTTTAAAAATAACAGTTTTTCATCTGTTTAAAATTATTTCAAATGCTGTGCATTGAAATTTGATTATGAGTTTAAACTATGACAGGAATAATTCAAGGGAATGATTGTTTTGTGATTTCTAGCATTTAAATTGTCTGAATCGCATGAAAATTTATAATTTACGTAAGGTACCGGATATTCTCAAATAAGTACCATTTTTGGACTTGGGCACTTGTGTCCTAGTTCATAGCCATAACCGCGATGTCTGCATTTTCAAGCCGCATCTGGGGGTTCACTGACGTAATGTATTCGTACGCTGTATTTTGATTGGATTGCCGTTAGCGAAATTGAATAATCAAAGTAGTACCGGCACTGAATACAATGAAAACATCCAATAAAAATAGATCTCCTAACAATTCAAGCTAACTGTATGTTCTTTTAATGAAGCACAAGAAATTCATACGTAGCGAGTGAGTTAATCGGGTTAACTCCATGAATATTCTTGCATACGGTCAGATTATATGCAATAAAAATATGAACATAATGGAAAAGTAAGCAGCGAAATTTTCCGTTCAATGCTCTGTATTGATAGACTGGTACCCTCTTTCTCTTTTATCCGAAAAGAAACCAGTATCAGCTAACCGCGGTGCCCGTCGCGCATTCGAAATGTTTTGTGAATTCATACGTTAAACGAATAAAGCGTGCGGTCTAAGAAGAAAACAACCAGAAAATTTGGTTTAAAAAAGATATTGTTATCCTTTGCATATAATGTTGGTATTCCGAAGTCGGTCCCTGTTCTTTTTTTCGACATAATTTGCATGTTTCCGTGATATTTTCTTTTCGATACAAAGTTTTTTTAAATAATCATCGCATGGCACTTAGCACATTTTTTAAATACAACACGATTTTTGGTATTTATTGTTCAAATACTATTAATGTTTACTAAAATCCATATGCCCCGTACCTGTATAACTTTATATTTTTGAGGAAAAGTAAATCAGGGTACCAGTCTACTTATTGACCTCAAAATTTAATCTGATCAGAGCGGCCGAATGATTCAGACATACATGTTATGCTACTTCCGGATGCTGATGATGTGAATTTCATAGTGTTTTATTGAGGAAATTTATCAATAAAGCCGCCATTGAATGATTACCACCATCAAACGGATTTATTTTCATCTTACCGTGGGTAGCATTTTTAAATTGACACGTAAATTTTCAAGCAATACAAGTTTGTTTGAAAAAAATCATTTGATTTCAATTTTGCAAAATGGAGATAAAAAATATCAAATATGCGCATACTTATTTATGAAGTTTCATTCTAAATGGAGCCAAATGTATGAATATGTGCACAGCATTTGTGAATAAGATGATTGTTTACCTATGTGCATAGAATGTCTTGGAGCCACTCTCAGTGTAAGTACATGACATTGTGATAAACCATCGCCATTGATAAAACAATTTTGCATGCTCAATTTTGATTTCCTCCCTTACCACAGGGGCAGGTTGCGTTGTTTTGACATAAAAGTTTTGATAAAGTTATGGCTTCTTAAACAGGGTCATGTCAGCAAATATATGGAAATTCAGGGTCAAAAAACAACAAAACGGACCGGGGCGTTGTGTGTCAAAACAACACAACCTGCCCCTGTGAAATGTACCAGTCAAAAATAAATATCAACATTAAAGTTATGAAAGCCAGAACTAGTGTCCTCGCAATTCCGGGTGATTGCGGTGGTTTTGTCTTCCCTCAAAATATATCAGGGAATTGCTCTTATCTTAGATCCCTTGGGTGCGGGGGGGGGGGGGTGTTATTCACGGGATATTACCACCAGTTCGTTCACGCAGGGCAGGGATTTCACCGGGGATTGGCTGGACCGAAAGTCAAAGTACCTGCTTTTTCCGGGGGGGGGGGGGCGTGGTTCGTTGACTGGTGCATACTTTACAAGTTCTTTTTCTGAAGACGCTTTGTGCTCACTTTTTGTTTTCTAGCCAAGAATGAATATCAAAAATCAGTCAAAGATACTGTATGGTGATGCATTGTTGTTGATAGATCAATATAAATTTGTGAAATATTTGAGGGAAAGGTACTTGGTTAAATAATTTACAAGTGTAACTTTTGAGTTTTATTTAACAATGCAGTGCCGGATATTGTGGAGATAGAATTGAATTTGTATTAATTACTCAGTTGACTTGTGGCGTTTAGGGAACAAAATTAAAATCAAAATATTCAATAAAGTTCCCTTATCACCAATGTTGTGGAATAGTGAAGTAATGAAGATTTAACCTCACAACAGTCTTTCTCAAATGCTGTCCAGGCTTTTTTATGCTTAAGAATAACTAACCTCGCGATGTCAGTCCTGAAATCATCTTGGCATGAGATTGGATCACTATGGATCATTATGCACCAGTCAATTGTAACCACGGCTCCCACATCCGGGGGTATACCGGGGATAGCCGGCGAAATGGGCCAGGTTTTTACCTTTCAGGTGGCCCCGCAGTGCCAGGTCTTCCCGGAAAATACAGTATGGATGGGGCTTAACATAATGTCCCTTGGGTGCGGGGCATTTGGTGGGGACTTTACCATCAGATTATCTCTGCAGGGCGGGGATTTTAGCTGGGGTTGGCTGGACCGAAAGTAAAAGTCCCCGCTATTCCGGGGGGGGGGGCATGGTTACAATTGACTGATGCATTAGCTTGTGTATTCAGATAAAGTAAATATATATATAAAGTTATGCTTTGCAATCTAAATCAAAGATTTGAAAAAGGTATACTTTATCAATAAATGCAAGTATACATAACTGACTGTGCAAATCTTTATGTATCATCCAAATATGAGTACCTTGCAGGGTGAATGTTATTTGTAAAAATTATACCAAGTGAGCTTTCAAGATTACCTTTCCAATCGCGTACACAATGCAGTTTGAAACCTGGATAATTAAAACAAATCTTGGTTGTAGACCATTACTATTAAATATTTGATAAGTCACAGACATTATAAGGTACAGTTTAAAGGGGCTGTACTCAGTTAATGATGAAACAGCAAAAAATTAAAGAAAATTGTAGAAAATTGACATAAACTTGGTATCGATGTGTACAATTAATGCATTGAAACTTACTAACTGATGATCCCCATAGTTTACAAAGGATTTATTAATAGCAGTTATTTCGTGTTTTTCCATTAAAAAAAGATTACTAGGTATGTCTGCCGAGTAGAATTCATTCCTTATGCGTGATCTGCCGTTGATGTTATTACATGATATTAGCGTGTTAGGTATACATCTGGAAAATTCCACCAACTAAAAGTAAGTCTTCATAGCATAGTGGATACGACACTTCACTGCAATTTTTTGGGTATATTATTTAAAATAACGATATCAAAGAGTAAAATATTTTATTAAAAAAGTTTCCTTAGATTCGTTACAGAAAAAAACAACCGTTTTGGTGCCAATCTGGTGTACAGTCCCTTTCATAAACAACAAGTGAAGCCAATGCTGTATTAATTTGAGACAAACAAAAAGAAGACAGCACAAAGTTTAAAAAGTGTGACCAATGTGAGAATTCCTTACATAATTTATAAATTTTTATGCGATTCAGACAATTTTAATGCTAGAATTCACAAACATTCCCTTGAATTATTTCTGTCATAGTTTAAAGCTGCACTCTCATAGATTTACCATTTTTACAACTTTTTTTGTCTTGGAAAGAGCAAATTTTTGCGTAAACATCTTCAAACCACTGATATCAGATTGCTGACAAACAATCAGCTCGTAGTTTGTCATATTTCCGTTCGAAAAATATTGTTTTATGGCTTAAACCGTTACTAACAGTTTAAGAATAATGCTTAAAACATCAATTTTTTAACTTTAATATAAAAATCTGCCATCTAAATTTTGGTAAGCAGTCTTATATAACTGGTTTCCATGGATTTTCGCAAAAATTGGCTCGTTCCAAGACAAAAAATTAAAAAAAAGTTGTCAAAATGAGAGTGCAGCTTTAAACTCATAATAAAATTTCAATGCACTACATTTGACATAATTTTAAACAGATGAAAACATGTTATTTTTAAAAACCACAATATATCCTTTAGGTGACCTTACATTATAATGAATTTATTCAGATCATTATTAAGTGACTTTTCTTGCACTTAAATGTGAACAAGAAAGCTTGGGATTGGACACTAAATGAAACAAGAATGAAATTAAATGAATCACAAAATATCATCAAAATTATACACACAAATGTCCTTTGATATACAAAAAAATGGAACTTTTTAGACTTTCAAAAATTTAACATTTACATTATACGGTTATATAAAATGATGAATAGATTTGTAGGATTTGATATTCTACTAGATATAATTCGGCTTCGTTCATTTTTCTAAACTTTCTCTCAGTGATAAGGAATAAATTTTATTCACTGCAGTTGTTTTCTAAGTTTATGAAAATAAGAACAATTGAAACAACTCATTAACTACTGTTGATCAGTGCAGATTGTGGGAGGTCATGATTGATTTCAATGAACCACCAATAAGCCCTGCCAAAATTGGATACTGATTGGTCAGTCAGATGCATTTGGTAGGCATGATTAGCATGAATGTTAATTTTAACCATCATTTATGAATGTTTACAAAATCATTGAATATTGAAATAACAAGCGAAATGTTAGTTTGAATGATGAAAGCCATGAAATATGTGAAGTTTTCAAAAAGAGACCATTTTTTCAGCTTGTGTAAATAATGAGAAAATTGTTAAGTAAGTTGTTTTATTGTTTATCGGGAAATGTTGAAATCTCATGTTTAGGCCTTAATAGTGATCATACGTGATTGCTATGTTATTGGCACTTATTGCAATATGTTTTATTCATTGCAATATTTATGTAAAACATTAATTACTATGTTGACTTAAGTTTGTAGATAAGAACTAATGGTATAGCTGATTTGAGAATGATCTCGTAAGTCTTTAAAACCCCTTTTTGTATTGTGAGTTTTTTCCGTCAGTCTTGTTCAGTTTAGCTTTTGAAGATTTTTGAAGTAAATGCAAAACAAGTCCAGCACGCTTGTCTAGAAAGACTATGTCAAACCCTGACCAGATATAATTTCTTGTCTTTTCAAATTACCAACTTGGCAATGGTTTTATCATAACATAGGATATTGGTTTTAAAGAACATGTTAGTGTTTTTGTATGTGGAATGAAATATCATAAGTGACACTAAATTGAACATAATTTATAGTTCTTATTGATATTACACATAGCCCCAAGTACATGTTGTTTACTCTGTATCTGTTAGACGAAGAGTTATAATTCTTACACTTTGCCAAAGTGAACTTTGTCAGCTTATAATAATATTCGAATTATGGCTTGCACAAAAATACATAGAAAAGTGCCATATAGTTCGCGTTGCCATCTTTACCCTATCTTTGAAGTTTCAAACACTACCAGTGCCATGTATTATCATCATTATTATTAATTTATTACTGTGAAGTTTCATTTAAATCTGAAGCGCGCGTAAGTATATATACACTAGATTGTTAGAGAAAAAGACCATGCATACATGGACAATAGGACGAACATTTCTTAATACCTCAAACATCTGTTACATCCTAATAAGGCCATAGAGTTTGGAGAAACAGTTTGCTTTACTTTTTCTTTTTATCTTTATTAAGGATTGTTATGATAAGAGTGAGGTTTGTGCACATAAACTGGATTAAACCCCCAGTAAATTTACATTTACTGACCGTTCCAATGCGGTACCTAACAATTCTTGTTAACATACTTAGTTTTTTTATATATAAGTATATAGTATGTATGCATTGTGCTGTTTGTGGAGTTTTGTGCTGTTCTTCTATGTTTCTTGTCTGTGATATTGTGTTCTATGTCTTTGGCATTTGCCCAGTGCCACTAAACCGGGTTTATGTTTAAATATTTTGCTACTGAGCTTGTATCTGTAGCGGCGGACGCCCTCGTGTCTCTTTGCTTTCTCCTCTCACCTGACGAGCTTGACGACAAGGTCATGATTCAGGTACCTTGTTTATGGTTGGTAATAATAATCAAACACGAGCCTATATGAAGCATTCATGTCCACCTCCTTTCTTCTTAAGATGTATGCTTGTGTCAGCTTAAAAAGATTTTCGGTTTACTGTTTGTAGACAAACGTGTTTAGCAGTTGAACGTTAATGACTATGAAATCAAAGAGGGAAAACGTCCGTTTAAAGGGGTGCGTTATTCGTGCCATGAATCGTGTTTTGTACTTAAGGACAATGCCATGTGATGGGAAAGCTACATAGCGTTTTTCGAGATCAGTGCGGTCCGCCACAACCTGTTGGTGACAAACAGTATCCTTATAGGTTGACAACAACGCGCAGTTTCAAAGATCATGGTATACAGACACCTATGGGTTTTGAACTACTGGACCGCGCCTATGCAAGCGTTTGCAGGTCCCCTAGCGAGGAGCGGCACCTCAGCAATGGCCAGCCGTTACGTACAACCAACCTGCCACCTCAAAGCAGCGTAGCTCAGACACCGGTGACGACTGCTGCTGCACTATCCTTTAGACCGCATTTATTCTCATGTACGCAATTTATCAAATACCAGCGCAAAACTGACTTAGTGAAACATTTATTAAATGTCAGTACACCAATAACTGTCGAGTGCTCTAAAACAAATTAATCTCCGATGATGTCGACGGTACAGGAACTGTCCCGTAGGAGACATTAACATGTGGGGCTCTTCCATTTATGGTTCCTGTTTGAGTGCAATATCCTGTCATTATACATGTATTTTGTCTTTGTTTTACTCGAGCACCTATAACACAGACTTACTGCAACTGGCCAATTAGTTTACATGAAATAATAAATGAATGAATAAAATATTGAATACAAATAACATGCATAAAAATATCACCTTGATGCGTAATGTAACCACCTGGTAACTTTAAACTGTGACGGTGTGCGAATACATCAAACAAAAGAACTAAAGTAGGACAAATCTTGATCCAAAGGCACTGCATAGCGTACTAAGGCCAACAATCTGTCCTAAAATTGACACTTATACTAAATTCAGTTGTTCCCCCTTATGAAAATAAACTATAAATATAATGTCTCAGGTTTCTTTAAGTTCCTCCATTGTTTTCATAAGGCAGGTATCCGTGTGTTTATCATAAAGTGAAATCAGGCAGCAGGAATCTAATGGATAACTTCCTAGTTATTTCCTAGATATTTTAAGCAGGTTGACATTCGAATGAAAGTTGTTAGGACCATGCATTTATTGCTTTGTAATGGGTGATATTGATACATTCTTAATGCTTTAAAAATAAACTTTATTTCATTTAAAACTTACTTTCTTTACAAACCATATTAAAACTAAATAAATAATTTATAAAAATCATTTAAAGCTTTCCTTACAAACCATATTAAAACTGAATATAAAATGTCACTAACTTAAATTGAAACTTTGTCGTAATTTGCTTTCGACATTCACGTTTTAAAATTTAAACCATATGGCGGAAAATCTAGCAAATCAACAAACTAACAGCAACTCAATTATGGTGCAACTATTAAGCTTCCTGTAAGATTACGAGTACTACACACACTTCCGGCACTTGAACGGTGTATCGTATCTCATTTGGATTTTACCGTTATTTGTTTTATACATGGAATTAAAGTGGTTTCTAGGTATTGTTGGTGTAGGAGAAGCGTGTATTAATGTGCTGTTTTGTTATCTTGCTCTCATTTTGGACGACTGGATCGATCATTCACCCTTCCCCAGGGTAGGACTTTGGACAGGTTGGTCAGATATGCCAGGTAAGCAGATGAAAGTTTATTAAATTTTTGCTAAGCATAAACATCCATTTAAAAGAGACTAATCAAATAGAAGTTCGTTTAAAAAAAAAATGCTACAATATCTCGTCACTTTATTATTTTATAATAGAAATATTTGAAGAAATTCTGGTTATCACTAAACAAAATCGATTCTCAGTTTCTATATCTGAACGAACCGCTTTACCTAAAAGCCAATAAAAAGTTTATTTTTCAGAATATACATTCATTTCTAAAATGTTTAACAGGAACATATTACATTAAGTTATCCACATTTCTTAAATGTCCGAACATGAGCGGTTTACTTGATAAATGACTCCATTCAAGCAAAACTCTTTCAATGGAACTCATTAAACGTCCAAAAGCGAGTACATGTAACTTCATTAAGAGTCTTCGTTTACTGGCAGGTTGGGTAAAGCCCACCCGAGCCATGATGTTTCTGGGCCTGTTTGCTACGATCGGTACCACCGTGACGGCAAGTATCTTCGTCAAGAAAAACATCAAAGTGTTCCTCTTCATAACCATTGGCCTGGCTGTCGTCTCAGGTAGCAACGATCTTGACGGTTTATAGCATTTACATCAAGGCACTCCATGTATTACTATAGGGATTTTATTATCCGGTGACCTCATCTTACTTGCGCACCATCGGATAGCGTTTGATATGAATGAAGGAATATACAAACATATAAAGTAACAAACATTACAAACAGGCTTTGGTTGAAAATGGTAAATTTCATAGCATATTCAGTTGAAAGAAAGAACAAAAACACAAACTACAGTAACTTTATACTGTGTTTTGGTCATTAATTTTACGCAGTATTAATTAGCAAGTAACCTTCTATCAAATGATACCAGAATTATATGGGGTAATAAAGCATTAACATCTAACGTTCTTACAAATGATTAGATGATATGGCAAGCTTGATTGTACATGAAAAAGTGAAAATAAATGCTTCCAATCAATGTTGTATTGACATTTTATTTGCAATGTAGTGTTAAACGGATAGTGAAATAAGGACATGATATATGCATGGCTGTCTAACACAACAGCGGATCCAGGGGGGGGGGGGGGGGCAAAAGGTAATATGAAAAATGCACCATTTCGGATAAAAAATTGTACCCCAGCCCCCATGTCAACACTTTAAACATTACTTTATGTCTATACTTTAGAATGGGTGCAAGTCAAAAGGTTACGACCCTAAGTTACGCACACTCTAACGTCGAATCCGTGATCCGCCCCTTTATGAATCTTACTTCAAAACATCTAACGTCATAACCAATGGCTGTATAAAATGAGAATGGTGTGTGAAACGTTAAGTGATTTAGTAGTGCTAAACATATACTAGAACATGCATGTCTTTCATTGAATCTTTCTCCAATAAAACATGCTGGCTATGGGCTAATACCTACCGCGCACAAGGAATTAGTATGTTAACAAAATTACGATAAATGCAGACATATCGCAGATGTCACAGCTTGGTATAAATTATCATATTTTACAAATATACAATCATTACACAGTAGTTTTGTAAAAGCAGGTTTTCCTTGAAAACTGTATATTGAAAAGTACATGTCTAATACAAAACTGAGTATTTACGAGCATTCACATCTTAAATGGTGTACTTATTTTTCAGGTATTTTCATGCTGGCTGGGTACTTAATATTTTCTGAGGCGACGTCACATTTGGGATTACGCGGCGGCAATGGCTCTTCGTTTTGTATACGTGCCTGTATTCTTGCGTGGGGCATTGCCATTACATATGCTTTTGTATTTATCTTGTCTAAGAGGGAACTGCCGCCAGCTAATCTCGTTCATGCTTCACTCAATCCACTAGAAACACATATGTAAAATATACATATGATCATAGCGTTTAAATATTACTGGAAATGTATGACTATGTTACAGACAAAATAACATTTAAAAGACTGTTTTCTGTTTTTTGACATATTATTCGTGAAACTATGCTTAAAGGCGGTATAAAACAGTATTCAGTAAAGTATATTGGTCAATAATGTGGCAGTCTTGAAGAAATTTTAGTCGCCATTAAAAGATTGAAAGTGATTTATTGTTCATTAATATTTTTGCATCATCATTATCATCATCATCATCATCATCATCATCATCATCATCGTCCTTTTTACATGTTCACATTTTTAAAGCAGATAATAATTGACATTTTCAGGGAAGATAAAACACAACACTTTAAATGGTATCATAAGTGATTGATGCAATATTAAAAGTATTATCATAACACCGGACGGTTGGCTTGCTTTTGGAAAGAGTATGATAAACTTTGAAACTATACATCAGGACAAACTAGAAGAGTTGAAATGACATTTGTTTTGAAAAAAGGGAAAATATATGCTTTGTAAATTATACGTTTTTACAATACATTCTGACCCTTTTATAGAGAAATTAACATCATTGGAAATATACGACCATTTGAAATCCAGTGCATTCCTGTTTTCTACGTAAAGATGGCATTAATGTTTAATTTACCATTTTACTTCTTAATGAACATTATAATATTTTGGTCCAATTTGTACCTTCATAAATCTGAATACGTCGTAGAAAATGATGCAATGACAAGAAAGTTATAACAGTTCAAACTTGTGTCTTCTTTCTGAACTGTACAATGAATTAAACAGGAGTAATCACGAATTTAGAATTGTGATTGCGGAAGGGATTTGATTTTCTGACCAAAACATTTCGAAATGGGACTTAGAAAGGGGGACGGTAATAACCCAAAACATAAGTAAGTACATGGTTTACTAAATAAAATGAGAAGTATTGAACGTCTTCGGCATCAATAGCCAAAATACTTTTAGAACCTTTTTAGTAAAAAGAAGTCTATTAATAATGATATTTCTGTTGAACAATTTTATATATAATATTTTTCTAATTTGAAAGATAATATGGGTAACGCAGATTATGTTTATACTGAAGATTTTTGTAATAGCCATAACTTTGATGACAATGATTGCTATTTTGAAGAATTAGAGTTTCCAATTACTGTACCGGAAATTGAGACCATCGCAGAACAATTAAAGAAAAATAAAGCCTTTTCAGGTGACAAGCTGATTAATGAATATTTTATTGCATCGAGTGATATTTTGGCTTCCCATTCAGTTGATATTATTTTAAAGGGTATTTTGGTTACCGGTTATTTCCGATCTACTTTTTAAGGAAAATGACCCTAGTGATGTGAATAATTATCGGGGTATTACTCTTGTAAGTTGCTTTTCTAAAATCATTTTGAAAAAGAGGCAATGTTACTGAGAACTGGCTATATGGAGATAAACCTTTAGAAGTTGTAGATAATTTTAATTACTGAGGCACTGTATTCAATTACACCGGAAGTTTCATACAAAATCAAAGCACTTTAGCTGGTAAAGGTCTAAAGGCATTAAATGCTCTGTAAGTGAATGTCAAACCTTTTTTACTTAAGCCAAGTACTATTTGTCAATTATACGATTCTTTTTTTTTGTTTCAATATTAAATTATGGATGTAAGTTATGGGGTTTTAGTACAAAAATGAGGAAATAGAACGTATACATTTGAAATTCTGTAAAACAATATTTCATGTTTAAACCTCAACTTGTACAGCTGCTGTGTATGGCGAGCTAGGTAGATACCCATTGTATATTAATAGATATGTTAGAATTATCAAGTTTTGGTGTAAAATATCAGAAAGTAATAATACTATTGTTCAGCGTTTATATGAAAGTATGTTGGTTGATGTGGCAAGAGGTAAAAGTAATTGGGCATCAAGTGTAAAGACTTTATTAGATAATGCAGGTTTCAATGATAATTGGTATAACCCAAATGGCTTGAATGTAAAATACTTCCATGTATTATAAAAACAAAGATTGATAGACCAGTTCAAACAAACATGGTTTAACTCTGTACAGATTAGCCCTGTTTTATTCATGTATAGAGAGTTAAAACAATCAAGTGAAAAGACTTTATTAGAAAATGCAGGTTTCAATGATAATTGGTATAACCCAAATAGCTTGAATGTAAACTACTTCCATGTATTATTAACAAAGATTGATAGACCAGTTCAAACAAACATGGTTTAACTCTGTACAGATTAGCCCTGTTTTATTCATGTATATAGAGTTAAAACATATATTTGAATTTTATGTTTATTTGGACAATGTACCGAAAGCATACTGCATTGCTTTTACAAAATTAAAGTTATCTTCACACCCTTTACGTATTGAAACTGGCCGATAGGCAATGATATAATAAATTTTGATAATTGTTTAATATGTGGTTCTGGTGATTTGGAAGATGAGCATCATTTTGTCTGTATTTGTAAAGCATATGAAAATATTCGGAAACTGTATCTTTCGAAAACCTACTATGTAAAGCCAAGTGTTGTCAAATTCATTGAAATTTTACAAACAGTTAATACAAATGTTCCCCTACGGTTGTGTAAATTTATTCATGAAACATTTGTTATACCTTCTTATATTGTTAACAATGTAGTGCAATAATAGAAATGGATTTAAATTGTTCCTTGTTGGATGAAGAACGCAGCAGTCCAACTTCTTTTGGTATTGTTATTAATCATGCATATGTTTTTAATTTTCTCTTTCATTTATATGCTTAATATGCAATTAATTGATTAAAAGTGATTATGTCACGTGATAAATAATGTAAATTAAACTTATCATGTAACAAGAACCAATATGTTTACGTTACTTCATAAATATGTTTCAATCTGAATCTTTCATTTCCAGATTGATGAAGAAATTCAAATGCTTAAACAGCGTGTTTATTTTCTAAAGTAAGGTACATTGTACATGATTCATTGTATTAAAACATGTTTTCGGAGAAGATATATCATACTAGAAATGCTTTTTGATACATGATTCAACCGTGCATTTAACTTATAACAAGGGCAGAACACAATTTTGTACATAATAGGGAAACGATAAAGCGATTAAGTTTATTGATTGTAGCTGTCTCTTGAGTTTTTAGAAGGACCATCGTTTTATTAATTTCTATTATATACTATATATGACCAATAAATATCACAGTTACTATCAGTTTTTTTGTATTTTGTTTATTTCAATGAAATTTTCTTATGCCAAATCAAATCTTATATACATTATTATCAATTCTTGTATATAATTAGACATTTTGATTAGAAACAACACGACATTTTATCTAATCGGAAATTTCATTTGATTTTTACTTTAAAATCGTTTCAATAAAATTTAATTATTTTGCTTTATAATATTAAGTAAAATATTACAATTGTATAACAGAAAAAGGTATGATGATAATAATGCTTACATTTTCATCAACCTCAAAATACATGCAAAAAGTGAATGTTCATTGAAAATGATGGTCAAAGAAAGTTCTCACCACCGTAACCAATACTCGTAAACTTTGTCATCATATTTTAAAACTAATTAAAAGCCAAACGACTATACAGACACAAACAAGAACAGGAATTTTATAAATAAACAATACAATTGCATTTGATCAGTAATTAGTCATGCACTGGTATTATTCTCGGTATTTACGTCAATTGTATAGAGAGCTAACTCCTGTTCATTTCTTTTCGTCGAGTTAAGTGTCAGATTTTCATATTGATTGTTTTCAGATGAAGAAGTCCTTTCTTTGATGTTGTCTTTTGTGTTGAACCCTGTAATATAAATCATAATTATATTTATATAGGGGGCACTGTATACTCGAATAATTTCATATTAATTTGAATGACTGTTTATGTTTACCATTTTTTGCTGCATTTAAGTAAAGATTTTTATTCATATTATATATATTTTTACCAATTGAACCAATTCATTCCAAGGGAGTGACAATGTGATTATTATATATTAACTCGATATGACTTATATTTATTAATGAAACATTGAGTATAGCGTAATTGCCATATAAAAGAATCGAATATTTCACGTAGGCCAATAAAAGAAACTGCAGACATGTTAAGTGCTCATTGGCTGAATGGCAAGCGACAACATTTTATAATACATATCTTATGCAAAAAAATATCCCATTTAAACAATCCACAAACAAAGTTCATAATACGAGTCATGTTTCTGTAATACGAATGAAACCATATTAAGATGCATGGTTCCAGTTTCATGCATATTTTCGAACTGTTATAATTATCTATACCTTTATCTATACCTACCCAAAGCTGTATATTCGCCATTTGGTGTGCACCTCAACATGTTTAGGTCTTCGTATCTAAAATATATGTATGTAAGATCTATTTAATGGTCTGAGCCCAAAACGCTATTAATGAAGACCCTTGCAGTCAAATTTGTAAAGGATAAATACAATTTCAACACATAAAAATGATAAAAAGACAAGGCTGTATAATTTAAATTATACATTACCGTGCATGCTCTTGTGAAACATTGCTGTTGGATTGATTCATGTCTGAAATATAGTAACTAACACGATAGGTGGCTTAACAAATAGCTTATGTTGAGAGATAAAGGATTAAATATGCTGTATTGAGAACCTTTTAGCAGTTTGTGTTGTGAACAATTCTTTAAGTGTATATCATAAATATGTGTAAGATGAATAAAAAACAGAAAAAGAATTCAAGAAGACCTTTTTTGAAAACATCAGTCTCGGTCTTATTGCAACTGTTAAATCATATGATGAAAAGTGCCACAGAGCCAGTGCTTCACAGTAATGGTTTAAGTGTTCAATTTTCAAGAATAATCAATCACTAATGTCAACATTAATGACAACGTAGAAAAACATTACATTTCAATTGATAAACCTGAGTGATAGGATATACTGCACGTATATTCATAGTACTAAGTTTCATGGTAAAATAATAAACATCTTCAAGGTTTTGAGGTCTTGGTTAATAGTTACTGGCACATAAATAGTTGTTTCCATGACATATTTAAAAAAAACAACACTTAAGGCAAGTCGTCCTTAAATCAATAAATCAAAAAAGCTATTGGTAAAATTTAAATTTAAAGCTACGAAATTTTAAGTTTGAATAGTCTTAAAGTTTTCACCTTGCGCTTTTTTGATATCGGTAATATGCTATTTAACAAATAAAGTTGCTATATAATCATAGTTAAATTTTGTTTTATTACCACTCTTTAATATATTATGACATAGATGTAGCGTCATTATGGTAGTTAATCATTATCAGTTAAACTTAGAAATAATCTCGATGTTAATATCGTAATATATATTTACATCCTAATGATGGATGTGTTAACTTAAAGTAACTGAACAGTGATAAAAAAATACATTGTTAAAAAAACGAAAACAGAAAACAATCTCAACTGTTTCTGTTTTAGTGTATTTTGACCTTGAACTGACAGTGACATTGAAGAGATCAGTAAATATGTCAATATACAGCACATTATGAATAGATACATGCCATGCATTAGGATATACATACTTTTTTATTTTAACACCAGCACAATTTGCAATAAGTCTCGTACAACAATAGCAATCGTGCGATCACCATAAACTGGCACGCTGAAATGGTATAAAACCTTCGCATTGGCGTTTGAAAAACAAAATGTACCTTAAAGCATTGTTCTAAATGAGAGAACATAATGTACAATTCTGTCAACGCTTTTCGACGCATCCTATCTGTTATTTGAGATTGATAAAAAGTAAACAGGAAAAAAAACATTTTAGGGGTATTTTTCAAATCATGACTTTGAAATTTCCATTATTGAGCTTGAACTTAACATGAGAGAGTTAAGATTAATATGTGGACAGATTTGTATGAATTAAATACATGCCATGCATGTACAATGCATGTAGATAAACCTTTTAGTGTAACACTAGCATAGTTTGCCATAAGACTATTACAGGAAAGTGATCGTGCGATCACCTTTGGCATGCTGGTTTAGTATGAACTTGGCGTTTTCAAAAAAAAAGAGTTATAACCAAAATTTATTTTAAGTGAAAGAACATACACTTTAAAAACCTGCCACATTTTGTTTCACAAACTAAACATAAACAAATTATAAAAGAAGAATAGTTATGAGGATTAATCAAATTTTGATTTATTTTGTTCATACTTAAGTGTGAAATGACCTGAAATGAATATAACGAGAGAAGTAATAACTACGGAAATATTCCTTCTTAGTTGTTTTATGAAAATAGCCATGTTTGAACAGTACTTTTACTGAAATAGCCATTAATGGTCATTAATGGTGGCAATCTTGCATATTTCCTTTTCGTTAGAGCCACCAAGTGGCCAAACTCACTTTCATAATCTACAAATTTAAAACTTCAAAATGATATACAAATAGTTTGTTTAGCTGAGGGATGCAATACATTTCCTTATTTTTCAACCTTGGAACCCAGACTAAATACAGTTTTGTTATTTCGAAATTATTTTAAATGAAAATTTTGAAGGTGGTAGTTATTGCTGTATTACATTGAGCATCATTATTATTTCGAATACGAATAAATTGATACATGGTGACGCTGAGCAAAATAATCGTTCCATTTGTTTTGTTTGGAAGATTTTTCATTCGGATTTGAAAAAGACAAAGGAAGTTAATAAAATAAATACATGAAAATACCATCGTGCCCTATGCGTTGTCCCATCTTTTTTTAATGATGTCATAACCTCAAATAAAAATAAACCGCTCATAGACTAAAATATTCCATGAAAACAAAACAATCATAAAAAAGCTTTACTTTCTTTTCTCACTAAGTATACTGAGCCTTTTTAAATGTTTACTCTCTATACCCTAATTTTCCTCATAATGATGGTGTGGTCTCTCGTATATTTCTTGGAACGTAGTAATTACTAGGGCATGCTATCTTGCTATAATGCTATAATGTTGTTTTTATCAAGACATTTTGAAAATCTGGCCACTAACTATGTGTGATAATATTGTCTTGTAATTGGCTAAAAAATCAAATAAAAAAAATCAGACAAAACATACCTATCACGTGTATAACGACGGACGATATAACGCTCCTACTTCCATATTGAGCAAGAAATGTTACATTGTTTCCATGGTCGTTTCTTTTCAGGATCAATGTCATGCAAGTTATAACTGTAATGCTTTCGCATATGCAGGTTACATTAGCATAGAGGACTTTACAATCGCTCTTTGGAAATATTGTCGCATATTGCACGTTGCCGATGTAAAATTCTACAATAAATGCAGGTTCTGTGGTATTACAGGTGACTGGTACAGAATCGTTTTCGTTCACAAACACATTGGCAGACATGTGAATTTGTGCTGCTGTAAATATAAGAAATGCATAGTTTAGTGTAAATCAGCTTTAGTATCTCACCTCGTTTTCCTATATTATGCATATACCACAGTTTGCTGAGCAGCGTTTAAGTTTACAACGTTCATATCATCATTAAAATCATGCTCGACAAAATATGCTATAATACATACAAACAACGCCTAGATCAATTAAAATCCGTGTGTTTTATCATGGGTCATTCCGCTCATTATGAAACATATATATAATCTTATAATGATACTTTTTATGATTTATGCTAATACTAGACGACAAAAAAATAACAAAATAGTATAAATGCGAATATGCAAGTCACTAAGCAAAACAATGGGTATCTCCTTATGAGGATTAGTAAGTCATGATAATGAATTAGTTTCACCTCTTTAGGAGATAGTTAGTCGTGCATTGGAGAGAGTAAATCCTACTAAGGAGATAGACATTCGTAATCGGGAGAGAGTTAGTCATAATTATAAGTTAGAAGCTCCTAATTAGGGTATCGAATAGTGGAACATATTTTGGCACCTGGACTATTCCATGGCTTTCCTTGATGAGAGAAAGATCATATAAAATAGAAATTGCTAACCAAAGGTAGTCTATATAGCGTAAAAATGTTTCAAAACAAATTATTATTATATTCAAACTATGATCCATTCACCATGAGCTCGCAATTACACGTAATTGTTACCAGGTTAAGCTTCAAGTTACACCTATTCTCAAATTATCTAGATAAATCACTTAAGTAGTTCAAAGGCCTATTTAATTGGAATAACTATATTAAATAATTCTCATTTTAAAGGCGGATTCGGTACTTTGATAGTTACACATATGTTTAAGTCTGAAGCGTTCAGATATTTCAAATGATTTAAGTAAATGGTGAATATATTATTACTGGAATAAATGCAAATGATGAAAAACCATGAAAACATGATTCATTCTAACCAATTGTTTACCGTAAAATTCAAATACGACTAACCATATGTCTTGAGAAGTGTCAAGAAGCACAAACGCATAAATGTCCTCATGTCTCGTTTTATAATGTAATAAACATACTTCCTAGCACGTTGAACAGGGATATTATACCTGAACGTTTAAGTTGATATATCTATTTGAAGTTCATAAATGCAGGCCTAATGGCATTTGATTTAAACAAACAGTAGACATTTTACTTCCTCACTAATTCACTATTATCGGGTATGCATATTTGTGACGCTATACAGGTATACATATCTGTAACTAGTTTTACCGTATCACGCCACAGGGAAATGTATTGTTTTCTATGAAGAATAAACACTGTCGCTATTGATAAAGATTCACTTAAATTGAAAATCGCCTTGTACAACACAGTACATGAAATACATGTCCCATACAGTGGATAAGACGTATTTGTTAAGCCTCTTCATAGATTTATTCGGCAAGAAAAATAGTTGCGGATATATTTCTCATTTCTACATTTGCCTATTGGCTGCATAATAATAATAATAATAATAATAATAATAATAATAATAATAATAATAATAATAATGATGATGATGATGATGATGATGATGATGATGATGATGATGATGATGATTATTATTATTATGATGATTAGGAGGAAGAGGAGGATAATGATGATGATGATGATGATGATGATGATGATGATGATGATATTCGCAATATCTGTTTTTCCACAAGACGGAAATTATATAAACTCCTTCTCATTTTGGACTAATATCACATCAATATATATTTCGAAGCTTTCATGTTGATTCAAGATTGAGGAATATTGGTAATTTATTTTTGTAAGTTCATTCTGGCTTTAAAATAACTTTATGTTAGCCCTAAAGCCCACGTTAACTGATACTGATAAGAGGTTGTGGGTTCGTTCCCCGCCAGGGGTATCTTATCATGGCCTCTCAATTATGGATATCAGTACGAGTGTCTGAACATGAAATGGACTCGAGCGTGATTCTTACAGCTTTCGTGAAACAATCGAGCTTAAAGAAACTGTTCAAAAGATACCGATATTTTAAGCGGTTGGAAAGCATCAAACGTTTATAGTTCTTAACAATGGCATAATGCAATGACAGGCTTACTTGTACATTGGGCACCTGAAGATAAACGCTTCCAATCAAAATGTTATGTCCAAAAGTGGTTAAAGGGGCTGTACTCCGCATGATGAAATAGCAAAAAAAAAGGAAAAAAAAATGTTGAAAAATGACAAAAACTTGGTATCGATGTGTACAATGCATTGAAACTTACTGACTGAAGTACCACATACATTACAATTAATTTAGGTTTTCGCAGTTTTTTTTTCGAATTTTTCCATTAAAAAAGATTACAAGGTATGTATACCGAGTAGAATTCATTCCTTATGCGTGATTGGCTAGTCGATGTTATCACGTGATATTACCAAGTTAGGTATATAGCTTAAATATTCCAAATGTTTAGGGTAAGCTTTCGTAGCACAGTGGATACAACACTGCACTGCAATTTTGGCGACAGCGGTTCGAACCCGGTCTCTGACACGTTTTTTTTACATTTTAGTATTTTATTTACAATTATGGTATCAAAGAGTAAAACATTTCATTGAATAATTGTTGCGAGATTCGTTACAGAAAAAAATAATTTTGGTGCCAATCTGGTGTAAAGTCCTTTTAAGTAGTGATTAAAGGATAATATAACAAGCAAGTAGTCAGAGCCTTGTCAAAAATGTTTTCTTAGTTTTTGTTTTAACATTAAATCCTATATATCAAAACGGTAACAAGAATGCGGAGCTTCACAGTCAAACTACTGGCGTGGTAAATGAAACGAAATTAAATTCAACACAAAAATGAAACAAAATCTGTTATAAAACAAACAAACTAGCCATGTAAATTTTAAGTGCACAAATTTATTTTAAAAAGTCTATATGTTGTAGAATATGTGACTGAGTTTTTCGAAATTATAACTGTTATTTTTTCTCCGATAGATGCGTTATTTAATATTGCAAAATGAAAGAATATACAACATATACCAAAGGCAACTGGTTGACCAACATAAATAGTTGGAATAATAGACCGCCTACCGAACTACCGGTTATATAGCAGAAACGATTGACCGGTGATTTATAAAAGACGTTACGTAAAAGTAAATATTCAATAACTTTTCGACATGGGATGAAAATGGTCCAACGCATCTTTTACTTGGAAAACAGAGGCAAACTGTGTATACCGATCATTTTGACTTTCGCAATAGACGTTAAAATACGCGAGAAAATAAAATGAATCGGGAGTGTTATTTCGCACAATGACCCTGATTTGTGTTAAATGTTAACGTTCCGAGCTAAAACTAAGGTTATGATACTTATCATTTTTTTTCTAAAAAAGTCCGGATGTGTAGTTGACTATTTGTCAGTTTGTATTTTTTACGCACTGCTGCTGCTTCATTCAGTTCAACTACCAATACCACTACCACTACGAACTACTACCACAACCACTACCGAAACCACTAAATCTACCACTACCTCAACGTACTACTACCACTACCTCTACGTTCTACTACCACAACCACTCCGAAGCCACTACGACCACTAACACTACCACTACTACTACATACTACTACCACAACTACTACCGAAGCCACTTTGACCACTTTCACTACCACTACCTCTACGTACTACTACCACAACCACTAACGAAACCACTACCACTAACTCTACATACAACTACAACAACCACTACCGAAGCCACTACGGCCACTAACACAACCACAAGCACTACATACTACTACCACAACCACTACCGAAGACACTACGACCACTAACACTACCACTACAAACTACTACCACAACTACTACCAACGCCACTACGACCACTAACACTACCACTACCACTACGAACTACTACCACAACCACTACAGAAGCCACTACGCCCACTAACACTACCACTACCTCTACGTACTACTACCACAACCACTACCTCTACATACTTGTACCACAACCACTCCGAAGCCACTACGACCACTACCACTACCACTACGAACTACTACCACAACCACTACCGAACCCACTACGACCACTAACACTACCACTATCTCTTCGTACTACTACCGCAACCACTAACGAAACCACTTCCACTACCTCTACATACTTCTACCCCAATCACTACCGAAGCAACTACGACCACTTACAATACCACTACCACTATATACTACTACTACAGCCACTACCGAAGCCACTACGTCCTCTAACACTTAGACAACCTCTACGTACTACAACTACAACCACTAACGAAACCACTACGACTACCTCTACATACCTCTACCACAACCACTACCGAAACCGTTACCACCACTACACTACGTACTACTACCACAACCACTACAGAAGCCACTACGACCACTAACACTACCTCTGCGTACTACTACCACACCACTACCGAAACCACTACCACTACCTCTACATACCTCTACCACAACCACTACCGAAACCGTTACCACCACTACACTACGTACTACTACCACAACCACTACAGAAGCCACTACGACCACTAACACAACCACTACCTCTACGTACTACTACCACAACCACTAACGAAACCACTTCCAGTACCTTTACATATTACTAGCACAACCACTACCGAAGCCACTTCGACCACTACCACTACAACTACCTCTACGTACTACTACCACAACCACTACCGAAGCCGCTAGCTCCACTACCACTGCCACTAAGTACTACTACCACAACCACAACCAAAACCACCAGTACCACTACCACTACGTATTTCTAGCACAACCACTACCGAAACCATTACCACCACCACTACTACTATTACTACCACTAGCACTGTCACTGCCACTGCTACTGTTACTACTACTACTACTACTACTACTACTACTACTACTACTACTACTACTACATCAACAACCACTACCGAAACCAATACAACTACCACAACTCATACGACTACTACTGCCACTTCCACGGCTACTGCTACTGCTACTACTACTACTACTACCACTTCAACTACGTATTACTACCGCGACCACTACCGAAACCACTACCAGCACTACCACTTATAATGCCACTGCCACTGCTACTGTCACTGCCACTGCCACTGCTACTGCTACTACTATTAGGTACTACTACTTCAACCACTTCCGAAACCACTACCAATACCACCACTACTTCTACGACTACCACTGCCACTTCCACTGCTACTGCTCCTGCTACTGCTGCTACTACAACTTCCACTACCACTACGTAATACTTACACAACCACTACCGAAACCACTACTTCTACCACCACTACCACTACGACTACCACTGAAACTACAACTGACACTGCTACTGCTACAACTACTTCCTCTACCACTACCACTGCCACTTCCACTACGTACTACAATAAAACCAATACCGAAGTCACTAACACCACTACTACTACCACTACATACTACTACCACAACCACTACCGGGCCACTACCACAACTACCACTACCACTTCCGCTACATACTATTACTACAACCACTACCGAATCCACTACCACTACCAAGACGTACAACTACAACAACCGATACCGAAACCACTACTGAAACCACTACCACTACGTACAACTACCACAACTACTACCGAAACCACTAACTCTACCACTCCCACTACCTCTACCACTACCACTTTCTCTACGTACTACTACCACAACTCCTACCGAAACCACTACCAACACACTACCACTACGTACTTCCACCACAACCACTACCAAAACCACTACCGAAACACTACCGCTACGCACTTCTACCACAACCACTACCGAAACCACTACCACTACCACTGCAACTCCTACTGCTACTGCTTCTACTACTACGTACTACTACCGCAACAACTACCGAAACCACTACCACCACCACTACTATTACTACCACTGCCATTGCTCCTACTACTGCTTCTACTACTACGTAACACTACTACGTACCACTACCACTACCGCTACCAAAACCACTACTACTACAACCACTACTGACACCACCATCACTACGTACTACTACCAGTACCACTAACACTACCACTACGAACTACTACCACAACCACCACTGAAACCACTACCACTACGAACTACTCCCACAACCACTACCATTCCGTACTTCTACCGAAACCACTACTACTACTTATACCACTACCATTACCACTGCCACTGCAACCACCACCACCACCACCACCACCACCACTACCACTACCACTACCACTACTACTACTACTACTACTACTACTACTTCTTCTTCTTTTTCTTCTTCTTCTTCTGCTGCTGCTGCTGCTGCTGCTGCTGCTGCTGCTGCTGCTGCTGCTGCTGCTGCTGCTGCTGCTGATACCACTACTTCCTTCCAGATATTTATTCATAAATAAGTTTATTCTTTGGCAAAAGTATATTGTCCAAACAACGAATCAGTCAACGTGCAGCTTTAATCGAAAACAATAGAACTTGGTGAACAGAAATTAGTTAATTCTTTGATCTGGCTAAACAAGTAAACCGAAACATTTATTGATTGGTAAAGATTTATCCAAACATTACATTAAATGGCAACAGTGACATAGTTTCGCCGAACAGAACATAATACAATTTATGAGTTTTTAGTTAAACACATACATGATTAACAAAAGTATTTAGATTGCAATCATAAAAATGATGAACCGAAACAGTACCACTGCAAATCATCAAAAGTAGATCAATTTTGACTATCGTATTTACACTGGAACAATCTTATTACAATATATAAATTACTAACATAAAACAATCTGATGTTGACTATAAAATATATAACAAAAGACGTAAACATGAGTTTTATATTATAAATGTTAACGTAATAAACTTCTGAGTACAATACATGCATGAATAACGGACATATATTCTATATAAACGGATATATCTGATGACAAAAGTCTTCATTTCCATAGCTCGTTTTCTATCAGCCAATGGGAACAACAGTTGAAGTGTGTGGACTTAATGACGCGTATTCACAAATGAGGAATATACGCACTGGCATGGCTGTTCCATTAAAATGCGTTTTTTTTCTTTTTCGAAACAAAAATCAATCAATTCCTCCGCCAAATGTTAATCGCTTTCTTTTAACACGTAAGTGCCTTGGTTGACAACTGAACAATATTGTTCAAATAATTTAGTTTTGCCAAAACACTGTGGCGATGGCCAGTGCCCGTTTTTCTCTTTATATTTAAAGTGGAAACTCTAAAAGTCTTGTCAGAAAAATACTGGCTCGATTACAACCTAATTTCTCACACCGTTTTACGGGTGGTTCTCTAAATAGTTGAGATGATATTGATTCGTCCGTCTGTCACGCCCCCATGTCACATGTATAATACTACTAAAGAGGTAGAATATTAATATTTACGAAACCAACTTAGATCTTTAGTATGCTGCATTAAAGTTGTGCATTTTTTTAATTTCGGATTTGCCTTTTCTGACCTTTACCTTTACCTTTAGACATAATTTTCTGCTTTTTAAACCACTCCAAACACAACATGGTTAAATACCTTGTTGGAGTGATGGAAACTTGATCGTTAGGCTGAGTTCGATTGAAGTTTAAAACAGTGTATACTCGGCATTTAATGACTACCCTAACCTTACCCTTAAACGCTAATATTGTAACCGCTGTGGAACAAGCTTAAATACAGACCGAGAAAAGGATATTACATTAAATATATGCCTATGTTTTATTTTAATTAGAACAAATCATTTAAAAGATAAAATATACATTATACGGACATATATCGTAAGCAAACGTTGCTTAAATGACAAATCAACAAAAAATGTTTGCGACAAATTCTGTATGCACCACTGTCATTTTCTGTGTGTACTTCGTCGCTCCGATGGATAACACAACAATAATATATAAACCAAAATAGAAACTGAAAGGATCATTTAGCTCAACAGAAACCAGCAACATTTAAGAAAACAAAAAGCAATACATTTTTTCCAAATATAAAGAAATGCTATACTTGTAAATGTAGAACAGGCAATAATGACAGAAGTCCAAAATATCACAACCTATTTTCACTGATCGTGGTATTTTTAATGTCGGCAGATTTAAATCCACATACAATACTGAACACACTATATGAGCACGTTTTATATCCAATAACACTTTAAGCATAATTCCCTGAAAGGTTGAAATATAATCCTGACAGAATAATTAGAAATATTGTAGCATTGGTGAAACCTTTATAGAAACATTAAAAGTACTCGATCTTCTATGATCAAACAGCGTTACCCTTATAAGCCAAATTATAAGCCAAATAAGAAAGTTTCAGAACATATTTCAAAAATATTCACGACCTTTCATTTAAATTCTATAAAAAACATATATTCGCAAAATTCTATACAAAACAGAACATTGTTGATTATTATAAATAAATGTTTCATTATGCGTTATGTTATTAACATTATTTGTTAAAAGTAAATTAAAAAATATTTTCTTTAGATCAAAATATACTTGAGTCAAAACTCTAGTAATAATTAGGACCCAAGTACAATTTCTGCTCAAAATTTATTTTTCTATGAAATCTTGACAGAAATAGTTTAATCTACTTAATTGTCGTAATAATAGGTGTTTAGAATGGAAACCTATCGAAGGCTTCCAATAAGTCGATGCTTTTTTTGTGATAAATTGCGTTGAGATGCAGATTTAGTTTCGACCTAAGTATTTCATGATATTAAGGCCTGATGTACTCTTGAGAAGGGCTTTCAATATATCAAAAGCATTTTGACATTTGTAAATCTTGTAGATATCTTTTACATCTATAGGGTTAAACTTACTTTGTCACACAATATGCCCTAATAATCACACAGTTGTATAATGTCAACGACGTAGCGGTCACGACCATCACGACCAGAGATATCTATATTTACAAGCCACTGAGATTGTAGCTGCCAAATGTTTTATCCTAAATGTAATAGCCTTATACTGGTATAAGGCATGATGTGTTACAAAGGCTGATATCACATTTGCTCGGTGAAACTTGCAAGAGTCTTGTGAGAACATCTAGTTTAGTCAAATAATTATTTCGCTTTTCCCACTTTGTCTCTGCATCATCAAGTGTTCAGTTTTGGAAATCAGGCCATTTAAGTCATATAACCCACTTTGCGGTACGGTGTGTACATTCTGTATGTTCCATTTTAACTATTACGAACTGCAATTGCTATAACATAGATCAATTAGGTTATTATTCAGCGGAACATTTACTACGTCTTTAATGTGTTGTTGTTTCAAAGCAATCATTCTTATTGGATTTTATTCCAGTCGGGAAATAAGTGCCCATATTCCGATTCAATGATACATGTTTCCTGTGGCAACTGACACTAGTTCATTGTCAGAGCTTACTCTGTATATGTATCATTTTACTTATTGAACATGAAAAATGTGTTTTCAACGCCTTTCAGGAGTGTTTTCATCATCATTAAGAGATCTGCCTTTTTTGTAAACAGTGTATGTAAGAACATTTCTAGAGTGTAACGGTCTCAAAGTATAGACAAAAGAGCAAGGACAGTACTTCCAGGTTTAAAACTCCTTTCTTAGCATTCTCATCATAAATAAAAGATTCGACCGTGAAAACTCACGTGCCTTTGACAACTTGTTTCTTATGTAGATTACATACTGAAAAACAATAACTGTTTCATCTTACAGGAACTTCTCTATCAGAACGTAATTGTCGCTGAATAGAATGACTAAAACCCAAGTCAAAAGGGCTGAACAACAAGAGACTCCCGTATAGACTCTCTTACTGCAAATGATTAAGAAATGAATTGTGGGATTGCTGTCATTATCGAGGTATGAACGCAGTTTGGGTGGTTAAAGTGTGTGGATTCCGAAGGACTCCATGCGTACTTTGACCAGACCAATTGCGAATATTATACGCCAACTGTATATATCTATCACAATTATATTTCTTTACACAAATAGTACATTATTTCATTTAGGAATTGTTAAACAAATATTTTATTTCATTTAAGAAAACCTTACAGTAATCATTCTAACTCATTATGTCAAAATAAACACCCCACCGTAACCAGAAACAATTTATCAAATGTCACAATAACGCGGGAAAAGATCAATCACTTTTAAGTGTAAAATTGAAACACAAATGACAACAAAACATTTAACACATCATAAAGGAACACTTTGTGAAATGTTGATTTATTTTTAAGTTACTTGCTGACAAAATACAAATAATAACAAGATAATCAATTTCCAGATATATATTGGTATACGGTGATGTTGCGTTTATCGGATGATAACTTAAATTGCTCAAAATCATGGTTTATAACTCTTACAACAAATTTGCTGATATTTTCCAAACTATTTTGTTCAGTTTTAATATAGTAAAATAAATCCATAATATTCTGGTCTTTTATATTTTTTTCATATGTTTGAGAGTACATGATACTTATCATTTCTGTTTGTTTATTAAATTATTAACACAATTGTCTAGTTTCTCTTCCAGATCAGAATCAACAGATTCCCTGTCGTTGTAAAGATTTTCATAAATTCATAAGACCCCTTCAAAATTCCATCCTGGTCATATATAAAAGAACACTCTTTTCATTCAAAAAATGTTTATCAGCAATATTTTATTTCTAAATTGCAAAACTATAAGGTAGCATTCTCGTCATTTTCTATCTAGTCTGCTTCAGATCTTATTTCAAAGCCTCTAAGCGTGTTTCTTCTTAATTCATTAAAACCAGTCTATACCAAAAATTTTTTATCTTCCGTCATGTTACTTCGAAGTTTAAAAAAAATCATTCAGCAATATTTTTCTTGTTAAGTGTTCTTTTAAGAATTTTAAATCTCATTTCCATTTACAAAGTTTTAAATATAGTCAATCATTAATTTCAAACTGTATTTTTGATACTTACATTTCATTCACAACATAACTATCACGTACGCACTTAAACCTTGGCAAGATTGAGTAAATCAGTGGTCCTAGCCAAATTAAATTATTCCTGGAGTCGAATGACATGACTGTTTGCTGCTAGTTTCAATATTATTACAATTGACAGTAATATGAAAATAAAATGCATAAGAACTTTCCCATCCCACATCTGTTACGACCACCAAATGCAACAATTAAAGTAAAGTCAGCAACAAACTTTACAACAATAACATTACTTTACTAACAGTTATTAAAGAAAAGTCAAATAAGTTAAACAAATACCAAGAATAAAAATATGTCCAAGGTCACAACATATCTTTACTGCTCCTGGTATTTTTAATGTCAACATAACTAAATCAAAATAAAATTTTGAACACACAATATGCGCACTTTTTATACGCAACAACACTTTCGGAATAATTCCCACAAAAGTTGAGATGTCATTCTCACAGAATAAATACTGGTGGCCTATTTTACAGAACATTTTAAAGACCCTCTGTTCAAAGTCATATAAGTATGCCCTTATTAACATAATAATAATGATCCAGAACACATATATATATATATACCAAGTACGAATAATCGAGAACATACTACGAAAATCCTCAAGAACTTTCCCTCATATTCCTTAAGAATTATTTTTATTTTAAGATGCAAAAGAATAGAAAAATATAAGATCATTCTAAAAACAAAATTCATTTTAAAATATCCTGGGGAAACAATGAAAGTAGACATTAAACAATACAGTACTAAATTTAGAATACATATACATGTCTGAGATACTCATACATATTGGTAGTTTGTCATGTGTACAGGAATTCACAGTTGGATAAACACGCAATATTACCTTCTAAGTAAGCCAAGATGATAGTCAGCAAACAACTTGTTCGATTATCTGCAAAAATACGAAATAACGCGATACACAATTTGCTAATTAATTACCTTTAGCATACTGGTCATAAACAAAACGGAAATCCGCTTTCTTAGTAATATCACACACAGTGTTTGTTATTCCACTTGAACGTTTTCAATGCTTACAACGAATTATTATAATCTTCTACAGTTGAAGTTCATTAGCAAAAGTTAAAACTATATTTTGCATTCATTGTTTATCTGTTGTTGTTTAATAAATGCATACACAGTCTGTTTAGATGCTACTGAAGGTCGACCTTTGGGGACATTAAAATTTGCAAAAGGATAAGCGTCTACCTCTCTTTATCCACACAGTCCATAGTGAAATTAAGACTTACCATGGAACATTATCAGCCTTATTAAGACAGTCGTGATATGGCGACAATCTGAAAGTTGTAGAAATTATTATATAGCAACTAATGCAAATGTTTCAGTTAAATACATTATAAACCACAGCGATATGCCCAGCGGTAATAATTTGTCTAAAAAAGTGATAATTAAACGCTCAATCAATTAATTATATTGTGGTCACTGGGATATGTGAGTCTATTAATTAAACATGAAAACATTGAAATCTAATAGTATTATGAGGATTGAGATGTAAATAAA
This sequence comes from Mya arenaria, assembly GCF_026914265.1. NCBI lineage: Eukaryota > Metazoa > Mollusca > Bivalvia > Myida > Myidae > Mya > Mya arenaria. Next base: position 64,896,953 of record NC_069126.1, read on the forward strand.
CATTGATCAATACTGATCGTTGCATATTCCATAAAATATATGCATCAGTTAACTCCACGTTCATGCACTGTTTTTTTAATCAAAGTACTTGCGAGTAGGTTTTGATAAAGTATTTTGCAGAATGGTCATGCCTGAAATTAAGTTATAAATAAATCGAATAATTATTAAGTGGGTTTTATTGAATAACAACACAATAAAACAGATGAAGCTATTAGTAACGTTTTCTACAAATGTCTCTGAAGAATATTGTATAGCAATAACAGCAGTATGTAAAAGGCAAACCCCTCACACGTCACCAGTAGATACCTTTAAGATATGAGTAAGGAAGTTGATATGCATACTACACGATGTCAAAATGGCTTCACACATTAAATTAACATATTTTTTATTATTCTGACAAGATATACTAGATAACTTTGGGTTCTTTAATGTAACGAACATAATAATACGGCATGTCGATACCCCTACATCACTAATGTTATATGTAGGAGTAATATAATTTTTGTGTTTTAGTGTGCTTTTTGTATGAGTTAATTGAATGTGTATAAAATTCGATGTTATGTCAAATTATTTGTACAGGCAGATTTGAAACAATGTCAGTGCACCATCTGGCCAAATATACGTTACACATTAACTTTAACAATGCGTACAATTTGCCTTTTTATTTGATAAGTCCTTCAGTTGATTTGGTATTGCGTTGTTTCAAAAAACAGTCCAATTCCGTTGATATATTAACTCACTTGATTGGCAGCCAAATTGATTACAAGGTATTAAATCACTCTACGAGTGCTGTGTAAATTATCTTATAAGTATGCTACTTTAGAAATGCACGGTTTGAATGTAAATAACGATGTAAACGGAATGCTTTAAACATGCCACAATCTTATCTATTACCCTTCATGTTACCTTAACTGTATTGTGCAGCAAGGCCGGGTAAACCAGTGTTTGTGATTTGGTTTTGACATCCACCGTCGAGTGGAAAAGAATTGAATGTTATTTAAAACAGAACATTTCGACTAGTCCTATATCATTCCATATAGACATTTAACGTGTCATAACTCTTTTCAAAATCAACAGATAGGAACTTGCTGATAATATGCGCATCTCCTCTGGTCAGGAAAGGTTCACATAAAGTTTCATTGAATTAGAACTGGTATTGCTGAGAAACGGCCCATACACGTTCTAGTTATTTTCGAGCCGAAACGGGCAAATATAATGCTCCTATCGTTAGTGAAACATCCAATTTACTTCAACAAGTGAGTTGCTGAAAAACCCAGGACGGAATGGACCGATGTTATAATATACATCTATTGAAAGTGCCATAACTATGGTAATATCATCAGTCCGGGACGTGCTGATTAACGATATATTTATTTCCCTTTGTAAGCTTAGACTTTCCATAAAGTTTGATTGAATACAAGTCGGCAGTAGCTGAGTAATATCCAGGACGCGAATATTGACTGAAGACTGAAGGAATGACTCACGGACGGACGCACGCACGGACGAAACGGCGACATTATACTTCTCCGATATCTTCCGGGGAGCAATACAAATGAGGAACTATGTAAGTGGCATAACTACATCCAAATATATCGAATGGCTTAAGTATATTGAACTTGAAGTTGTGCCTTTGATCGGAATAGTTTCACTTACTTTTAATTTATAAGCACTTAAACGTTTCAATGGTTAAGGAGTGTCTGCAGAAGTGCCGTCTTTTATCTGTCAGTATAATTGTACTTCCTTCAATGTATTAGCCCTTTAAAATTTCAACGTTTCAAAATGTTTGCACTGGCGTATATCATTTGACAGAATGTTTTACATACGTTTGATATGTGAGCATTTTCAAGTTTCAATGATTAGGTCATGGTTGCTACTACATAGCCATAGTGGAAACTTTATGTTTGTCTGTTGAAAATTCATGAATAGGTTCGGCAAAGACATTATGAAAATAATCAAACAAAACATTTTTGTTAAATTACATGGTTATCGATATCCTTAATTTCAATAAAACAGTTGCTATGCATCAGGAAAATGCAAATTAAACATTAGTTTCTTAGATATGTTTTGCTTAGTTAAAGTTTGGATTTTGAAGACGTTTGCAGTTTCCAAATGCATTTAATTAGTGAAATATTTCAAATTGAACAATTTAACAAGCCATGTCAATATAAAACAGATCGTAAAACGTATAAGGTAGTGAACAGTCATTTCAAATGTGTACCAATAAATACGTCGTCTGTGTATTTCGTAACTTGGTTTAAGTTTCGTTTCGCATTTTTATCAACCGCCAGAGCGCCATATTAACTCCAGAGATTTTTTGCTTGATTTGCCAAACTTTGACCATAGTGACACTTTCTACTCTCACACTTAAGCATATCATATCCAAAACTATCCGCATATCATATCCAATACTATCCCAAATATTCTTTGTATCAATGAGTATTGGCAAAATAGCTGATATTATGTATGTCACCAGTCAGACTGCATGATTAGCTTTAGAGATAACTGAATCGACAAAATATTACCTAATTCATTTTGCCCGCTCTATAACCTGTGCATTTCTTATGCAAATATTTGATAAACACTTTTATGGGTAATTCATTTCGACTGTGTTCGAAAGCCCCCAAAAATAACACAAAATAAGGAGAGGCACCCTGTGGTTATACTATCGAAGCTTATCCTTGCACCTAAACGTCATACCACCTTGCAGATACATCATTACGTAGCAAAAATCTGCTATCAGTTATTAAGAAATTAATTCCAAATTTACATATAACTTAATATTGTTTTCAAGCATCCAATTGCATTTGATATCGGTTGTGTGAACTCTTGATATGGGATGCTTCAACATTTGTCTATATTTTACCTAAGTGATCAATTTCTTGGCAATTGAGACACGTATTTTGAGATATGATATTAAGGTTTGTCTTCTTAGGTTGACATTGAAGTTGAGAAGACGTTTATTGCTGGTAACGGTGATATTTTTGGTATACATACTTCTGGCATGTTCCATTCAACCGTTAGGTGTCACATAGGAGGATGTTCCTTTGCGTTAATCGATGTTTAAACAAGATGGTGAATGCTGTACTGGTATGATATAAGGAGGTGATGACATTGCGATTGCTGGTCAAACTCATTACGGATCTAAGGAAGCTGGACTTCGATCGTATCAACGCTCAATGATGGTAAAGTTATACTCATAAGTATGCTTGACCCCATTTCTCAACATTCTTAGGTCCAGTATAGGAGATCCAAGGTAAGCTCACTGCTTTGTTTTGGTATAAAATGTAAAAGACAGTTTGAGAATTTTAAAGGACGTAAGTTCGAAGATCATCCTGAGAAACTATGTTTTTGTTAATTTTTTTAAGTTTAAGCAAGAAATTTGGTTAATTGAAATAATACAAATATATGTTAAAACCTTTTATGTTCAATATATTTCGAAAAATTGAGCACTGACAATAACTGCTAACAATGAAGGTTTCATGAACATGTAGAGCTTTATTTCATCTCCTAAAAGCATCCGAATACCCGAAAAAGTGTATATTGGCTTATTTTATTAAATTGCATTATAGCAAAATTAAGATATTGAGTACACAAACAAATCGTACCCACAAATACGGATATATCAAGTCCCGCACAGATTTGTGTTAGATTTCTGATTTAAACACTAAAGTTAACGCAAAGATAGTGTACTATTTTAGCACGTTCCATTGCCAGCTTAAATTTAAGAAATAATTTCAAAATACATTTGCATGCTCTTATAAACGGTTAGTAATAATAATCATTTCGAAATGAACAATTTCATTGGTCGCAGAAGACACCGTTTGATTTAGGCAGTAAAGAGTTCTTTCTTTGTAGATAAGGCATGTTTAACTTAAGTTATATACTTTTCTATACGGTTTAGTATTCTTAGGATAAGACGGACCAAGTACCTTTTAAAATGAAAGTCTCATTTTCTATAGTAAAAAATTAACAATAAATAAAAAAAATATTTTTATTTATCGACGTCGTTGAGTCATGTAAATTACCACGAAAAGGCTTCTGCAATTAGTTTTTTACTGTAAGTATTGAAATGTGTGTGAAAAATGATTGTTAATAGCCATACGTTTAAATAATTTGATTTTTGCATGAATTAAATGGATACTCTTACCTATTTAATGTTGGAGACTATGTTTTCAGAAAGTCTTTAATCTAATACATGTTGTTATTTTTTAAATCTTATAACAAAAGCTCCAACCACTAACTAACTGATTTTAACTTGCACATAATGTTTTGTTTGCTGTGTCGAGGTCTTTGATCATACTTTAGAACAAAGCTAATTTTCATTAAGTGTTGAATAGGCCTAATTCAGCATTATTATTTTTATTCCTGCATATAAATAAGATAATGTATTCGACAAGGCCGAAAGTGGGGTTTTAAAAGTGTGGTATATAACTTGCCTAGCCATAACATTACTTTATGTAAGATACTCGCTACCTCATCCTATATTTGTACATCAATTGTTTGTGTGGCGTGGATATGTACAAATAGGCAAAGTTGGTATAAAGTTTATACATTCAAATAAAGGCATACAAGTTTTATGTTTATCATGTTTTGTATTAATTTTACACCGTGTTAAGTTAAATCAATTAAAGAATAATACTACACGTACAATGTTGTTATGATTAAGGCTCATCTTATGTTTAAACCAGAAGTAAAGACTACGCAATGATCGATCATTTTTACAATCAATTCTTAATTTTTCTTTCTCCTTTCGACCTTTGTGAAATATATTTTTTATAAATTAAACGTGTTTATCAGTATTAATTTAATGATATAGCAAAAACATTTTCATGTGTAAGATATACAGTAAAGCTTATTCAATATAGCAGCCCTTGGGTTAAATTTATTATGGAAATGTGATCGTTTTAAATGAAATGGTGTTATTAGTTTCTAGTGGACCAAGGGTATAAAAAGCGCAAACCTTGAGGAATATATCAATCTTATTGTTGAATCGAATGGGTGAACATCGGACTTTTAATGTATATGAAAACGCCCAGTGTTATTAATTGGCAATTGGCACTAGTCTAAATAGTTGTATGCCATTACACCCATTAATTAGTAAAGTCTCCGTTTAGAAAGTCATTTTCAGTATTCAGTCAAAGAGTAACCACAAACTGTTTGGCATTAAAACGATAAACTTCTTCAGAAATTTAGACTGTTGGTATCAAATAAAAATTAATACTTGATTGATTATTGAGTTCAATTCGTCATTTATGAGGATGAGCAAATTTTCTGTATAGCATAAGGTAGGTTGAATCAAGCTTCTTTCGGACATTGAGTCAAGCTCCTATCTAACATTTAGAAGGTTGAGTCAATCAGTCAATCATTTGTCTGACATTGAGAAGGCTGAGTCAATGTGTTATCAGAGTGATACTGATATATTGTACAATACATACTTAGTTTATAGAGCACAACATCCAAGTAAAAACAACAACAAAAATCATGTTTGCAATCGTCATAGAAACAGTAAACCTCTGGGTCACGTTGAAGATATTTGAATTCGTCCTGTGTCCAGTTTAAGGTTTACATACGTTTCGCCTTCAGCTGACATTTTTTTCTGATTGTTTTTGTCCTTTCTCTGTTGAAAATCTGAAGAATAATTGTAAAGCTAGGAAACTAAATCTCATTCTTAAATAAAATGTATTGAAGGAAGTCAAAAAAATCATATTTGAAACTGTGTGTTTGAAGTTGTTTTGGATTATAGCATTAATTAGATTGCATGCACAAACAAGTAAATAAATCACGTAATGCTGTACGTACCAAGATCAGAATACGCCTTTTCGCCCGTGTGTCGTTCTAATGTTGTTAATTCTTCGTACCTGAAATAATTGACAACACGCGTTAGCTTTGTTTAAATCAACAAAGACAAATGTCTAAACCTTATTTCACATAAAGTTGTGATTTTGTCTTATAATTTACCCCAGAGCAGAGTGAAAGGTAAGCACGTTCAGAAATTGCAACTGAAGCCTAACCGTTTTCATAATGCTGTGTATTGTCGTTCTTGACGTGAAGATCTGAAACGATGTGACAAAGTATAATTAGAATGAGTGCAATATGACACAAAACAACAATGGTCTAGATATGTCAACCAGGACGCATTATTTGTTTATACACAAAATCAGTATACAATAACGAAATATGTTAATATCTTTTAAATAAAGTATGTATATTCTTGCCTTTATATGTCAATATAATGCAAATAAATAAGTTCATTTTTTCGTTGATACGTTAAATTTACTAATCACATCCGTCTTATAAATGATAAAAGCAAGCAAAATCAAACTTAAATGACATTACGTCCCTGCATGTGAATTCGCATGTGCGTACAATCACAGGATGAACGGGACGAACAACTTGAAAGCAGCACGAAATAAAACAACATAGAGAGAATGGATAGCTCCGACGATCAAGGACACGGATATGTTTTATATTTTTGAAATAAGTAAATTATCATAAAATTTACATTTTTTTTATTTATATGTAATAATTCAATCTTATTGCTATACATATTTGGACATTTATGATAGCTATAAACACATTGATTTCTCATCTTTGTTCGTAAAATGATAATTTCAACATTTTTTCTATATCCGCAATTAGAAAAGTTACATCATATATTGTAACTATCATGTTATGGTAAATATGTGTGGTAGTTGTGAAATTTAAAGCGTATTATTTCTTTCATAGGGATGTGTTTTAGCGTTGCATTAGACTATTATTTCTTGATAAGCAAAGATAGTTACTACGAGGGTTCTTAGGGAAATGTTTAGACTTAGACTTTGTTTAGAAGTAGAATGATATGAGTATGTTTACCTTCTCCACCAGATGAATTTAGTTTGTTTTTTATTCCTGAAAGTTCGAATCTACAAATAACGGATACATGGATGCATACGGCGTGACATCCCTCACATTTACAAGCTATTCCCTTCTTGTGCAAGAAATAACTATACTAACTATACTAATTGTTCACAGCTAATAATTTAGTGTCATTGAACAGTTTCTTAATGTACAAGCAAGGTATGACAAGAGAGTTAGCCTCCGTTATGCAAACTTACGTACCTAATAGTTATTGATAGCATAAACATACACTAATCGAGACACATATAACGTACAAAAACATAGACAAATCCAACATACATCAACTTATTTAATAAAAATATGGGTTCACTGCCTTTTTCACCCTTTTTGAAGGAGTAAACAATCTCTTTAATATTATATATGATCTAAAGTTAAATTGTTGACGGTATCAACTTGCTAAACTTAGATAACACATATTTGCAATCATTTAGTTCGAAAGAAATTGATTAGTTAGTTTACTTACCATTATTCGCTTTAAGTGTCTGTCGTTTTATATAGACATATGCTACAATTAGTAGAGCTATTAAAGCCATAGTAGCACTGACGGAACCTCCAATTAAGGCAGAGTTGGTAGTTTACGAAGTTTCCGCTGGTGCTGGTGTTTCTATGTTATAATTAAAATGAAAGTGTTAGCATTTTTGCAGTGACTAGTTTGCATGGCAACCGACAAGCTTTTGAAAGTGTTGCAAATAAATCTGTATGTGGTGAACGCAAGATTTCAAGCGAACCTGTTAAGCACTTACACTTACCATAATGGCATACATTTTAATTACTTTATTGTATTTCAAACAACTGGTTTAGTATCGTAATGGAATTGCAGAATCATTCAAAGCTATTTATAAATATATGTGTTTGATGTATTTAGTATTTTTTCCTGAATATTCTCTTCATTCCAAACCTGGATATCCGTTCATCTTAACCATAAACATATTTTTACCTTAGGGTTACGATAAAACGTCAGGTTTTGTGGAAATACATTTTAATGATTGTTGGCAAGCATTCGTCCTTCGTATGATAATTATATACACTAAAAAATCATTTTTTAGGATACATTCACGCCATTCACAATTTGTTAAACAACATGCTGATATGAATTTATCCATGCACATATTGATACCGTGAAGTTCACTTACCGTCTGAAACAATGCTTAACGTTTCAGTCTTGCTTCCAATTTCGTTTTCTACACGCACAGAGTAATTCCCAAAGTCCCATGGCTCTGTACTTTTGATAACAACCACGGATGACAGCATGTCATCACTTGTTGTAATACAAACTCTATCCGATTCATTTGTGTTAATAGGAAGTTGCATGTTGTTTGAAAGATTTGTCCATATTACACGTTTGGGAAGGATTTGAAAATATACTGAAATAAAGCGTCGTCTGTTTTCCAACTGTTGATTTGACAACCGTCTCTGGTAGGTAATTAGGTCGGTATCTCGGCGAACCTGTCAAGATTTACAAATCGCTCTGTCGCAACAGTAAGACCCCAAGATGACGTTTGATATTTTGAGTTCCTCACAAATATTGATCGTACATGAACTATATTTATAATCCTTAAATTTAATATTTATCGACTTTTATTTGTCTTATGTCGTTAACTAGTTTTGTTTACGTTTTCGTACGTAATGTCGTGTAAATAACATACGAAATTTAAATAAACTTAATTACCGAATTAGTATGCTTTTCTGTGTATTTGTTAGAATTAGTATTTGATACAATTTATTAAAACAATTGCTTACACCCGACATCAACTGTAAGATTTCTGCTCTCGGGCAATCCGGCGTTATGCTTATTTTCAGAAATACACGTGAAATTGCCGATGTCCTCCAAGCATGAACTGATCTTTCTATATCGCAGCTGATTGCCTCCACGTGTAGAATGCAATGCTGTGCCATTTGGAGACACTATACTGACATTAGCGGGCGGGTCACTGTCTATTTCACACTCAAAGCTTAATTCCTCTGTATGTTTCATCGTAGCAGGTAAGGCAACAAATCGCTGTATTTTTGCTTTATCTAAAATATAAAAAAAACAAGTAGCTGATTTATATTGAAAGGTACTTATTTCATTACACATTGAAAATATTTATTTCTATAAAACATTTTCAACATATATGACATTTACTCACAAGCAAAGAATTTACTGTAAAAAACCGGGATCACAATCAAATTGTAGCATGCACATAACGCACACAATCACGACGTAATTAAGAACGAAGTAATTGGAATATTAAACTACAATGTGCGTTGAAATCATGTTCATACGCATTCCGAACATCCTAAAACGACTCTCATGATATGTATAAACATTCTATGTAACAGTTGTATGTCCCCTGCCATTAAATCAATAAATTAATAATTTACTCAATACTTGTAATGTCACATTTTAAAACATGGCCTACATGCTAATACCATAACATGAAGTCCTGCCTGCAGCAATATTTCATCCTGTCGGCATCAATATTTCGAAGCGGGATATTTTCACCTAGTATTTAGACATTACACAGGGACGAGGACATACTTAAGAACAAACCATGTCGGTCGACACTTTTCGCTATCAAGTTTAGTTAAGTTTACCAAGATGCTTAATTGAGATTTAAATTGACCTGAATGTTCTACTTTATTCGTGCAAATACAAACATAGTATATGCTAGTCAGAATATCGATATAATGTCTGCATAAGGTAGAATCGTCACTACCAATAGTCGAGGAACTGCATAACTAAATTACAAAAAAAACGGTCTTACACTGAACATCGACATAAAAGTGTTGTTGTCGACGCCATCTTTTTCTGCACTGCCAGTCGATGTCATTCTATTTCTTGCAACACATGTAAAGTTGCCTTCGTCAGTTCGAGATATGTTCAGAAAGATGATCAGCTGTCCAACATTTTCGGCTGTTACATTTGACTCCCTTTTCCATGCAACAAACGTTTCCTTTGGGTTTCCTAGAGACACTTTGCAATTTATACTAAAGTTTGTACCTTCGATAGCCACTAGATTACTTTCGGCATTCGTAATAGTTGGTGGGTCTGAAAGTAAAAATACAATACGACATTAGCATAATCATGTTTGAAAGAGTAATTATTGTATGTAAGATATAGAGGATAGTTGTTTGTGTCATTGTAAGATCGCAATATAATTCACCGAGTGAGCACCAAATACTTTATCTCACCAGTGGCGTAACGTGATATATTTTCGTTTGGTGTTCATGCGGTGAAGTATTTTGCGATGATACACTGAATAAAAATGACGTTCATTTGGTATACAATTTGGCGCGCTTTTCTAAAATCTGCAATAAAATGACATTTGATTTTTTTCTAGCCAATCCTTGAAAGAAAAAATATGCTTTGGAAATAACGTCGCTGACATTGTGTCAAAGCCCTGTCGCGCTATTGTTTGATCTTGACGTAAGAATGGGCTAAACATTCAAAACATTGAAAATTATCAAGTTTATATTTTCACTTTTTGAAAGAGTGAAACATTTTATTTTTCTCACTGATAAATCTCTTTTTTAGCAGATAAAAACAAAACAATTTAACAATAAGGTATGATATTTTACTTATAACTTGTAACTCACATTGAATGTTCACGTCAAACGTAGTATTTGAACGTCCGTTGACGACCTGTCCAATGCTAGGCTTCATGATATTCTCAACACTAAACATGTATAACCCATCATGTGATATTTGAATTTTATTCAATGACAGGGTGTTTCCTTCAGATGGATGACTTGTAGGCCACGTCCAAGTAAACTTTTCAGGAGTCGGGTTTCCTTCACTTTTACAAGTAATACTAACGTTTGAGTTTAAAGTCACGTTTAAAACGCCTTTGCTCACATTTGCACTACCAAGTGTACACGTTGGAGGATTGGGTTCATCTGAAAGCAGAAAAAGGAAGACAAAGTTCAGCCCTTTTTCTTGAGTAATAAATACAAGTTAATGATTAAATGAAAGCAATTTATCATACTTTTCATAATTCATACTTTTCAACTTACAATACACGTGCATATTCACGAATCGCCGATCCGTCCATCCAAGAATATGCGATGCAGAGCAGATGCATGCTGAGTCGCTTAGATTAGCAGCGATCCAATTGACGGTACTTATAGCACTGGACTGTGAATTCTCGTCGCTTTGAATACCATCGTAGCAAGACCATTTCAGAGTTGCAAGAGGATTTCCACCGTTTACTTCGCATCGTAGAGATTGCCTTGTGTTGGAATTTCGTATCAAGTAGTAGTCTGTATTATTTGTTTGATTGTTTACGAAAACACGTTTATCCGGGTTGTCTGAAATAGTGAATGAACAAATTGTTAGTTGTATAGAAAAAAAATTGTCAATTAATAATTAACTTTTATTCGAATATGAACGTATAATGTATACGAGATAATTAGATAGAGGTAGTCATATTTTAAATACACCAACTAAGCCTTAGACAGTATGACAAATGCAGTAATTATTGCAGGTAATTTATCATTGTCAAAATAATGAAACTGTTGACATTGGCTCTGAATTATTGTCAGCGTGGATGTGAAGTTGTTCATTTTTGTGCTTTTCAATACATGCATACAGGGCAACAAAATAATTAAACAAAACAAGGGAACAAACAGATGACTTGTTGCCAAATGAATGTTTTAAATGGGACGTGACTTTCTCCTACTACTCAAATTCCTCAATGAAACATAATGTAGAATTATTGTAATCGTACAAAGTTTCAAAACTTATTCATACACTAAATAAAAACAGAGTTACAAACATAAGGATATTATAAGTGCTATGTATAACGAGGCTTTATGCAGGCACATAGTGAAAACATATATGGAAACAAAGTATACAAAGTTGTCTGAAAGAAATGATACATTGGGTTTCAAATTACAAATAAAATTACAATTATCAAAAATCAGAATCAAAATTATGCCAAGTGTAATCATTTTAAAACAGAACAATCAATATTATGCCAATTATCTTCACTTCAATACGCGGAATAAACAAGTGATATACGGTTACATAATGAACAGTGTTTAAAACGAAGTGGTAAACGATTTTAAAATGTGTTTAACAAATATTGATAGTTTCCTAAAATCATTTTCATTCATAATTGTAAAGAGGTTTAGGAAGTTAACATAACTTAGTGTAACATAAAATACAGGTTTTATTAACGTTTTTCTTAGATTTACAAAATCAGGACATTCTATTATATAGTGGTATTCGTCACCTATCCTTCTATTGCAACGCGTGCATTTTCTATTCTCGTATGGGACATAACTCCATCGACCAGTTTCACATGATAATTTGTGATTTCTCATTCGTAATTTTGCATAACTTTTTGTATTTATGTCATAGGTGTTTTAAAGATATTTTTCCATTTCAAACTTTCGTTTTAATTTATTATAAAATTGGAAGCGTGTGGATGTGTTAAATGTTCTGTACTAGTCAGTAATAAACAAATCTTTTAACTTTTGTGATACTGAGAGTGTTAACCATCTACAGTTAGTAAATGTATGTAATAACCAAACTCCATACATTCCTGTTTTAATTAACATAGTTTAAATATAATTTATCCAGATTAATTTAGTTTGACTTATTTTGAAGATTATCATAAAGACAATACATCGCATAGTAAAGTTTTGTAGACAATTATTTTTTCGATGGTTGTACTAGGTGTGCTCAATATTTAACTATTCGTGTTTCTATGGCAATTCGTATAGGAAATACACCAGTCTCACCATACACCATTGCGTTTGGGGCTGAGGATCGAAGGCATAAAAGGTGCTTCAAGTATTGTTGTACTTTTTCCAATAACTCCAAATTTCCAAATCCCCATATTTCACATCCATAAAGAAGTATTGGTTTAATTAGCTTATCAAACAAATCAATTTGCATATTTATTGGGAGGTATAATGATACCATCGTACCTTCTGTACGGTCGTTTTTTTCGTCTCAAACTTTTTGAGTAATACTATCAAGTCCTCTACTAAGGGCATCATTGGTCAGTTTTTGAAAAATAATTTAATTTTAATTTTCGATTTGACCCAATATTTATTATATGCAAATAACACCAAATGGTAATGCTAATTTTGATTTTTTGATGTTTTTGGGTTATTTTAAATTTTAGTTTCTTTAGTTACGACAATTTGTTATGTGATCGTTGATAACAAAGCCCAATCGTAAGTTTTAAGTTATATATAGAGGGAAAGCATTCGAATATAATTCATGAATCAAAAATCAATTGTAGCGCACTATACACGGAAAATAACATCCAAATTTTAACAGATGAAAGAGTTTTCCAAAATGTGTCGAGTTTAAAGCTAAATAAATACAAATAATAAAGGTAATGTGAATTGAAGAAAAATAAATAGTTTGTCCTTAATCTGTTTTATAATGCTCGTGTTGATTTAGGAGTTAAGTTCATGTCGATCATACAATATGTAAATTTAGATACATTGAAAACGTATAAGTAGTTTTAAAACTCACAGTAAAGTAATTTTAGTGATTGACTCAAGAATAAAGTAAAACTTTTAAAAATATCATCCAAGCATATGTTTTAAAATTTAAACCTAATTGTATGTATTTATTTAATATGACTTGTAATACAATCGTGTTATGTTGAATGCAACCGCTTCCGTGCATAAGTATAAATAAAACTTACATATGATATTAAGATGAATCCGTCTGCTGAAGAATTTAGCCTCAGCAGTGTTATTTGCTGTGCAGTACAGTAGCATTCCATTATGTTCTGCACTTGCGTTAAAGGAAACCCTGCTTTCAGCAGTTGTTGTTCCATCATCGTTAGACCGAATCGTGACCGCCGAAAACTTTGTAATATCGGTATCATCATTTGACTGACTGGGCATTTTGTTGTCCACAAACCAACTGATATTTGCAGACGGAAACCCATTGGGTGCTTTACATTTCAGCGTTACCTGTTTGGTATCGTCTATTGTCACAACATTTTGTACATCCGATGGTATGATCGCTCCTTGTATGGGTACTTAATAGAACAAACATAATACATTTCACTGATCAAGGTAGTATTCAAATATCGATTGAAAATATAATATTGCATTATTTTACGAAATAAAATTGAAAATGTCGCCTGCATAAAGCCCTTTTTAAAAAAAAAAACTAAAACCAATTATGAATTATGCGCATGACTGAAAGACCAATGGCGATGGCGTTATTCAAACATTAATTAATATCATGTACACCATATATGGCTATATTCAAAATTAAAACATCACAGTCCATAACTCTAATATAATAATAATAATAATGGCATATTAAAATAACTACTGGTGCGATATATTATGGGTATATGAATATTGGAAAAATAGCATATGAGGTCAATTTGTCAGTTAACAGGGCTGTTAACCTACATAAAGATTCCGTGACAAATTGACGTACATACACAAATTTATACAAGAGGATCATGATAGTCATAAATAGCTCGCCTGAGTGAAAGTTTTAAAAACTTGTCTTTTTATGAGTATTAAGAAGTTAATTGGTTGATGCCAATGCAACTAAGGATTCAACTTTGATCGAGTAGTGTCAAATGTTGCAGTGGTTAAAGTCATCCAATCACAACATTGATATTGGATTTATATATAAAAGAATGTACGCATAGTCCAACTCATACTGCTGTACCTTTGAAAACAAGAGAGTATTTTGAGAGGGCACACTATAGGTCATCCAAGAATAGCATTAATATTTATTTTCAAAACTTTACACAGGGTCCAAAGTTCATTACTGTAGCTTTAGAAATAAGCCAATGAGGCACAACATTGATATTTGACTTCGAAACTGTGCACATGGTTCAACTTTCATTGCTGAAATTTTAGACACAGAATCAATATGTCACAGACAATGTCATTCAAGGATTAAATTGGATTTTAATGCAAGGTCCAACTTTCATTGTTGTAGTTTTAAAATATAAGAAAATAGGTTAAAAGGGTTGGAGCCAGCTTTTTACCCCAGGGACATTTATTTAACACACTTTGTAGAGGGCACTCATATGATGCTACATAACAAATGTACAGGTCTGGGCCGTGCCGTTTAGTTTTAGAAAAGAGGATTTCCCTATAGCAGTCTGTAGGTAACTTATTAACCCTAGTGAACCCCAGGGCGTGACCAGTTTTGTACGCAGGGAATAAAATAAACAAAAAGATGGTGTTGGACCAAATTATGATGTTATACGTCTTGAAAATACTTGTGACCCCGGGGCGAGGCTAGTTTTGACCACATGGGTACGATTTGAGCTGGATAAAGGACCATTTACCATGCTTCAAACAAACTATAAAGAATCTTGGCAAAGCGGTTAGAGACTAGAAGATTATCAAAAAAGTTATTCTGTAAGACAAAAGGCAACTTTTGAAGCCCAGGGGTTTCGTTCCATGGGGATTAAATTGAACACATTTGATGAAGGAAGATTTTCAAAGACTTTTTATATAAGTATATAATAATCGTGACCGCCAGTGCGGGACCAGTTTTGGCTCCAGGGCCTAATTTAAACAAACTTTTTAGTGAACCAATAGACTATTTAACACACCAACTATCTAAAATATCCCAGCTCTAGGCCAAAAAGATTTTTGAAGTTTTTCCATTTGGTTACCATGGCAACCAGATTTCTGCATGGAATTCACTTGTTTGGATAAATTTTTGAAAGGGAACACCTAAGTTTCATCTTAATTGGCAAGGTGGTTTAGGAGGCGATACCGTTTGAATCAAATGTTGACGACCGACGGACGGACTGTGTGCAATGGAAAAAGCTCAAACTGACCTCTTCGTGCTCATTAAGGCTGATATATCAAAAATAGTGTGCTTTTTTCATTTACTTTCTATGTTTTAGTCGATTTCGTTTGTAACGTGAGACAGACCCTCACTCAACATGAGAATGTGCACCTACGACCTTGATATCAGGTCGATATAAGGATTAATCGCAAGCCAGAAAATATAGATGCAAATTCACGAAAGGCACAAGCGATTCTTGCGTGCACTCCTGCGCTAATATAGTTTTAGCACACAAAACAAATGTTTACACACTTTTAAAGTTATAATTCCCCATTTTTAAAGAAAAGTTTAAAAATGTTGTTTGTTAAAGATTATGATGATCGACGATAAGGCGTTTGTATAAAGACAATAACTAAAACGACTAATGTCATTTGTTAAATTGTTTAAGTATAAATCGAAACACTTTATCCGCCCTACAACTATATGAATTCTAGATGTCTGGTAAACTCGTGTTATATTCATTTGAAAGAGTATTGCGAACAAGATAAGAAATAGTCGAAAAATACTGAAAATAATATAATTAGCAAGTTTTGTTTATCTTCATAGACTGGAAGATATGTCGTTTACGTCCGATTCTAAGTTAATAGAGCTTAAAGAGAACTATCTTCTTTATAGGTCGAATTCCTGAAATGCATTGTCAACAAGGAAGCATAGTAAGTTAATATCCTTGCTCAAATAAAATCATTGCATTGTCCATTAGAATATTCGTATTTAGCCTAAACAAATGAACACATAGCAAAAGTCACAATACACAACACAGTTCATAAGTGAACTTATAATGTGACAAGAATGAAAGCAAATAGAAGAAATAATAACATGAACTCCATCAACGTCATCTAATATCATGATTAAAGCAAATAGCTCAGTACAGCGAGTGTTTGTCCAGAACTTTGCGTTATAATCAATATTGTAATGACAGAAATTTCTAAAGCAATAGCAACATAAAAATTAATGATATTTGTGCATGAACTTTCCGAATTAACTAAAATTAACAAAACCATATAATTTCCGATATAAATACAATCATGGAAAGGAATATCAAGAATGAAAGTATCCACCCACCTTTCACTATCAATTCAACAAGAGTACTATTCATGCGTCCAAACAAGTCTGTACACTGCCACAATCCGGTTTCTCTTCTCGATATCGTTGCAATGATGCACTCAATGTTTTTGTTTTGATTATCACAAGTGCACTGATCTAACAATTTTTCATAGTTCAAAGTACAACCGCTGCCAGTAAAATAGGAATATAGTATTCTTTTATTATGTGGAGGCCCCCTTACCAACACAAGACTGTTTGCATCATATCCTGCGCCACATTGAATCAAAACCGAGTTGTTTTCAAAGATTACTTGCGGTTTGACAGAAATGGTGATGTCTACACAGTCTGAAAAAGTAAATACCATTTTTTAATATATTAACTTAATAATTCAAAAACAAAGACCATGCTTTAATTAACTAGTGTTAGAGTTTGCCCTTAATGTTGAACCAATGGCAAATTTAGATTGAAACATTTTAAACGTTACAATCAAATAAACATCAGTGTAATACAAGTTGTACGTAATTGCCACATTATTTAAAAATAAGACTTATTAAATGTATATGTATCATTCAAAAACACAATCGAACATAATTGTTTAATTTCTGATCAATTTTGCGTTAAAGAAAGGAAAAAAGAAATGTTATACAACAAATGGTAGACTGTGTATTATCAGATTTAGATTGAACGTGGAACAGCTTCAGATTTCCAGCTTCATATTCATGTTATCTTTTGAAACCTTCAATCCATCATGCCCTGTTAAACCGATCATATGTTGAATAATTGAATTCAGCGAAATGAAAAATTAAAGTGCTCGGACATGAGAGTGGTAAATTTTAGTTGAATTTAATTTTTGGAAGGTGAATTAAATAATCACCTCCCATTTTCATCACTCAGATGCATATCTGTTTGAGCCGTCTGGATCATATTCATACGCTTTATACTAACAAGTTTTACATCTTTAATTCCATATTTTCTTCATAACTGTCATAAGTAGTCTCATTTTGTGATTGTGAAAGCTTTATTTAATTGAATATTAGTAGTCAAAAAAAATGCTAACTTAGTGGAGACCTAGCATAGTGTAAAAATGCGCGTACTGAAACTTTTCCAGCATTTGATAGAGTACTTTTACATTACGACGAGTGTGATGATTTGGTGCTTTGTAATGCCTCTTTGCTTGTTTTTTTGTTGCATGGACTACACATGTATAGCATATGCTTCTCAGTCCTACGCATTTATACCAGATCTCAGATTTCCCGCAAAGTAACCTTTGTTGTGGCCAGTGATGGACATTTAATTGTAATATTATTGGCTGATTTTATGATACGGATTATAGCATCACCTTTGAATGTTTAATGATCCTAACTATTTTCAAGATCATATACAGTACTTAGCTTTGAAAAAAGAAACATTTCTAGAAATAACGTAGGCTGAGATCTTCACTATGGTTTAATAGATATAATAATCTCAACACATTATAAAATTGTGATATAAGATGAAAGTAACAATACTTTTTTATGATGAGATTAAATAAAAAATAGGTTGTTTTCACTTTAACTCATAATGAAAATTTAATATAAACATAAGTATGTGCATTAATGCTGTGATTTAATATGAGAAATTATATTTCAACCGACGCATTTAAATTAAGTACTTCAACAGTTCAAGTAAGTCAAGTATTAATGCTTTGTGCAAATGAACTGTCAGAAAAAAATCCTTGGTCATTCAGTATTAAATGAACGTCAAAAAACAGCATTGTCAATTTTCACAAACATTTATGTATTGCATTTTAGCTCGACTATACGAATGATAAGGAGAACTATACAACTCACCCTGTTGTCGGCGTTTGCGTAGGCGTCGACTAAACACAACTTGGTTAAGGTTTTGTATGTAAACATCTTTAAGTCATTGTCTAAACATATACATCATGTATTTCAATGGAATTTCAGATATATGTTTCGAATTATTTAACCTACTTAATTAATGAAGTTTGACAACACTATTTTGACCATAATGCTAATATTGGGTCTTTATTATTCCACTTGAAAATTATAGTTACGGTTAAACACACTCAGGTTAATATGTCAGTAAAGCTCAGAGTTTATTCATTTATGTTCTCTATATGCATACAAAACATTCAGTGTGAACTTGAACTTCAAGGGTGTACGCCACATATTACATTACTGTGCTAAATTGTGCAATATTTGAGTATCCCGTCAAACATGACAAAATTACAGTATGTGCACGAATCCTATTAGATACTAAATTGCAAAATAATTGACCTCTAAGAACGGCCTTTAGCTTTGAGGTAGGGTTAAAACCAGATAATAGGAGCCGGGGCAGCCGGGACCCGGCAACTTATACTTTGTTTGCATGTAAACAGCATTCCACAAACCATTTAGTGACATCGACTTTTGAGTTAGTTGAGTTTTTCTGTATTGTTCCCTAACTAACCATACAATGTAAAGTTTAAGCAATAATTATTTGTGAAATACAAGTTAACTAATAAGGAAAATTTGAGTCGATACAATACCCCATTATAACAATCATTAAAAAAATTCTCTATTTGATTAACTAACTGATAAGCCATTACTGAAACTCAGTAGGCCTCTGGTATAAATGCGTAGGACTATACCGTGTCTTTACATCTGAATAAAGTTACGACCTCTGAAATTATGTACTAACTGATACATTCGGGTACACCAACACGATGATGTTATATAAATAAGAATGAGAATGATTTGCACAGTAACAAGGAGTTCAGTTCTTTCGGGTGAAGCGTCCGGGTTTGAACCCCCGACCTTCCTCAGGTGAACGAACCCCTACAACCTCTTCAACTGAGCTATCGGGGCGGTCAATAATGGCAGATTCAGATGTTGCGGTTGTCTCTTCATTTATACTATAACAGACGCTAATTGTACCCTATATATATCGTGAATAGTAGCAACTTTTAAGCACAGGTCTTTCCCTTGACAGGCGTAAATAACAACTGCGTCTGACCGGCGACCAGTCACAATCAAAAGGAAGCAAACAATATTGATGTTTTCCTTGAACAGCATTTTGAAGAGACTTTTGGTATACGTGCCTTGAGAATGAAGCTTATTTAAACTTAACTTTTGTATGTTTTTCTTTATTATTCTGTATGAGTAGACAGACGTACATGTAATTGTATGTGGGTCCCTTGGTACAGTGTTACAGGAAACTGTCTGCAGAATTATAAGGTGATATATTTAGATACGCGGTGAAATCAAAAGTTAAAATGTTGCTGATAATTAATCTATATTAATAAATTGTTAAAGACATAAAACGTGGATACATATGGTATCATAGCAAATATATAAGAAACATAAATCAAAAATGCCTACGATATAGATTGATGATAAAAAAAAAAATCTTATTTAATGCATTTTCATGTTTAAGTCATTATTTGAGTGTTTTTTTGCTGCCGGTTGAATCATCAACCTGTATCATGATTATACAACTGATGTATATAGTTTTACGACTTTAAATAAATGCCGATTATCAAACATTTCCTGGTCGTTTGATGACTACTTTCTAGCTAGGGATATGACAGTCTTAACTGAGCCTGGTATTAAACATGAATTATATATTGTACTTAAAAGTGTGTATGTAGCTTGCTAGGAAGTTTATTGCGGGCCGCTGCAGCGGCCCGCTATGTTTAATACGTGGTGAGTAAAAGGTTTATGGAGACTTAAGAACTTGGTTGAACATATGCGTCTCTTTTTCCTAAAACAATCAAGTACTTTTGAGCTGAAAATGAAGACACAGTCAATTTTTCCCTTGAATACATGAGTTGTCGTTCTTACCACAATGGTTGTCTCGTCATTAAATAAACGGTGTTACTTTTGACATTAATAATCTAGACACAGTCTATTTTTTTACAGAGTTGTCTTTCGTACGTTTGTTTTCGGAACATTTCTGGGCACGTACTAAAGTGCTGACGAGTAAGCTGACGATATAGAAATAGAGTAGAGTTGCTGACCATATAGACAAAGATGGAAAAAACATATTTGAAATTAAAGATTTTTTTAAGACTTATTTTGTTTAATTTATTTTAAATACTCCTTAAAGTGTACGTAAAGACGGATGTTTGTGTATTTTTTTTGAAAATGGCAGTTCATTGAAATGAATTGAGTAATTTTATTTTTTTTGCTGGTTTGGTGAAAAGATGAGAATATATCACGGATTAAATTACTTTTTTAGATGTTTCATTTACAATTGTTTGAACCAATTATTTTAATTGTAAATGTAGCTTTAAATGTTAGCCTCACAACTTGTGGAAAACTATCTGCACTACATCTAAGAACGATCAAAGGAATGTTGTTTGCCAATCCATTATTGATCATTTTAAATAAAAATAGATTTCTCTTTAATCTGTTGTATTTTCGAAGTTGTTTTGAGGAAAACAAGGCAAACTGTTGCTAAAGAAATGTTCATATGATGTAAAAAATAAAGCATGAATCATTAATGGCGAAATAAGTGTAATCTTTTCATTTTTATTTATTATTTGTTTATTAACATGTATAGTCCATTAAGCCTCAAAGGCGTGTTGTCACATTTCGCACAAAGCCCCTCGGGGTGTTGAATTATTGTATGGTCATTACATTTCATGGTCCAGTGTATATTGATGACCAATTACTGCCTCATTCAGAATTTAATGACCAATTTCTTAGCTGACCAATGTATGCTTTAGGGAAACTCGATACTGCCGTATTGATAAGTTACTGACCAATTCCTCAGCTGACCAATGTAACATATATGAAAACCTGACTCTGATGCATTGTAAAGTTAGTGTCAATTTACATAGTGATTTAACTAATATGTTATTGAAACTTATTTTCAATATAAGTAACTAAATGTCCCGAGAATTGTTACTGAATATAAAAATGGGTACCAAAATAAAAAAAAAGTATTGTTACAGCTGTGCTTGTGCAAGAACTGTAACTTTGGTTTGCCTTATTTATGTCTTTTCCCGAGTAAGCAAGAAACATATTGATTTAATGCTGTCTGTCTGTCACAAAACGTTGTCCCCTGTAAAACTTATAGTTGTACTGAAACCTGGAAGAAGTGTTTAATATAAACTGTAGTTGTGCATAGACTTATGTTTTACCAAAATAGGTCTCTTTTTATTCCTTCATAGCCTTGACTCGACATCAGCCAGCACTAACTTCAAAATATTTACATGGTAGTTCTGTTTGTGGGCCCGCTGTGATACTTTGTATCACAGTTTTTCTTGTTCATTGGTGTGGTTAAGTAAACTGTTTCATATAATTTATTTGTTTCACGGTCTTACAGCCAATCTATTTTTACCTGATGCACTATCCAATCAAATTGTAAGGTGGACATCACGTAATCTGAACAATCCAATGAAGTCGTCATTTTATCTGTGTCTTCAACGAACATGATCAAAACATATTACAATATAAGCTATATTTTGGCACTTTTAAACTGGGGAATATCTGGCCATGAAGATATATATTAAAAAAACAAAACATTTTTAAAGGCTAATAATTAGATCTTCACATAAATCAAAGCTTTTTTATTTTTTTTGTTAAATTAAGTCAAATAAGTCACATTGTCTTAGTTTTCATATTAGACTTTAATAATAATAAAAACAGATGACAATACTTTTAAACTAAAAAAAATATTGTTTGTTTTAACCTTGGAATGAGCCATTAAATACATGTTTTCGTTTCATTTGTTTATTTGTACTTATATGGTTAGCTTTATATAAATGTTTATAACCAAGCGAAACATGGAAAATAGAATGCTCTTGTGCGGATATTTTCTCCAAAATTGCGTTCAACCTCTCTGAGTAATAAGTGTATGTTTCCACTTAAAGCAGGTGCTGCATATTCTAAAAAGAAGGATTCAGATTTATGTATAAACAAGTATTTCGTATTTTCAAGTAAAGTGCGGCATTTATTCGCACTTTTACAGCCAGTAATTTGTTATGAAAAGATACATATTCTATAAACACTATTTTGACCCCGAAAACTTGACATGCAAGGAACCAATATGTAGTCCAGGTTTTCGGAAAAGCGAAAGGGAAATACTGTTCACCCATACATGAAACTAATGTTAAACATACGTCGAGCTGGTCCGCGTAATGAATATGCTCTGAGTCAGGACCAGGCAGCATCAATGTTATGTTTCGTTAGGGGCATTGTGCTACAATATGCACCGTTTGGGATTGCCACAGGTGCAGTAATATGGAAATGAATCTCTTTTTTTCTCTCTCAAATATATGGTGTTTTGAAACAAATCATAGGAATCAATATACGCACAATTAACCTATTAGCTTTGAAATGATTACAACGAACAGCTTTTACTAAGGTTCGAATTATCTTGTTGATATTCTTGTTTAGATAAATTGAGTGCACTGTATTTAATTTAGTTGAGCATCTCAACATTGAGATCAGGACATTCGATTTAAATAGGAAAAATTCACAGCAAAAAAAGTGTTTTATTTATCGAACACCGAATAACTAAAATATACACAAAAATCGACTCACCAGTAATCCTGAAATATGCCAAGACACACAAAATCGTAACTGGTGTTACATACATTTTTATTTTGTAAATAAACTTTGTCTATATAACCTTGTGATGTTTTGTGTACATTTGACAGTGATTTAAACTCACTAAAGAATTGAAATTAACTTCCTCCTGCATTCATTTTTATCGGTTATGTATGTTTACGATGTCAGTAAAATCGTTTATAGGCCTGTCAATTTAAATAGTGTTTGTTCTACGATTTAATACTTAAACTACGTATATATGCATAAAAACCTTACAAGTCTATTCTGGCGAGTTAATTGATGGCAGTTATAATTATGCCAAGCTTGAATAGTAACATGATTTATTTAATAACACATCAGGCGGAAATAGCGTACATTAAAAACGTGTTAAATAATATGTTTGCGTTTAAAATATCGCACACATAACTTCAAGGACTTATATTAGCAAAGTTTCAAGGTTTGTTCGTTTTCATTTAATATTTGGTTTGTCCGAATGATTCAGCTATTATTTGAATAATTATTCAGTACTAAGGTGATCTACAACTGGATGAAAAAATGCATTTTCGATAAAGGTTTAAAAGACAGACGCTCGAAAAGCTGCATAATAAGTCCTGATCACGCCATCGGCTTGTCGTATTAACAACAACAAACAAACTTGATACTTAGCTTTAAATTTAATCTCAAGTTAAGGTATCTCTAGACCAATAAGCGTCAATATTTGTGTTTGTTAATGTTATGAAATGCGGATGTCATCATCATCATGGATTTTTAAACACATATCATTTAACACATAAGGTAATTTGAACCAGTGCAAACGATTACTGCCAACGTATATATTAATCTAGTGCTCGTGAAAACGAGCAAGGTAATCAGAGAAACCTATATCACGTGGTAGCCTACACCAAAGAGATGGTTTATGTAAACAACCTTTTTTCTTAGGCTGGCTATGCGGGATACAGGCACGATCACGGCAAACCAATGCCTATTTGACTCATTTTGTTGCACTTTTGCATATATGTTAGGGAAATGCTCTTGCAAGCGAGCAAGGGGACAACATCGCCATATGCACGTTGCAGTCTATGCCTATCCGGTGATGGCACAGATGAATTACCTTGCATTTTAGGCTGGCTACATAGGAATCGGGCAAAGAGTCGGCCACCCTAGGTCTATGTCAAACCAGTGGACAACAGGAAAGAGGCCAATGGTTAACTAGTATATCAATTATTACAAGGATATTTGTCCAGGTGCCGCCCGGAGCCATACCATTCACATTTCTATTTACTCGCTAAATTGGTCTGAAACACGAATCAATGGGTAATATGGATGACATGGTGTGTCTCTGCGTGCGCGCACGCGCGTTAGTGTGTGTGTGTGTGCGTGTGTGCGTGCGTGCGTGTGTGCGTGTGCGTGTGTATGTGATTTATATTTGTGTAATATGGTAATAAGCTGTTAAGTCAAAAATTGTTGTTGAAAAACGCTAATAAAATCTTAGACTTCTCGTTTTTTTATCGTACAACGCCTCAAGTACATTGCTGCTATATCGTACAGAATCGCGATTCTTGTACAAAAGTCCAATACAATCGTACCAATATGCTGTTACTCCCACCATTTCGTATACAATTACATACGTACTTGCGCGTGATGTATGGAATGAGACTCGTACAAGTGTTGATGATGAGTGAAGATAATAATTACCTACGGACATCGTGAAAGTCCGGCAAAATATCGTGACAGTGTGACAAGGATAAAAGCTTCACTTAGTTGAATGTAGTTAAAATAGGTTCGCGTATACTTGCAAATGTTGCAAAATGAACTCACATTAATTGAATGAATTTCTTAAAAAAAAGGAAACTAGATCAATGGATGCGAAATATTTACTGAGTACTACTACTACTACTGCTACTGCTACTGCTACTGCTACTACTACTACTACTACTACTACTGCTACTGCTACTGCTACTACTACTACTACTACTACTACTACTACTACTACTACTTCTGCTGCTGCTGCTGCTGCTACTGCTACTGCTACTGCTAC
This sequence comes from Mya arenaria, assembly GCF_026914265.1. NCBI lineage: Eukaryota > Metazoa > Mollusca > Bivalvia > Myida > Myidae > Mya > Mya arenaria. Next base: position 64,922,259 of record NC_069126.1, read on the forward strand.
TACAACTACTACCACTACCACCACCACCACCACCACCACCACCACCACCACCACCACTACCACTACTACTACTACTACTACTACTACTACTACTACTACTACTGCTACTACTACTTCTACTACTACTACTACTACTTCTTCTACTACAACTACTACTACTAATACCACTACTAACCACTACTACCACTACTTCTACTACAACTACCAATACTACAAATACTACTACTACTACTACTTGCGTGTTTTTGTACGGTATAGTCTTTGTTGTCTCTCGAGTTCCATTCCAGGACATTTTTCCCTTCGCGCTGACAACCTGTTTGGTTTGAAAAAAAAGTGTCCACTACAACAACTGCTACTGGAAAATACGCCTGCACCACTTTTGTGAGTATTAGACGGTATCGGTTTCTTGTCAAAATATTACGATGTTAGCGAGTTTTCACAGCATGTAGTTGGTTATTGAGAATGTGTACTACACATAGAAATTGGTACTTCACGAACACGAGTAACAGACTCATCAAGAGTTCGGGTTTCGTGCCGTTTAATGTGCCATATTGAACGTTGTTGTTTTTTTCGAGTGAAGAAAATTGTCCAGGATAGTGATTTACATTTGTGATGGAAGGTAATAATGCGTGTGCTCTACCACACCATGTTAATGTTTTCCGGTCTACTTCACTCTTCTAAGTATCTGACCAAGCCAAAAATTGGAAACGGCATTTTTCGGTATCAATGTGTTGATTCTTTAAGGTAATTCAAACCGCATTCGTTGTAATAATCGCAATTATTTAAGATACTCACGTTTTTTTCTACCAGATAATTTAACTGATAAGGTAAAGTTTGAGATTGTAGTTTGCGATAAGATTAATTGTTGAAAATACCCGGAGATATGGGTCCGAGAAAACCTCTAGGCACATCTTCCTTACAGGTAAGATGTTATGATATGAAACTTTTAAATTTTGTATTCTTACGTGTTGTAGCATATCTTGGGCCAGTGTAGAGACACTTGAAATGCGTTGTTTTGTGTTCATAATTCATTTCAAAGTAGGCTTCTCGAGGGTCAGTAGAATAACCCGACCTCTATTTCAAAGTTGAATATTCAACGTATTCCGATACTCTTTTATAAATAGATCTAAACTCTAAGCTATCTCGATAAAATTTATATCAACGATGATACAACCACAACTATAATGCAGCGTATTTGTTTGAAAATACCATATACTTCTAAATAACTGATGTTTATAAGAATAAATATTACATTTATTATGAGGACGTAATTATAAAGGGAACCAATTCCAAATTGAATTGAATATTCACTTTTTAAAACACAGGCAGTTTGGATAGCAATCTAACCAAGATCCAACCATTCACAATATAAGTGGCACACAACATCAAAAATCAAAACGACAGAGATGTACTTTTCCAATTTTAACGTTTATGTCAACGCACTACTTTTGGTTGGTGTCAGTTTTAAGTTTTCGTATACATCGCTCTCCTTAGTTTTAGTTTGCATTGTAGTAATTCCGGTTCTACATCGGAAGTCTGAAAATATACATCACTAATTAGTAACGCTTCATTGAAGATGATACTCAATTGAATACTACATGATATTTAAAAGTTTGGAAAGGTAATTTCTTAATTTGTTTGGTGTAATACAGTTTCAATATTCAATATTTCCAAGAACACTACAGAGACAGTAGTCATAGCGTATTAACCATATACACAACAAAATGAAGTTCTCAATGGCGTATAGACTAATCACAAAGCAGTAACATCAATCGAAACCGTTTAGTATGACGGAAATCGCTTCAGCCTGCTACGAAGGGATATCAGTCGCAATTTACGTTTGTTATTGACATCAGTGATCAGTCATAATGAAACCGAGACACATTGGTGCATTGTGCGCCTTCAAATGATCACAATCGCAGGCTTAAACATAACTATACTGGTAAGTGAGTATTGAATGATTCGTCGATTTATCTAGATACATCATAGTGTTTTATATATTCTTGAAGCATTCGGAAGCATTAACAACATATAAATAGTTAATATAGTAGTTTTGTTGCAAGACATTGTATAACACATCCTCCTTACATGGGGTTTAGTGATATTAAACATGTTTAATGATTTCGAAAGAGCATAAAATACCTTTTTTTATTCTAAACGAAGCGTCGACTTTCTCCGAAATTACATGTACAAATATGACTAACCATATACAAATGCGCCTGTTTTACCACTTTTAATGTGCACTAAATACAATAACATGTAAAGTCAAAACCTTGTACAAAAAAGACAGACCATGCATAGAAAAGACATCATAAACTTTGTAACAAAGGTCTAAGACTTGTGACTAGGACTCAGATAGTTGACAAAAATGAAAGAAATTGCAATGAATTAATTTTTGTTTAATCTCTTTATATCAGGTGATCTTCTTGATTTGTACGAATCCATTCCTGATTTGCCATTTTCACTCGGTATTTGCTGCTTTTTTTGCAAAGGTTTAAATCCGAACCTGTTTACTTTATCATATGTAAAAATAAAGTCCTATTTTGGGTGTTACATTTTAACTATTCCATGACGCTAAGACATTCAAGTGAAACAATAAAAATGTAAATAACTGTATATTGAGCTTTTCTTTGTTTTGTTAACGTTGACTACATGTACATATAAAAGTAACAATAACATTTTTTCTTTCCAATCATGGCAACACCTTGATATGGAATCATAATACCAGGGAGGAAAGACATTCATAAATACCAAGGTCAGAATAATCGGTAGGCGTTCTTGTGTAAGCCATTGTAAGATCTTCGTATCTGAAATAAACAATATATCCGTTGAGTATTGGAGAAATCCATGTTAGAGTGTATACTATTGTATTGCAGATCATTGTAATGCACTACTGCGATCATTACAAAGTTACAGAACGTTAAGATATACCGGGTATCATCTTTCAAGGCACTTCCATCTCTTCGTCGGTCACCGTCTGGAATTCAGAACCCGACAATTGCAAAATAATCAGAAGAATCACTTTAATATTATGTATTTTATTAAAGTAACTAAGCATAGTCATTCGTCTTTTAGTACATATCAAGATTGTCCAGAATTGTTTATTTAGATCCCTCCATGTACGTATGATTGTTAGACACCGCGTTGGACATCTCGAACAACGATTCTTGTTCTAGACTTGACGATTTTAAAATGGCATTGAAAACAAGACAAGGCGACAAATAATCGGAAACATTGCACAATAGTTAAATAATGTCAATGCAATGAATCTTCGGGTAGCGTGTCCAAGATAGTGTGATCAATATATTTGACTTAGCAATCTACAAGGACCTTACTCAACTGGATAATTTTTCGTATTTCAAAACTTTTTAATGACACAATAATGAGTAAATGATACGTTGTACATACGTGAGATGCTATATCTGATACACGATTTATATCTAGCTTTCTCTACTTTATGTTAAAGCATTATTTGTACGTAGATATTTAAAATTGGAACAATTTGTCGAAACCCATGAACGGTGCCAGGCCCTGATTCTGAACATAGAGAGAAATTCTAGCTAATGATAGTCAACATTAAATCTAGGTCTTTTTCTTGTAGTATACTCACCGTGATGACATTGCCGTTTTTTATAGAAGAAAATAGCAATAAGAATTGCTACAGCTACCACAAAGCTCACAGCCCCGACTGTACCTCCTACCACTGATCCAGTACCATTGTCAGAAGTGGGTGACGTATAGGTTTCACCGTCAGGCTCAGGGTTACCTAGACACATATTTAAATGGTGAACAATTAAGAACAGTCATCGTTTGCAAACATTCCGGTGTAGATTTAAGATATTGATGCAATATATAACGATAAAACTCGTATACTTTGTAGTTTTAAAAGAAGGATTGTATGAAGATCGTTTTCATACGACTATATGGCATTTTTTCCAGGGGTCATGTTAAGCATGATAATAATGTCTATACTACCCTATGTGCAACCTGAACTGTTTGAAATATGACCACCAAGTCGGTGGCAATGCCTACAACGCCAAGGCTTTTGGAAGATGAAAAATAAAACGAGCTAATTAAAATGATAATGAATGTTGTTGTTTCTTTAAAACGTGGATCATTGTTATTCACAAAGATGTACATTTATAAGTATTAATAGAATCATTTACATTTTTACCAAGTTTAGTATGGTGTTATCCTTTATATGACCTTTCTTGTTTTAAAAGTTGTACGATATTGTGTCCGTCTAAATCCTATCCTGTAAGTTAACATAACAATATGTACTATATCCGTCTCTAGAAACACCCTATGGTGACCGTATACCGTTAAGGTGCAATGCTCTAAATGGTCAATGCGCATATTCAAATCGTTTGTTATTTCAGATATGAGCATTTGATAAGTTTCTGTATGTAACGCTTTTGAAGAAGAACGAGAGTTATCTTAAATTGCCCCACTCGCTTAAAATCACAAAGAAAAGTTGCCTCTTTCGCGGAAGTATGTTTTCTGCCATGTTTCTTCTTAATCATATGCCATATTTCGCCTAAGTTCAAGCATGCTTTGTTAAGAACAAAGTGGCATACACTTACACATTCTCTGTACCTTTTATCGGAGTATCCGACATGTAGGTAGTTATACTCACAGTAGATTACATTTTCTGCATTACAAATAACACATCGCAAAACTTGCTTTGATATCTTGTTACTTGAATGCCAAATACAGGAAGTTGGTCCTTGATGTATATTGATATTATTGGACTGATTTAGAAGTATTGTGTTCATGCTAGCTTAATTCTCACAATATGCTTAATGGAAATGTGTGTATTTGATTTGACTGTAAGATACATGATTATAAAATATGATTACGCATAAGTTGTTTTGAAACCTTCTGTTAGCATATTTAGACGTACAGTTGAAGTGATATTCACAATTAAAAGAAGGTTTTGAGTAACGGTATTTTCAGATTTTTAATATAATACGCTCAAAAATATTTTTGTATATTTCGCTCATGTCGATGAAATTATGCAATCAGAAATGCAAAAATACATACATGTCACTTACTGTCTACAACAATGTGAAACCTTTCGACCATGCTGCCAATTTCGTTTTCAACCCTTACAGAGTAATTGCCGGAGTCCCAGGGTTCCGCGCTTGTTATAATGAGAGAAGATGACATGTCATCTGAAGTGTTGATAATAACTCTGTCAGATGTTGTGTCAATCGGAAGTTGCATACTGTTTGAAATGTTTGTCCATATAAACTGGGTTGGTGGAGGGTTCGAAAATACACTGAAATGAAGTTCTATCTTTGTTCCCGGTCTAGTTTTGAAAGTTGAATTTTGAAAGTAATTTGGTCGATATAAAGGTGAACCTGTAAATATAATGCCAATGAAACAGTTCAGGAGAATTAAAACAGACGACAAGTCGTTATCAGGCTGACATGGTCAGAACGAAAAACTGAACATTTTCTGATTGGTAGACATACGCGTAATATACAGTCGTTTTAAAGTTTTTGATGAAAAAAATATTATTTTCAGTTAAATTAACATATTTTACTCATTCTAAAAAGTAGTTATTCTGATTCAATGCTAATGAGCACTTACATTTAACATCTACTGAGACGTTTCTTTTGTCGGGTTGTCCACGGTTATGCTTGTTTGCTGATATACATATAAACAGACCAATGTCCTCTAAGCATGAACTGTTCTTTGTATAAGTTAACAGATTATTGCCATTAATAATCTTTAAAATCGATCCATTTTTTGATAATATCCTGATATCAGCAGGTGGGTCACTGTCTACTTCACACACAAACCTTACTTCATCCCCATGGTGAACTGTAGTATTCGTAGTATTCATAGCAGTAAACGTTAGGATTGAAGCCTTATCTACAAAAAAACAAACGTTTTATTAATTAGTATCAATTTCAATCACTGTTTTCAGTAGTATTTGCAAAGTTTTACAAACTATGAGTAATAAACAACTCTAACGATGTTAAGATCACAAGAATCAACAAAGAAAATGAAACAGCTACGATTTTTAACAGAATTATATTCACGGACATTTGCGATAGCAATTCTGTAAAAGTAATGTGCTTATTGTAATAATAATGGCCAAAGTTTACAAAATAAATGCAATGCACACTGGTCATTAACAAAATGTCCTAAAGGCATTTCGAGATTACTTGTCATTGGCTAGAAAAATAGCTAAATTCATTCTTTAAATAAAACCAATTGATAATTATTTTTACTTGAGCGTTTTTTAGAGATATGTTTCCTTAAAAGAAGAAGAACAGAACAGAACAGAATTTTTATTAGGCATAAACATTAACATTTTCGTAGCCAAATGCATATAAAACAGTATTGACATCAATGTTGTATGAAAAGAGCATAAATTCAAGAACGAATATAAATATAGCTATTCAAATAATAATAGGCAATAATTAAATTAAATTAAAGCATATTTGCACTTTTCAGTGGCAATATAAACAAATTTAGCCAGTTTCCTTAACAATTCGCCTTATTCCAGAAGCCCATAATGCTTTGCGACAAAGGTGACTTCCGGTTTATTTCCGCATTCAATTTCCTAGTTATCGATACGAGTGAAAGGAAGAGCATACTTGGCAAAATAGATCGATAGGTGAGTAAAACATGTTAGGAACATCAGGTTATACATTCTTCTATAAATATCTACCGCTTTTTGTAAATGTCAATGAAGTTTTTGACGTTTATACCCAACTTCAATACACATTTAAGTGGGTGGGGTAAAATAACAAATATTATGGTAAAGACTTTCATAGTAGTTCTCAAAGACTTCAAATACATATTGGTTGTTATAAAGTATGCATTCAATTGTGGTTTGTTGAGTTTGTTATTAAATTAAATGAATGATATGTTGCAATTAGTGTGAAATTGTTAAAATCTGCAACTTCAAAACAGTCAAGTAAATGAAGCTTAAATGTGATTAAGAAGGGCATTTAAATACTGACTGCTGTGCTGTATGTAAACAAATATGCAGGTCTTAAAATAACAGCTTATTAATATTGTACTAGTAAATTGTAACTATTTAAATATCTGACTGATATTAAAGCTGCACTCTCACATATTAAACATTTTGACAACTGTTGTTTTTTTGTCTTCGACTGCCAATTTATGCAAACGTGCAAGAAAACCAGTGATATAAGACTGCTGACAAAACATTGGATCGCAGATTTTCATTTTTAAGTAAATAAAATAATTTTTAATGCATTTTTCTTAAACCGTTAGAAACGCTTTTAAAATTAGCCATAAAATAATAATTTTTAAATGGAGATATGAAAATCGGTGATCTGATTTTTTTGTCAGCAGGCTTATATCACTGGTTTGCAGATATTTACGCAGAAATTGCCTCTTTCCAAGACAACAAATAAAAAAAGTTGTCAAAACGGTATATCTGTGAGAGTGCAGCTTTAACAGTTAAGAGTCTTTTTGTATTTTTATATTTTCTGGCTAAGTTGGATGATGATAAAACTATTTATTTTATTTCAGAGATGTCCATTCTGGATGTTTGATTCCGCCAAGTTGATGCTCAACAGGAGTAGGCAGTTGATACCATTGATCTGATAGCACCTGCTATATCAGTGGTTTTACAAGAAAAATTTGTGCAAAACACAAGAGACGGAATCGGTTCAAGAACAGAGATAAAATAAATTAAGTGTGTCAATATGAATGAAAACTTTCCCTGACTGCAAGGACTAAAGAAATGCACACAAGTGACATAAATTTAAATGTTTGGTACAAAAAGTAGACATGTAGAACTTAAAATTATGACACAGGATGTGAAACAACACTATAGCCGATAACAGTCCAACAAGAGATTTTTCAAAAAGAAGCAAGATTTGGTTTTTGAACCCTTGGCAAATGAACCTTTAAAGGGATTATTGCATACCAAGGACAATTTATTGTTTTTGAATTATATCATGTTTAATGTTATTATTAAATTGTAAAAAATACCGTTGTTATTAATATGATTGTCTATGATCTTTTTATTCCAATGACTGTGTAAACTCCCATGGTTAATATTAAAAAGACATAAAATCGAGTCAACGTTTGTGGGCAATAACTAGCCACCCGGTTAGCTTAGTTTGTAGGAACACCGTGCTTTTTCTGGCAGCCCTTGCTTCGAGCTTTTTCCTATCATGTTACTTTAGTATTGTTATAGTCAATAAGCCTAGGTGTCGTTAGCGCAGTACTGTAGGCCGAATATTTTCTTGGCCCAAATTCAAACAGCCTTGAGATTTAAATGAAACTTGGTACACATGCAAATTTCCAGAAACAATAGGCTCATGTCCAGCAAGATCATACATAATATTTCAAGACTTGAATGATTCAATACACCTGCTCCTATGTATTTTAATTTTCATAACTAAAATTGTTCATCATTGTAAATACAGTGCTCAAGTTTAAAGCTGCATTCTCAGACTGACCATTTTGACAAAAAATGTCTGAAAACCAGTGATATAAGATTGCTGATGGAAGATCATAAAACATTTTTACAGAATTATCTTGACCGTTTTGACAAAAAAAGTCTGAAAACCAGTGATAAAAGATTGCTGATAGAAGATCAGATAACATTTGTACGTATCTTTGTTTGAAAATGGATATATTTATGGTTAAAAAGCGTTTCTAACGCTTTAAGAAAATGGAGTCTTTTGACAGTGTTTCAAACAACTGAGATCTGTTATTTTGTGAATCATCTTATATGACTGACTGAATTGAAGGCAATGATATCAAAATCGGTTAATCTGTAAGATTGCAGTTTTAAAGGTGCATGTCCCTAAAGGTCAATTGGCAGGAGATCTCATCAAATTTAATGAAGAATCATACATTCAATGATGCAATTCAACTTATTCATTTTGATGAAAATCAGCATTTAAAGAAGTTACCATGAGCTCTGATTTTTTTGCTGTGTTTTTTTTTTATGACAAATTTATCATTTCTGTAGAAAATGTCTGACACTATCATACAAATTGTAGCAAAAGAAACAAAAAATGGTTGTACAGAATTAATGTTTATTTAAATATCTATAAAAAGAGTTGTTCATATAATAAAACATTATGATGCACATTGTAAATGTAAAACATAACTAAAGTACAAGGACATAAAAAAATATTTAATTTTATATATTTATATGATTTTTGAATAATACTATTTCTTATGATAACAATAATAATAATAAGTGTTGAATACTAAGCACTTAACATATTATACATGTATGAATATCAATAACAGCAGTAAAAAAACAACAGTTCAACCAACAAAAGAGATCCAACAAGTACTAGCAATGGGAATCAAACCAATATGACCCAACAGTGATTCAAATAACACTAGTTGTCTATCACACATTCTGTCCAACAAGCAGTCCAAACAACACTGGTGGTCCAACCAACACTTCCAGTCCAACCATTTATAATTGTTCAACCAACACGTATGGTCCATCCAATATAGCGGCCCATTAAGCAATAGATGCCAAACCAACAATAGCATGTCAGGTACTAGCTGTCCATCACGTTGCTACCAATCTAGCAGCCCAACCAATTGTAGTGATGTTCTTCATTGAAAGTAATGATCTCAGAAGGTAACATCAGCATATTTGAATCATATCTGTAAAGAAAGGAATGGAACATAAAAAGCATATTTTTATAAAAAAGTAAGTTACTCTCCGACTTATTTATGAATGGGTTTTAAGACAATCTGGAAACCGATTTAATTCCAGGCCTGGGGGTATGCGACTAGTCCGGTGGCCATCATAATATTTGAAAATAACAAATCATTCAGGAGACTACACAGGTGACAGCATGACATAATTACTCTATGTAAAATGTTTATTACATAGTAATAAAATACACACAGCAGTATAAATATCATAATTTATATTGATGATGATTTATTTATGTTCATTCATAAGACTATTAGTTATACCTGGTAATGTACATACAGATTCCTCATTAGATTATGACTGTCAGATAGTAAAACAGACTAATGTATTATTTGTGTTAATTTTCAAAACAAATGTTTTAGAATAGATGAGAATTTGTTGTTTATAATACTCCAATAAGAATAGTAACTGCAGTCTTTTCTGAACCATCTACCCCACCCACCAGAACTAACTGTCCAAGTAAACAGTCAAGCGATTTATAGCTCATGACATTCAAATAATATCACAATAATGTAATATAAACTCATTAAAATGACAAATCTAATAAAAATAAATAAATTATAACAAACCTGGAATGACAATTTGTCCGTATTTATCGCTGTTATTGTACTTCGTCATAACCCGGAAATAAACCGGAAGTCACCATGCCGCAAAGGATTATGGTCTATTGGAAAGTCGAGAATGCTGCATTTTTCAGAACTTAAAAATTACATAGTTTTTTCTTGGGTGGGCAATGGCAATAAGTTCGTGGTAAGCACATTTGTCTAATATCTTTATAAAATGGACATACACGAATAAAATGATGTTTATCTTCGATCATATTCATATTGCAATATATACATTTTCTATATTATCTTGGTATGTTTCTCAATCTGGTTTCTTCTATAGTTTACTTGTGTGCTGAGCATCGCAATCTACTAAGAGATACTCTATGGTCATCATAAGTGACACTATCGAGATATTTTTTATAACATAATCTTGTTTTTATATCCTTAAGTACAAAGTTTAGACGAATCATTTAATGTCGCATAACATTTCTGCATGTGCTGATCAGATAATCTTTCAATAACTTATGACAACTGTGATTTAGTGACTGACATATTATCCCGTAGGTAGTTAAATCCTAAATCATTTTAACAATTTTTAACATCAGAATAACATGAGCTGCTTATATTTAGTGAACTAGAATATCTAAAACATCTAGACAACAGGTTATCATTTGAATATTCAAAAGAAGAAATTAACAGTTTGTCCAATCATTGGTCATTTGGTATATGATATGTGAAATATAATATATTCTTGATTACCTATAACTATTTATATATGTCTGATAAAGTTATCAGTAAGAAAGTTCTGTTACTTTTATATAATCATATATCTTTAAGGTATTACATATAATTAAAACACAAAGCATATTTTAGAGTTAAAGATACTTATGAATAAATGTGACCCTTAAACAAAATTATACAACAAAACATTATAACAAATATAATTTATTATAAACCCCTATTGGACGTTTAGAACTTTTGTTATATATAACACTAGGTATTTTATTTATGTATTAGATTGTAATAAAATATCAAACGTGTTTAATACACATGATTTACGCATTTTATTGCAAACAATTTTATAAAAGAAAATATAAGAATAATTAATTCATTTGAAATGTCAATGTTAAAGTAAGTCACTCATAAAATTAAAGGTCACACAGAGTCGATCGGAAGAAAGTGTGAACTTTAGTAGCTTTTCCACCATTTGCAGCAATTACTACATGGTACATTGACCTCATTGAAACCACAAATCTGTCGATGTTATTATGTGGAATAATGTCCTATATCCGAAGAATATCACATCTGAGTTCGTCGACACTGTGTTGCTGGGGCAAAGCCCGAACTTTCCTTTTTAGCAAGCCCACACATTTTCTTTTTGATTCAGATCTGGGGTTTTGGCAGGAAAATATATAACACGAATGTAATTTGTTGCCAGCATGTTCTGAGATCACCGTGCAACATGACAAGGCAATAACACCATGTCTCGTTTAGCTTGAATGTGCTGTATCAATACAGGTTGAATAATGTCCTTTTGATACTCTAATGCATTTGAATTACTATGGATAGGCACAATTTGTGGTTTAGTGTGCATTGAAATTCCTGCCCAGACCTTCACGGAACCATCGTCGAACTGATATGCGTGAAAAAAAACAGCACTACCCTCGCTCTTTCCTTCATCGGTAAATGCGCACGCGCCTGTCTGACCACGGAGCTTCAATTGTGTTTCATCCACAAAAACGACATTAAACCAGTCAGCTTTAGTTAAAAGTAGATTCCGTCTCGCCCATGTTAACCGTGCTGCTCTGTGCCTTACAGTTTGGACAGGAAGCTTACGTGGTCGACAGGCGCGAAAACCGACGGCACGGAGGTATCAATCTTTGGCGCATGTCAGCAAAACTTCAGGTTCTTCTAGATTTCACCCACAGCTGCCGGGTACTCGAAAGACGCCTATTGAGAAGCCGCGCAACCTAAACTAATGTGATAATAATGCGTCATTGGTAAATACAGTTCTATTTCAATATCATTTCCCACATATTATCGGAACGTATTTATTAATATACAAAATTGGTCATACCTGCCGAATCGGGGAACCTACATCAATTATGCCGACGGCCCTTGCCTGCTCTTCTATGGTCATTCTAACCGTTTTGTCTGTTTTTCGTGTTGGAAATTCAACATGAGTGTATTTCATTAAAAAATAACTTAGCGTTAAATTCATAACCCTCGATTGTCGTGCAAAAAAAGTAAATCTCAGCTATTGTCTCACATAGTTAGCCTCGACAGAAGAGTGTTATTTATTTTATAGAAATCGATAGGGTACTAGACATAACGATGCAATTTCAAATTTCAAGTCGATTCATAAAGTAATTTTTATAAAATAGACGTTTATAAATTTTGTTTATAAATTTAGTTCAGTATATATATACTGAACAAAATTTATGAGCCGTCATAAGTCGTAATATAATAAACAATGTTATGCAATGAGTTCAGGAAATATGTTAGTGAGCCATTTTTCTGGACGAGTTAAAACGAATTGTGCATTATATGATAACAAGTGTCAGATTTTTTATCGCATTCGTTTCCAGAAATTTCTTCACCAAAAACGACCTGATTTACTTGTTCAAGTGTTGAGTCGAATATCACTCAGCAATTCAATCACAGCGCTACTTGCGTTGCAGAAATGAAGTACCCGGAATATTATAAAACCACAGATACAGCCGATCGTTCTTATTCGGTGTATTAGTATAATGCATATGAATTAAGATAACTTTTAGTCCTTTTCTACTAGATTTTTAACAATACAATATCATCAGCATATATTAAACAGTAAGTTACATACATATATGTTTTCCGAATTATCAAATCATTAAAACTCGGGAACAAAATATTTATAAATCTATAAATACTTAGCCAAAGCAATAAATTGTTCGAGATCATAGTAAAATAATTTTTTCTATGGAACACATCCAAAAATCAGGATCATGCAGCAGTATAACGTTTTCTCAGATACCAACAGATACTTCACTTTACAAATCAATTGTGTTTGTTGATGAACGACAAAACGGTGATCTTAATATCAAATCCAAATGGCGTTGTGTTTAGGGGCTATGATTTATATATAGACAAGAGGCTCAAGGATCATTATGTCTGTATTTTGGAATATTTTTGTCCATTTTTTCTGCAAAGCCCTTATTTCTATATCATCTAAGCATTCAATCATATGTTGGTATGTTACAAGTTAAAGTTAAACCGAAATACATACATTGGACATCGATAGTAACATTTTTCACATCGCTTCCGTCAATTGCCGTACATCCAGTCGGTTTCATTACATTTTGTGCAAGACATGTATATATGCCTTCATCAGCTCGAGAAATATTCTGTATGATGAGGTATTGATCAAATGTATTTATTCCAGGCAGTTGTTTTCTTGTCCAATAATAAGATGTTTCTTTTGAATTTCCCGGCTCTGCTTCACAAGTGAAACTGAAGTTAAAACCCTCAAGGACCTCAACAGATGCAATACGGTTTGTTATTTTTGGGGGATCTGAAAAATGAAGAAATTACAATTTTATTCACAAATACTCTTCAATACTCTTTAAGCAGAACCCCGTTGATGAATTAAACCAATTTAATATACTGTAGAACTTTCGGAAGCACAACGACATCTAAAGTTTCTGTTTCATTGACTATGAATGAACCTTTTAACACCCGCGAAAATTGAAACTTTATTTAGCTAAATAATTAATGATTGCATAACTGCAAGTGAATTGGATGAAAATGAAGGTTGTTTTTTTAAATAAATTTCAATATCACATTTTTGATTTTCAAATTGAGGCCCATTTTGCGAACAATCTCTGTGACAGACATGTCAATTTCATATTGAACACTTAATTGTGTTTTAAATCACTTTTTGTGCAGCATAAAATGAAACGAATAATTTATTTAAGACTGTCTCATTTTAACAAACAATTACCCCATACTCAACATTCTAAACAGTCTAAATTTCTTATTGTTTACTGTATCTCGATTAAATAATTCAGATCAGTGCAATCATGCGTATTTTGTGAATGACGGTTCGTAATTATTACCATGCTTAATTGTAAATAAACGGACGTTATTTCCAAAGTAGTTATCAGAAATTCATTTAATTCATCATTATTTATTCTGCACGATACTAATGTGAACAACCACAGAAAAGTATACTGACACAGTATATCAAGATAAAACGATGAAATATTTCGTCCCACAACTGTACTTCCGTATGATGTGTTCATTGTGTTGGAAGCTAGGCAAACATAAGTTCCTGTGTCATCTTTAGAGGCTTTTGTAATATCAAGTGTACACGATTGTGAATGATTGGTCCATTGGCAAGTGGGCTCCGGATTTCCGGCCGCAATGCATTCCACTCTCACTCGATCAAGTTCTAATACTCGAAGAACATTTTGTTCTAACGTAGAGTTTTTTATGCACGTTGAATAAATCGATAAAACAGGAGTACCTGGCGGATCTGAATACAAAACCATGGATAAGTAACTCATTATAATGATGAAAACCCAACAACAAATAACGTTATAGAGACTTATTCAGCAGTAACGGAAACATAACCTCGTAGTGAAGGAAATAGTGGTATTCTGCAATTAACCTTTATTAGCATTTAAAAACAAAAACATAGTTTTTGTAGAATTGAACACAATTGTGTTGAAAAGATGTATAATTCCATACGTACATAAAACGTTTATTTTGATACTTGAATCGTCCGTAGCTTGATTACTTTGGTAACCACTAGGGTATAATGTATTGGAAACTTCACATGATACGTATGTATCACTGGTGAAAGCTGTAGTGAGTATTTTCCCCGCATGTCCTGTTGACCAAGTGTAAGTTGGTGGCGGATTTCCGTCAGTAATACAGGCAATGCTTATTTCTTCATTCCTTATTACCGAAATGCTGTTCGATGTTATAATCATGTTATTTGTTTCATATTTGAAGTGAGGTTTGACTGGGTGATCTGTATACAGAAATTGAAAATATGTGTGAAAAGGCAATACACGACCTCAAAGTGTGCTGTCCTTTGGGG
Source organism: Mya arenaria (assembly GCF_026914265.1). Taxonomy (NCBI): domain Eukaryota; kingdom Metazoa; phylum Mollusca; class Bivalvia; order Myida; family Myidae; genus Mya; species Mya arenaria. The sequence goes on from NC_069126.1 coordinate 64,937,578, forward strand.
TTTCGATTAAAGGCTGCTCTCCTAAATGGAACAAACAGTGAATTTGTCATGTTGGTCAACATATGATAGGATGACTCAAAAGCACTTAATTTATACGGTTGTATAAGTAAATACAAGGAGTTTGAATGAACAATTTGGTCTAAGAAATATTATGACACAATTTTGATAGACTTAACACTACGTATATTGTTCTTCGGAAAGAAAAACATGGAAAGGTTGTTTTAAAAGATATAAAGATTTTTAGCACAGCATACACTCATATACATTATACACACAAACTGTACGTACTTACATTGAACATGCATGTCAAATGATGCATTAGCATATCCCTTGACGGTCGGTCCAATGCTCGGGCTCATAACATTTTCGACCAACAAGGTGTAACTTCCTTGAATCCAACGTTGAATATTTCTGAACGATAGCAGTTGTCCTGTAGATATATTATTTGTTGGCCATATCCAGGTGAAATTGTTTGGTTTAGGATTGCCGAGGCTTTCGCAAGTTAATGTAACATTTGAAAATATTGTGACGTTTAGAATACCCGGGGACAGTGTTTCTGTACCGACCTTGCATTTTATTAGAGTCGGTTGAACTGAAACAAACACATCATATTTGCCATAATACTATTTACAATAAACGTCTTTAATCAGTGCAATTATATACGCGTATAGAATGGCTTGCGTATCGGCCTTTGGCAATAGTTCACTGTTTTTGTTACTGCAATAGTTTTCAATATTGACGATCAATGAATTCAATAAGTGCTTGGTTACAAGACACTATATATTTTTACAGTATTCGCAATAATATTCGATCATGAATGTGCCATCCTTCGACTTAAAGTGTACCGGTACTGTTATTATTTCCGATTGACTATTTTACTAGGCAAATATAATATACACCTGTTTCATATATGATGTGATGTACGAGCCGGCTAACATCGAACTTGCTTTTTCAATAATGTATAATAACCAGAATAGTTTTTTCCGGTCGTACTCATTTTGTATAATTTTTTCTAATAAGTTATTTAATAAATAAACCAAATTGAAAGAAAATCCTATGCACAAAATGAATATATATTCACAATAAAATTCGACCTGTTGACCAGTTATCGAACTATTGACCGTTCAAATAGTAAATAGTACAGACCGGTGATTTATTTAGACAGTCATGAAATAGTTTATGTGATAACTTACACAGGACGTGAACGGACACTGCATGCAACTGAGACCACCCAAGAACGTGAGAGGCGAGGCAGGTACACGTCGATTCATTCCATTCACCAGCAAACCAAGACACATTGCTGACAGCACTGGATGGAGTTTTCATGTCAGTCTGAGTGCCATTGTAACAGGACCATGACAGGTTTGCGAGGGGATTTCCACCATGAACAGAACACTGCAGATACTGTTTTGTGGCCGAATTCCGAATCATGTAGAAAGCTCCATAACTTTGGTGACCATTTATGTAAACGAGCTTCTCTGGTAGGTCTAAAATTATTGTACGACATGCAGATTTACTAAAACACCCCTTATTGCGAAACACGTCCTGTATTAGTACATTTTGTACGTCGCACAAGACAATATAAAAGACGTTCACGTTACTCCTCTTGTACATGAAGAGTCAGTGAAATTCACAAACACGTTTTCCTCGTGAATTAGCACTTTTCGTTTTAATGGTTATATATTATATATCAGCACTCAACGTCTGAGATGAAAATGACACATTTCACACAGCAATTAAAACAGAACTCGCGCCCGTGCGTAGGTGCATCTATCATTTTGCAGCCTTTATATTGAATTCATTTGTATAAAAGTAAAACTAACATCAATGTTATATCTAAGAAGTGTATACGAACTTACATCTTACGTTAAAACGGATCGTTTTGCTCGATACTTGGTGGTTCCCTTCATTACTTGCATTGCAATACACCCCTATGCCGTGTTTTTCCCTGCTTACAGTGTACGTTAGGGTGCTCTCAGTGGTGTATGTTCTGTCACTATTTTCAGTAACCTCAAGATTCGAATAATTTAAGATATAATCATCGCCGTAGTAGCAATCTGTTTTATTGTCCATGTACCAGCTGATATTTGCCACAGGTATACCGTGTGGTGCCTCGCATGTGAGCCGCATTGTATCACCTTCGGTAATTGTCATTGGATCGAGCAAGTCAGGGCTTATTGTAGCCAATCTAATTGGTACTATCAAAATAACATGTCAAAACTCACAATGGTGTAAGTAAAAATTTGCTTTAATATTGTTTGTGTTACAAACAAAATTAGTTATTAAAAGGCAATATATTAAAATGATTTGATTTTATTTTACTAAAGGTATTCTTTATATCGATTATAAAACGTTTTTAAAAATTCCGCTTCTGCCCTATTACCACTTAACTCTGTATGCGGGTTTTGGGTTTTTATGCCGAATTTTAGCTGTCCACTGTTCGCCACAAACCGTTTAATACTGTTTATACAGATAATGCTTTGTTCAATCACATATCGTGATAAGTTTCGCTACATCAACAGAAGCATTACAATAAGTAATTGCCAAGAAAAAAAACGTTTACCTTTCACAACGATATAAACAGGATTGCTTTTAATTCCAAAGCCATTCCGAATTGCTATGCATTGCCATTGCTCATTGTTATTCAATCTAGTTAGAGTGTTTGTTGTACACATGTACGTCGTGAGGTTTACACAGGAACAAGACGCGCTTGTAATTGCCGTTTCACAAACACCATTATAATAACGTATCTGATCAATGGAAATTGAATTGTTTGAGAAACTGACTACTTCATAGTGTGTCGCTGTTGAGCAACTGAATGTCAACGTTGAATTTTCTGTGGCAAATTCACGGTCCGTTGAAAGGACGACATCTATACATGCTGTGAAATTATTAAAAAAGACATGCAATCGTAACGATAACAATTCAAATAAATTAGGGCCATTGTTTTCGTGAGTTTAAATATGTGTACAATACGTAGATACAAACGCAGTGATTGAATTTATTTACAATTGCTAATGATCGGAGCAGTAGTATTGTGAACTAGTGTTTGTATTCACAAGCGTCCCACTACGTGTTTTACGCAGGTTTAATTAAGATATTGATTTCGAAACAGTGATAATTGCTAGGTATGCGAGATCGTCTCTGAGTCACCCTCATGAATGCATATGCATATTTCTAATCGACAAAACTGTATCAAATGTATTTATGCATTTTATCAACAATAAGTAAAAAAGTAAAGACCGTTGGTTATTCTCTTTAAAAAAAGGCAATTATGGCATTAGATCTGAAGACTACAAATTTTATAAAATAATAATTGCATTTTAAAATGCAAACAATTTCAATTTATCACCGGCCATAATGAAAGTGCAAATGTATTTGTGTAACGTTATTTCGTTTGTTTATACATTTGTACATCGACGGGCACGACTCATACAGTATATATTAAACATTTACTATGTTTGAAACTTTGGTATTATTTCTTTATAGTATAATGATATAAACATTATCTCTGAACGTTTTATATATATATAAACACTATCAACACTCAGTAATGGTGACTTAGGAAACAAGACTGATAATAGACGGTTTAACCATACATATACATTATGTCCATACGTATATATACATATCAAATTAATAAATTCATAAGTGGACAAGAAATCGGAACAAAAATCACATTACATAAATAAGAGAAACATCATTCGACAGATCATTACATAATCAAAGTAATTTTTAAGTTAACAATGCTTACAAGAAAAATATAAAAGTTCAATGTTATAAATTTAATAGCAAAATGTTCAATAAAAATGGAATGGTAAGCATTTTGACACATGTGAAGACACACAAAAGTAACAATAAATGTTTTGGATGTCTAACACATCCAGGGTATTTATATTGAAATCTGGCAATGAGGGCTGCTCCTGCCCTCCGGGCATTGAGTCTAACTGGCCCCACAAAAAGCGTTCATTATTTGCAAAGATTAGCAATTCAGACATATACCTCGGGGACTTTCCGTTAAGGGTATTATAGACAAGGGTTGCACAGTTATATTTACATCTGTCTGTAAACGTTAGCCACTGAAGTTCTTGTAGCAATCCGTTTAAAGATGATCGTTTAGGATTTTTTTGCCCTATCTTGCAAGGATTTTATGTAATTAACTGGAGTTTCCTTTGCCCCAAATATGACAAGAAAAATCTAATATTGGAAGGATATATGCATTGTAAAACAAACGTTTCATCTCATCATTGAGGTAGAACAATAGAAGTTTCAAAAGTGAGATTTTACAGTAGTTTGTTTTGCAAACTATTTCTATTTCCGGACGCCATTTTAGGTTATTATCTATATAGATTTCAAGTAGTTTTTGCGCAGTCACATTTTCAAATGCTTTTTTATCGCATGTAAGATTTAATTTAATAACTTGTTTTGTTTTATGTATAGTTCCGATAACCATACACTTGGATTTAGATTTTGCAACTGTCAATATCTTTTACCCATGCATCTATTAAACTTGTTAACGCTGTGCAACATGAATTGTTTTTTTCTAAATCAGACTGTTTAGTGTGTATAATGTTTGTAGAATGAAAGTAATCCTCAACTTGGTTTGCACTGTGCAACATTTGTTGGCAATATCGAACTTGGACGATAGTTACTTGGTTCATCTTAACATCCTAATTTAAACAATGGTAATACACGTGCAGTATTCAAAGAGTCTGAAAATATTCCGTTCATGATACTGTTAATTATAATAGACGCAATGCATGGTGTGATGAAGTCATCGCATATTTAATTATTCAAGGGCCAATCTCATATATCACAGTTGATTTAATCATATCAAGTTTATCAATGATCTGTGTTACCTCAAGGGGTGTTATATAATTCAATTCGAACGTTGTGTGCCCTAATTTAACGTTTAGGTCATATTTTAGTTTATTAAAACGTTCGGGATTAAAGGGCATTTTTTTCTATTATATTTGATATATTTGTAAAATGAGTGTTAAGGATCCGAATGTTATTAAGAAACTCTAATTTCCAAATATCAATTATTAACACAAGTACAGTCAGTCATGTCAACAATATACGGAAGAGCCTTAATAAAAGAATTGATGAATAATTGAACAATAAATATTGAGCAACCGGTATATGATGTACTTAGCAATTTATATTTTAACGTTAGGGTGTTTAATTGGAAATAATATCATTGTCTTTTTTTATAGCTAGGTAGTAATTCAATCAAAGGAAGGAAGCCAAGTATATTCATATTGCTTTCCCGGAATCAAAACTGGCCACGCCCAAGGAGTCAATTGTTTTACAAACACACATATTTGAAAAAAAATTACATATTCATACCCAAAACCATTACACTTAGACCTTAGATATTTGATACGTAGCATTTACAAGTGGTTAAGTACCAAGTGTGCTAATATTTTGCCTCTGGAGTTATAAATTTGCGACATCCTAGAGGTCATTAGCTTGTCACAGGCTTAATAAACATATAATGACTTGTAAAAACCTTTTTTTTTCTAATTCCACTAGGCGTAGAGCTTAGATATGTGATATATATATATTTATATATATATATATATATATATATATATATATATATATATATATATATATATATATATATATATATATATATATATATATATATATATATATATATATATATATATATATCACCGACTAGTAGTTTTGAACTAAGTTGCCTCAAATGACCACATCACTGGCTTAAATTGAATAACATTGATTTGTGTAGACCAATATATGTTTAATGTTCGAGAAAACTGCATTCAATAGCTAACTGTGTCTTTAGGATGATTTCACATAATCATGGGTAACGTAAGCATGTCACATCCGTATCTGCGTAGTTTACCAGTCATTTAATTTATTCTCTGTTTTCGGAACATTAGCAATTAAGAAATATTTACAAAACAAAGATGAAACAACACCACAACGAAGTTTATTTCTGACATTTTCTAGACATATACCGTAGGCCATAAATAACGACTGGCATTGAAAATGTGTTTATATGGCGGTTAATATTATATTCCTCCTATGGCCTTAATGGTTTAAGCAATGTTTACGATTTTTAACAATATTTTGATTTTCATTCCGCCATTTCATTGTGGAATAAACTTGATGTAGACACGAAACACTCGCATTCACTCTCGTCTGTCAAGCGTAATTTACAGCAAAGGTTTAAAGGGCCTGATGTTCCATCTGTATGTGTCCTTGGAAAACGCCGCTGTTCGGTTTATCATTCACGTATAAGAAATAACAGCAATGATCTTAATTCCGACTTGTTTAATAGTCACGTCAGAGACTCACCGTATGTGGTCACTGTAATACTGAACAAAAATGCCGAACACTATTTCTTTAACTGCTCACTATTCAAAGTCGAAAGGCAGAGAATTTTTCATAACACTAGACAATTTTATCCTCTGAGCACTAACAAACTACTTTTCGGATCTTCTTACCTCTCTAATGATGATAATGTTGTAATTGTTACGGACGTACTACACTATATAAAGTACAGTAATCGCTTCTTAAACACTCTTCGCAGTAAGCACAAGGAGCACTCCACCTCTACCTCCCATCTTTCTTTTTTTCTCTCTTGATATATCTCTCTCTCCAATTTTATTTCTTACACTTAGTTCAATGTCTACTTTTTCTATTATTATTTATTACATTACACAATCTATTAATTAGAAAACACTTTTCTCGTAGGTATATAACACATTGCTCTCATTTCTATGTATATGAACATTACATAACTGTATGAAATATTACATTTGGTTTCATAGTTTATGCTATAACGTTATCATTTTTGCTTTTCATGTCATGTTTTGGGAAAGGGCCTTTACTGTTTGAAAAACTCGTGGCCCAATCCCTTTGCATGTCCTTTATACGTTCGTAATCGTTACATTGCACTGTTTTTGTTTATTTGTTGTCATCTTCATCATATATTGTGTAAATGTATCGTCATCCAATAAAATATGTTTAATTTAAACTAATATTAATATATTAATGAATAGCGTTTAAAGTCAAACAAAGGCCAGGTATCCTGAGAAGCTGAACACTTACTTCCATCATTGAGAAAGTATAACACTGGCCTTTGACTTACATTCCTGGGTCTTGTACACGAAATACACCGTCTTGAATATGAGTATATTATGCGCTAAACTTTTTATCATACTTCCACTCAATTGAAGTAACAGTCCAGGCAAAGACAAATATAGGTGATATTGACGGTTGACCAATTAGTGTAACAATGTACTTGTGATATACGGACTATGGAATACTTGAACCATTCAACGATACCGAACAAGAGTAATGAAAATTACAACAAACAATTGCTAAATATAATGACAACAAACTAGAACAAAAACTAAATTCAAAAGCAAAACATGCTAATTTAGTAAAGATAATGTACGGACGAATATAAACGAACAACGAAGATGATTGTAATTGGTGTGTTGCCCCATCCCTTTATTAAATAACTTAACTGTTATGTCAACAACGGAGATAAAACATCCATAATATACAACATAATATATATACACATACTAGCCAACACCACTATTCCACATTTGAGGAATAGTTTCACGGGGGGCCAGTGCGTACCAAATAATCAAATCGACTACCAACTATCGATTACATTTTGCCATTTATGTCCGTATATATCTACACTAGATATAACTGTGGCAATTTGAATTAATTTTAACAGTGAAACAATCCAACAGTTTTATTAAAAAAGCGCTAGAATGATTGATACATAAATGGTATGGACGTATTTACTTAGTAAAAATGATGAAGAGTAAAATAGTTCACAAATCTCATATTTATTGTTGGAATGCATTGGTATTCGAATTGCATTCGTACATTAAAAATAAAAAACCGAACATTGGTTTCATTTACGATTGACAAGTTCCCGTAGTCCGTGCAGTTATGTGTAGCTGTTACTGTTGCAGATTCAAGTAATACGCCTTCGCAAATCGATTTTTAGATAAATCTCTTCAGTTTAACGTGAGACGAACGAACGAAAGAAAGTTTATTCAATGAAAGGCCTCCAGCCCATAATACATGCTACAATGCAAATCAAATATAACAAAATGTATATACCTACTAAATAAGAGTTGAGGCTCTTTGTTAGAAAAGTTAAGTGTTATCTGCAGCTAACACGAGTTTATGAACGTAAAGAGCAATGAATTAAATATGGGTAGCATTTTCCGATGCCATCATATTATAGAAATAAACAATGTCAGTATTTCCACGATACCAAGAAAACAAATCATTTTCCCGGATGTCATGAAATCTTGAACACTTAAAAAAACAACATGATATTCATCTTCAATAACAAGTATGTCTCTATCCAATAAACAATGAATACAGAAGCGATCATTTCTATCAATACTAAAAATCGACCAATTTCAATATGGAGTTCATGACTAGAGGTTTTAAATCTAGCCAATGATTTTCGTACAGGAAACGGTAAACTGATATTGAGGTATATTTCAACATTCAAAAAAGACTTAAAGCATTTATAAGTATCACAACGTGAGGAATTATTTACATCACCAAGCCTTGTTTGTCTACAACAATCAGCAATTCTTTTTAAAATGATTCATAAATATATTTATATCTCCAACATTCTGGGCAATCCAAGCATACCCAAAGCTATATGTAAACAATATTTCTTTTATAATATTAAGTTGCCCAAGTACGTCTACCTAAACTATCCAGATTTTTTATCATAATATATGAATTTCTAGGGAATCTATTTTCAGGCATTTGTAATATATTGCATCAATATTATACACATTTCGAGACATAATTAGTGAAAATGGTATTAAATCTACTACATTCACCTAAAGCCACACAATTATTTACATAACTCTTAACTCCAAGAAAATATTTACAAAAGAATACTGTACTTTTTCAATCTCATTACATTCCTTGAATCCCCAAATTTCTGAGCCAAATGTCAATATCGGGGAGACCATTGTATCAAAAAGTTTAAAATATTCATAATGATTAAACGTACCAAATGACAACTGATAGTTTTTAATTGAAAAAAAATAGCTTTTCTTGCCTGAGCTGCTAATTTAGATTTAGCTGCAGACTAAGATAATGTTGGAGTAAACAATAAACCCATATATTTGTACATCGATGTATTTCTGACGATGTTACCATTAAGTGTCCAATTTTCATACTGGCGTAATGGGCCTCCGTTTCTAAATACAATAATTTAAGGTTGTTTTTTTTTCATATTAATCTGCATCCCATATTCATTACAGAAGTCAGAAATAGCGTTTAATTGTCGTTGAAGGTTTAAAGCAGTATCAGCACAATTTGCCACATCATCTGCGTACAGTAAACAGTGTATATCTGGAATATTGTCCGTGATAAAAACACCCCGGTTACAATTATCTTTAAGATTTTGACATATATTGATAAAAAGATTGAACAAAATTGGAGAATATAAATCTCCCTGCCTTGTCCCAATATTACACTTTAAACCCTCAGTAGCATAAACTTTTTTGTACTTACGTCATTATTTGTTATGACGTCATCAAAAGGGCAACCAGAATTATCTAATTTTACATGAGCTTTGAGTTTAGAATTCATCGATAGTATTACGTTTATGAGTTGACCTTTTATTCCTTTGTTTATCATATTAGTAAAAAGTTTGTAGTGACCCAAAGAATCAAAGGCCTTTTGAAAATCCACATACAACACGTAAAATATGCCGCCTGGTTTTGACAAAATATTGTTGTATTAGGCATTGTAATGTAAACAAATTATCAACAACAGAATAACATGCCCTAAAACCAGATTGCGATTCATCTAAAACACTGTATTGCTCTGTTCATTCTATGATTCTTTCTGTAAAAATACTTGAAAATATCTTATATACAACATTAGTTAAAGAAATACAACGATAGTTGGCTGTGTCGTTTTTAGCATCCGACTTATGGATAAATGTAATTAGACTAGTACTCCAACTGTCCGGAAATCCACCCGATGAAAAGATTTTATTAAATATTATATTCAATATAGGCGTTATCAATGTTATGGTATTTTTTATAGAATTCAGCGCCTATGCCATCAATACCATGGGCCTTTCCAGCTTTTAATTTCCTTATACTTTTCTCGATTTCCTCATTTGTGATAGGTGCGTTTAATAAATTTTCAATTTCGATATGTTCAGCCGTATTAAAAATATCCAAGCCAGCAACAGACTCTTGATTGTCTTTAAAAAGTAAAGATTTAAAATATTCAAACCACTCATTAGGCTTAATTGAGCTCACTGCCTCAGGCTGTTTATATGTACATCGTTTTAATGTTGACCAAAATAACTTTGGGTTTCTACTATTATCTATTAACATCTGACGTGCATGTTTTTAATAATCTAATTGTTTTCTTTCTACATACGTTCTTAAAAGATGACCGTGCTTCTTTATACATATTAAAATCAAACTCGTCATTGGTATGCCTAAAATGGCACATAATACTGTTTTAGTTTGTTTCAACTGGTTGCAAGTTCGGTCCCACCATTTTGGTTGATCCGACTTATTAAGCGATATCCTTTTCTAACATTGCATGACACTCGCCGCTCGTTTATAAATATCCAATAACATAGAAATAGCACTATCTATATCAATTTCGACTAAGTCTAAAATTGAACGACTGTGTAAATCAATCATAGAAGAAAAAGTAGATAGAAACTTATCTGCTATGCGTTCACTCCATTTAAAACTACCAAACGTTTGAATATTAGGTTCGCGGTCCCCTTGTATATTATTAGTACCGTTATTGCCTTGCATAGGAATTGAGAGTTGAGTTACAATAGGAAAGTGATCAGAGAGAGCTATCTATATCACCAACATTAAAGTAGCTTATGTAATGAAACAACCCTGATGAAGCTATATGATAATCTACTACACTTCGACCCTCATTAGCACAACATGTGATTTTCCCCTCTATATCATTATGTAGTCTACCATTTATAATATGTACATCCAAAGTGCAACATAATTTAGTTAATGCTTTACCAAATACATTGTATCGTTGAAAATCCTTATTGTTTCTATGCATACTATAGTAATCCGAGTTATAATCTATCTCTGCATTATATACATAATTTAGATTGTCATTTGGTATATAATTTAAAATATTTTTGGTTCGAGCATTAAAATCACCAGCCATATATATTAGACAATTGTTATATGTATGCTTAATCATTGAACTATTATTCTATATTAGAAAAATGCCGTCAGTGTCTTCTTGGTAATAGTGGAACCTTCTGGGGAGACGATTTAATAGGACAAAATGTATTATACATATATATGAAATTTTAATTCCGACGGCTGATTCGGTTATTTAATAGTTTCAAATATGTTAAACGTAGAAATGTTCAGAAATTCCAAACATTGAAGTAAATAATTAATATGCTATAATTTGAATGAAATGCAATCAAACCAGACACATAAAAATCAAGATCCGTGTCAAATGTGTACCTAATAATTAATTAAAATACAACTTACCATACGTCCTAAGAAATGTTAAGAAGTACCAAAACGTTAACGTCTTTATATTCCGTTTCATAATGTAATACGCACACTTCCCAGCACATTGATCATGAATTTTAACCTCAAACTTTAAAGTAATATCTCTACATTCAACGATCAATACTTGCGGTCTTATTTCATTCTACTGAAACTAGATACTTAATAACACTTTACTTCCGCGATCTTTCATTGATAGTTGGGTATGCATACTTGTGTACATGTAACAGGTAAATATATTGTTGAATATAATAAATAGGTCGCCATTGATTTTTTTTATCCAATTGTAAATTGAATATCATGATGTATAACACAGTCGATGGCATATATCTTAGATGCCTCTTGCAGTAGATGAAACGTATTTGTGTTGCCTTCTTATACGAGGGTTAGTCGTAAAGTTCCCGGACTCTGTTAATGATATCGGTACTGTTTACTTTAAAACCTAGATGATACAACAGTACGGTAGACAAATGTGTTGGAAATGGTGTTGCAAAATTTAACGGAAACAAAAAAAAGCATACAATGAAATAGCATCACCATATTACACATAACTATGAAGAACACAAAACACTTTGCATAGCAAATAAAACGCGTTTAACGTTACGCCTTTTCAAAATATTCGCCGCACCCACGGACACATTTTCAGTGTCTCTCTACCCACTTATCATAAACATCTCTGAGCCACACCGGGTCGTATCCCCGGATATGCGTCCGTGCAGCATTCGCCAGTTCCTGTCGGGATTCGAACTTCCGGCCTCGAAGGTCACTCTTTAACCGAGGGAACAACGCGAAATCCGTTGGAGCCAGGTCTAGACTGATTGTGGAGGATGCTGCAAACACTCATATCCAAGGAAGTCAATTGTCTTTAGCGTATCCTCGGCCTATGCGCAGGATTCTTTTACATGAATTTAAACGTTTCTGTATTAGTCATACCTGGACATGCACACAACTTAATCACTGCATGTTGCTCCGTACGAAATGACGTCGGTGTTTTTTTTCCATTGTAACTGTGGCCGGGTAGCGATACTCAACTTGCGATTTTTCAATCGTTATAATGGATATAACGTTAAACCTTTCCAGAAGTATTGACCAGATAAGTCGTGACGTCATGTCTAAAATTATAACATAAACGCGCCAAATTTTAAAAAAAAATCGAGAGAAAATACATCTATCATAATAAATTATATTATAAGTTACGGGTTTAGTAGGTGACCCGATATGGGATATACGGGGCAAAGGAAACCATATCGGGTGACAGCGAAGTAACGTATATATCACGTCGACAACCTGTTAACATGTTTAAATGTTTCATCTATTCATCGGAATCGGAAAATAGACGCCATTTTGGTACGATATAAATTTGGTGACAATGCATGGAACAATATGGGGTCATCGCTTGACCAGTCCTGGACCAATGGCGTTGCGTCATTCATGTTGGAGGCGTGATATATATTTATACCTATCAAAATATGTAAGATTGTGTTAACCGGAGTATAACGTATCGTATTTTAATATCACTGAGTATTTAAACGATTGAATAATAAGACGAATTGTATAAGGACAGTCTGGGAACTTTACGATTGTCCCTCGTATATTTATTTTTCAGGAAATATAATTGTAGAAAGATAAGCCATTTCATCCGCTTCTATTGGCTGCATTATGACTGCCACACATCCTCCTCGTAAGCCATAAAGATACTTCTGAAAACTTTATACATTACGCAGTCTCTGTTTTTCTAGAAAGGATGATACTAAATTCCATCCCAATTATTATAGAATTAATTATCTCGCACTAATGTATGTTTCAAAAGTATCGTGTCGGTGAACGAGTGAGAACTATTGGTAAATGTTCCTTTCGTATTGTCACTCTTGCTCGAGAACAACTCCATTCAAAAATATCACGGCCACTTATACAGCTATGATCAATTATGGAAACAAATATTGTGTAGTTTGTTAATTCTTATTTGTGTTAAAATAGTTTTTGAACATAATTAACTAATAGCGTTTTTTTATATGTTTATGAAGGATTGCAGATATTTTTCAGATGTGGTTTTTAAGCAATTATTTGATTGACTCAAGGTTAAAGTTTTTGTTTTGTTTATTCCTGCTGTTTCGTCTGAAGGCCCGTTGATCAATTTGTGTTTTCCCTCTTTTCCTGTTTTTCGTATATCTCTATATTATATTATGCGAATATACGCAAAATGGCGGGACAAAAATACGCCAAGAGGCGTTTCGTGGCGCTTTCGCTGCTCCGTGTATGTACGTAAGTCAGTGCGTCCATCCGTGCGTGCGTCAGTGTGTACGTCCGTCTGACCGGACTGAACCTTGACCGGGTTTTAACTTGACCATGCATTATAGCTTGCCAAGACGGTTCACCATTATGTGGTGGCGTGTCGTACACAAGTCTCAGAAAGCACCTCAAAGATCAAGGTCACGCTTAGAGTTCAAGGTTTAAATTATCATTGTCTGAGCATGCATTATAGGATTTCCAAAGATCTTGCCATGGATGCTCACCATGATAAGGTAGAGTTTCGCAGGTTCCATAAACCCTGTCCGGGCCGTGAAATAATAATCTGCGTATTGTTTAACTGAAAACAGGCCAAGAGTAGAAGGTCACCTAGAAAGCATCTCTGTGGTTTCTGTTTCAAAAACAGACTATTGATAACTGACATGTCTTTATTGTTCTACCTGTTGACTTGACAATCAGGGTCCTGCATGCTCTACTTTGGGCAACATTGAAATACGACAATTGAAGATCACATCTGTGACAGTTTATGCACGAACAACCGATGGAACATTTTGTTTAAATAAACAAGTACAACCAAACTTAAAAAATAAACCTTCTTTCAACGAAGTGTTTATCGATAAAATTGATATGTGTACATAACTTCGAGTTCGGTTTGTAATCTGAACTAACGATATTTCAGGTAGCGGACAAGACGCTTACGATAAACTTACGTTCAATTCCCCAAAACCATACAACCAAAGGTGTGTTTAGATACTGAGCTCTGTCATCTTGGCGCGTAACTGCAGTTGCCAAATTTGTTATTGATATAACAACTACGAATTGTTATACAGAATTAGATACTATGTAAGTTATATAGGCCAGTCGATAGAGTATTCACTGGTCACTTTCTAGAATATTGCTGGTTTATGGTAAGGGGTCATAACTAGTTTGAATAATATATTTAAACACTATTAAAAATAGTTCCTAACGGGTCATGCATTCAATTGGGTTAATTCTTCAATATGTATGGATCTAATTCTGTGTAGATATTTATATTGTTGATATGGTCAGTTAAAGCATAGATTCCTGTCACATTTTTCTGACACCGTTTTAAATCACTACAACCTTGTTACTTGATTTCATTTCAATACTAAACTTCCCTGATAATGTCTTCAGCTTTAATATGTTTTTAAATAATACACTACTAACGCTGAACATTTTGTTATCTCTTTTTAAAACTTCAAATGGAGTGAATTGACACCTAATTTTGCATACATTTTAAGTCCTATCAAAAGTATTTAGAAGTGGGCACAAACACTTATCAAAGGTTAAGAAAGGAAAGGTTAGAACAAAAATAATTCAACCATGTGTTGCGTTATATATTTTTAGCGTGGCAAGACACACATAGAAACCTAAGGTTATCATATTTACACTGATTGTGAACATGACTCACTTTCTATATGATAAAACAAACAAAGCTGCATATTTGTGGTTAATTGTCTGAACGAGGTAAAGGCGCCCAATCCTAAACAAGAGCAATAATAGACCTGCGCATGTATATATATGTGCATTTTCTTTTGATAAAATGATTAGGAACAGTCTCGGAGTACTTCTTTTCAAAACGAAATGCACGTATAACACGATTACGGTCAAAAACTGTTTACGTATTGAATGATAGTGTGTAATGATCAAATACAAAACAAAATAACATGACCCTCTTACCTTATTTTGCTAGACCATTCATCACACACAAAATTGTATTTATTTTGATAAAATTTTCTTGTCAACATTGCCATATTCACAACAATCGCAGTATTTATTATAGAGACGACAGTTGATTTTAAGGTATTAGATGGCAATGATAAACAGTTCAATTTGCCCTACATTTAGAGACCAATGCACGATATGTATCTACCAGGCAGACCCGGGCTAAATTCTTAGTTTAACAACTTAACTTCAAAGATCAATAACAATCCAAAAGAACGTTGTTCGTATAATAGAAAATTTGGATATGTACTCCGCACCTGAACACGAACGCGACACCTAACAGAGATAATGGTCTACAAAGTATAAATATGTCTTTGAATTTAAATCATTTGCTTCTTTGACAAATATAATGTTCACGTCTTGTTCTAGTAGTGGGATAAATTCAACTTAAAAAAAATTGATTATCGCCAACC
The DNA here is from genome assembly GCF_026914265.1 of Mya arenaria. Taxonomy (NCBI): domain Eukaryota; kingdom Metazoa; phylum Mollusca; class Bivalvia; order Myida; family Myidae; genus Mya; species Mya arenaria. The sequence continues at coordinate 64,953,554 of NC_069126.1, forward strand.
TTGGATGTCAGCGATGTTGATTGTACGCAATATGTGTTAAATTACCAGGCGTAACACGACAGTTAATTCTGTAATTTATACACACTTTATATGATCATTAATTCTCTAGTTTGCACACAGGTGACATACATTATTTTTACTCGCCGCTTCCCCCCCCCCCCACAGCCCCCCACCATTTAAATTCCCCCAACGAGCTAGCTTGTCACAATTAGGGAGTAATTTTTACGCTGATTTTTCACCTTCCTTTAACCATGTTAAATGAATCAAGATAGATCACGTTACCACTCGATAAACTTTTTTAACTGTAACAATGTTTACACAATGAAGGATTTTCATTTCTTTAAGGTACTTTAATTGTTTTTATTAAAAAAAAACAATAACTAAACGGGTACAAGGAAATTTATAGAACACTTGTGTATTAACATTATAATATTAAAAAAAAATCATTATGTATGCCATATAGGTTTTATTCAATGAATTAATTGTATACATGTATAAGTAAGTACTCGTTAATCAAATCGCATATTGTATAATATATCAATCATGATGTGCAATCTCGAAGCAATTTAGTTGTTAAAATAAAGTAGCTTAATAAATAAAAGAAGATGTAAGACGCATAGATATCTTAATCTTATTAAACCATCAACATTTTTTTGTCCTCATTGTCTACGTGAAAAACCTCTGAGTTTTAGTTTACATTCATAATAACAGTGTTTACGGCATTATTCAACGGTGAAGGGGAATGTACCGGAAATGCCCGGTATCAAAATATGCAATACAGGAACATGATTAAGCAACATATATACCAAACCATTCGTTTATTAAACACACGGTCCCGCAGGTGGCCTTTATCCGCATTCCATTTCTATCCCTGCGCAGTTCATTTAATTTATTCTCTGTTTTCGGAACATAATCAATTAAACACTATGAACAAACAGAGATGAAACAACACAACAACGAAGCTTCTCTCTGTCATTTTCTAGACATCAACCTTAGGTGATGACAAATGACCTGCATCGAAAAGGTGTATATTCGGCGGTTGATATTCCCTCCTATGTCCTGAAGTGACACTCTTGTTCAAAATCAATACACATATACAATATACATGTATAACAAACATCAATTTTGACTGGAAAACCTTTAACTACTTACTCAGTGTGTGTATACCACGTGATGAATTGCGTCATAAATGCTACGTCAAAAGGCAATATTTTACTTCGGATGAAGACTTAAAACAGAGATAACGTCACTATTTCTTCATCATTTTAAATGAAATACAGCACAGTCTACGCCGCTTACGGATCCCCGTTTTCGGTCTTTAACCAGATTTTGTTTGAAAGTTTAGTTTATTTAAACACTTTTCTCAATACGGCCGTCTGATGGAGCACTGTCAAAACATTATTTTGGAAACCGGTTTGTCGAAGTTTTTGATGAAACCTTATCAAACTTCTGTAATAACACGATGGCGGGGCTATGTAAGCGGCATACACTGCCCTTTGTTGTATTTAAAATGGTGTAGTAAAACAAAAGTTATCTTTGATTGAAGTCTTTATTTTAGGAAAAATGTTGCCTTCCGACGTAGCATATATGACGCACTTTATCACGTGGTATACACACATTGTTACTAAATAATGCATTTATAGAAAATATTACTTACTGATAACAAGAATGCAACCGTGTATTTAATAGCTGAACACGCAAAAAATATGAAATGATTTGTGAATGCTTATAGATTTATTGCGACCTTCTATCGTCTAATAAGGTAGAAATACTGTGTTTTTTGCTTATTTCTTTCATATTGAACTCGTTATGCTTCATAAGAACAATTGTTTTCGACATTTATTAATCCCTTTTGGAATATTTAAACAATACTATTGATTGTGGTAAATCTTATTTGGTAGTAAGAGTGCATTTTAAATGATTTAAGCAACTTCCACGATTTTTAAAACATACTTCCATTTTCATATCGGTATATCATTTTCAGATTTTTCATCTTGCTTTCAGATGGTGGTTATATGCGCCGTCGTGATAGCTGTACACGATATGCAAGTTAATATATAAACGAATAAAACATGTTTGTTATGATAAAAGCATCCATGCAAAGCATGGATGTATTGTCCAGCGTCGTTCTCCGCGTCTTCGGCATTGCCATCCCAATTTCAAATTTGACCATTAACTTCCAAAGCTTAAACTATTAGTATCCACATTGGCTATGATCAATAAATCATACCGACTGATGTTTGGATGATTAAATCAAAGGAAAAGGTCAAAGTTAAGTTCCTTAACTAGAAAAAATGTTTGGCGTCATTTTCGGGGAAGGCTAGTCTAACTCATGACGGATGTCTGCCATTCAGACTGTTATTTCTTAAAATAAAAAAATACCTTTATTTCTTTTTTTTTCGCCATTATTATCCGTACTGAAATAAGTCTATGCTGCATGACAGCTTGTAATGCAAGTATAAACATTACCGGAGGAGACATATTATTTTTCGAAAAAAACAACAGAAAAGCAGTCGATAACGTGTAAAAATAATGATAACGCTATCATACAGTATAGGAAAGAGCGATATTTATCTATATCATGCGTACTTACTAACGCCTGTTATAAACGTGACGACATATTACCTATGCCACAAACTGTAATGTCATCAGAAAGGCAGTACCTCTTGGAGACGGTCGGCAATTTTACCACATATTTGTGTAGTTCATACGAATGTGTCGATATAATAAATGGGAGTAACAATACTGTCAATGTGGCCTTAAAAGGTAATTTTTTTTTCATTTGGAGTACTTTAAACTTGGGTGCACTTGTAGATCTAATTAACACGAATGTGCTGTTATTTAGAACACTGTCGTTTATATTAAACTAACTTCATAAAATTATAGTCGCGTACTGCGTTGTATATGGCCGTGTTGTCATAGCGACGTCAAATGAGTAAAGCGTCCTAACGTCCCTTTGGTCATTGTGTACTAAAATGAATAGAAAGCGTGTGGTGTATAGTCGAAAAAAATGAATAATTAAACTCATGAAAAGAATATATTGTATGAACGATTAAAATTCAAAGATTTAAATAATTACTCAGCTTTATCGAAATAAACGATTCTCTAACGCGCTCTTTGTTCTTTGCTCCATTGGATGAATGTTTCATTTTTATGTCTAAGTATTCACAAAATAAAGTAGATTAAGATAGGCTAAGGGATTCAGTCTTCTATCTCTACAGCACACACATAACTTGAACTATAAATCATAACTCTTTGGCATCTTATTTTAATTTAGACTTTGCTCTAGAAATGAAAGACAACGTGTCAGTTTCAATTGCATGCGTTTTTCCCGCCATTCTTGATTATATAGAGATAACTTGGTACACGGCCGACGTCAGAAATTATTTGCCAAATAATAGTACTTTCCGTCCCCTTATATATAAGTTTATGTGAAATTCAAGTAAATGCAAAACGCTCTTCGTAAGCTCAAACGGGTAATAAAAACTATTTATGAGTTCCCTGTTTACAAAATTATGGTGTAAAATTTTGAAAGAAAAAAATCCATCTCTCGTTTTGCATATAATAAGTTTTCAGCCTTTAGCTATAAAGTTAGGATTAGATACCGGCCGTTAGAAGCGAGAGCGCATTCAAAGCGATTTAACGATTCTCGACCTTACAAGTACTCAGAAAAAATAGAGAGGTAGCGAAACACTTCTTGTACGAGAACATTTATTTGATGACAGCGTTTGGAGTTCTACAATATCAATATATTTGCGGCATTACAAGTTCAATGCGTCTTATATGACCAGGTAGCTACACGAACAAGTACAATTAGTGTTTAGCAACCTCTGTAATATGTTTACGATATGTTTATACCAACACAAGTAGAAGAAACGGATCATAGCTACACGTTTAAATCAACCAAACAACACCAACAATAATAAAATCAAAAAGGCTAAGACGAAAAACAAGTGACAGTTTATTTTTACCATGATTATAGACATCAACATATTAGACATTAGAAAGGATTCTGTACTAGCGAGGGCAATTATACAGTACGTAGGGGTGTATACTGACTTATAAATAGTTTTTATTCACAGTATCTCATACTTGCTTTGAAGATATAAATTGAAATATTATATTCTAAAAACATAAAATACGACCATAAAATACACTGCTGTTGTTTAGTGCCGGTCTTCATTTGGAGACTTTTCACTGAGATGAAAGATTTTCACTCATGATGATAAATGTGGTATCTACATGTTCATTTAACATATAATCAAAACAAATCTTTCAAAAAAAGAGTATTTTAATAATCAAATATACTTTCAGTATTGATCGTCTGTATGACTGTGTTTTAGAATTGACATTAATTAACTTGCATTATTGTGTTATATCAGCCTTGGGTGAGCCAACTATGAGCAAGGAAAACCCTACCAAGAACCAGAACACAGAAAACAGTTAACCTTTACAATGACACAGAAGACATCTTCATACCTTCAACATGGAACAAAATATTAAGTTAGTGGATACAGTGACTATATTTATAAGGGAGGAATACAATTATGTTGATGCCATTGAAAACTTTGAAATGTTATTAGATAGTTGCTAAACATTATACACGTGTGGACTA